>NW_020454283.1:688490-727458 GCF_003342845.1 Nothoprocta perdicaria
GGAGAGGAGAGGAGAGGAGAGGAGAGGAGAGGAGAGGAGAGGAGAGGAGAGGGTCTAATTTGAGGCAAAACCATCTCTGCAAGTCTCAAAAGTTCAGTTTCTTAGGCAAAACTGAGATGATGAAAGCTCACCCATTGCTAATGCTTCAGTCCTATTGCTGTAGCCTACCTGGGCTGCAGTGGGCAGCAGAAAGCTCCCAGAGGGGCCAGACACCTGACCTTTTCCCTCYGCGCTCACTCATACCAAGTGCTCTAGCACTGTTCTCTACAGCCCCAGTTTTTAACCAGTGGGGATTCACAGAACAACCCTTCAGGGCTGTAACCCTTCAGGGAAGCAACTACAAAAAGAAAGTTCCTGTACACTGTATCATAATCTACAGACATAAAAATTCCAAGGTTTGCACCTCCAAAATCCTTCCTGAGTCCAAGAAAAGCCTTCCCCTATACAGCAAATCCTGCTGGAATGCTCCTGGACCAGAGTAACTTCTGGTCTCAGCAAGATGATAAAAAGATCATTTACAAAGCTCATTTTAATAGGGAATCTTGTAAAATTACATGGTTTCTATATAGAAAATGCTTTCTTTGACTGGTTGCAGGGCCTTCTGTACCTGTAAAACGGGGATAACATTAACATTGGGATGATGACTGCAGGTCAGAGCACAGTGGGAACAACCTACCAAAACATGCAGTCCCTCATTTGGCCAGGTTGAACTAGYCACAACACGTAGGCTTCAAGAATARCTGTCTCCCCCCGCTAMGGCACAGAGGKACAACGACARGACGTGCTCTTTGCTCTCAAGCACCAAACAGAGATCATGCCGTCAACTTAGTGGTCAGATTCCACATGGCCACGTTTCCAAGGACTGCTGGGTGCAGGCACTGCTAGATCTTGCTCCTTCCTACTGCTAAGTTTTGAAAGAAATAATTATCACAAAGGGAAGAACAGCAAATTAACAAACAGGAACAAACAGCTCTACCAAACCATTTTTTCTCTTTAGTAATTATTAGCCAAGTAATTCATAAGTAGTATTAGTCGGGCCACAGTTTCTCTCTGCCCAACGTTCCTCTTCTCCCAGTCAGGGATTTATTAAAATTAAACAGATTAGATGGAGCTCCTGATACTAAAAACTGTTCAGCGAAGCCTGCGGTGGGGAAGTGCAGAGCAAACACCAGAGACATTTGTCTCTAAATTGCTCTAAATACCTTCTGCAAATGAAATTCTAACCCAGCTGCGTTGAGAGAGAAAATGAGGAATAACTGGTCATTGTCAGCAGAGGAGAAGATCAGGCGGTTATAGTATTGCACGATATACTGGGGGCTAAGGATCTCTCGGCAACAATAGATTTTGTATCAGGTTACCCCGGGTAATCAGCACAGCTTTTAGGCTCAGCTTTCCCTTGCTTCATTGCTTCGATGATAGAGTTGAAATCCCCAAGCTTTTATGATTAATTACTCCCCGTTGGTCCACATATTTCAATGAAGAACTCCTGGAGCACAGCAGCCAAAAGGCTCCAAATTTTAATGCCATCCTGACGGCAAGCAGGGCGAGCGGCATTGCACGAGTGCTAACTGCGACTAGGACAAGCAGGGAGGGGACCACGTTCAAGCTCATGTACYTGTCAACTACTTCCCATGACAACAACGTGAAAACAGGAGTCTGCCATTCTCTTCTAGAKCCTTTGCTGTTCAAGATGAGCAGAGTGGTGCCTGTTCTTGAATACTCTATGATGTTAGGTCTCTTGTATCTCAATAAAAATGTCATATTCTCAGTAAGACTAATATGTATTTCACGGACTTCCCTAATTTTCAAAACGAGAAGTCTCTAACTACAGAATTCAGTATRCCCCGAAGCACTGATGGCTTCAACGTATAAGCAGTCACTTCCCTCTCAGTTTTGGAGTTTGTATTTTCAGAATCCTTCCAACTGCTTATCGTGCACATAATTTACTCCAAGACAAGACCCTTTACAACATTTACATCTTGCATGAAAGATGTAAGCAGCGTGGTCTAAGAAGGGTATCATGAACTTCATCTCAAAATCACTATGTTCTTGGCTAAAAACTTTATATTAAAGAAAAAGTCARTTCCCTTTGTGAATCAGAAATAATAATAATTAAAAAAATCAATAGGCAATTCCATCCTTTTGGGACTATACTAGATTGGTCAAATCCTGTTCAATCCTTGCAAAAAAAAAAGGACTAACCACAGTTATCAGTTTACCGTCGCTGTCTGAAAGTCAGGTTGAACCCAAGCCTGACCTTGTCTACTTTTACCAAGTCCTCTGCTCTTCATTCCTCTCTGGCTCTCTTCTAAAGCATTTGACCTTTTCACCCAGAAGCTGATCCTTCTAAAGCCAATGTCACAAGGGGTTAGCATTGACCAGCTAGTCCACAGTAGTAAACTACGGACACTTCAAAAAATATCTAATAATAGTTAACCCTAGAACTTCCAATGTGCCTTCTGCATTCTACAGCTCCACATCTGGTGCCAATATTGCTGTAATCAGTATGGAACAAAACAAGAGTGGTATTTCTCACAAACTTCAAATCTTTTCTGAAACACATCTCCCTTATCCTAACATCTAATTTTCCATTGCAATATGTTCTGGATTTAATCCTAACTCAAACTCTCTCATTACCATCGAGACAAGAGACTTATGTGTCCATACCTTTCTTCTTGAGAAATGCTCTTCTGGTTGCAAGTGGACTTTGGCGCACTCGAGGATTCTGTAAAAACTTCACTGCAGTCGCGATCTGGCGAGGGTGAGAGCATTGGAGAAACAGAACACAGAAAAGTCAGGAATGGTCATACTCCTATTTTATGTTATGCGTTTTTTGTACTGCAAAGGCATTACATTTAACACCACATAGGGACGGTCTGGAACTGAAACCATTCCAAATTTGGAAAATGTTTCAGTGATCGGATCTCCTCTCGTCAGACAGCGCAATTATGAAATTTCAACTTCGAAGTTTCTCTTTGAATTACTCTTTCAGCAGCTCAAGCTGTATGAAAATTGGCATTAAGATTCTTAGAGTTTACCCTGACTTAGACTGTGATATTTTTGCATAGGTAGATATCTATATTTGACAACAGCTCTCATCTGCAATCGCTGGACTGTTACTAAGATCAGAAGAATGCTTCCATTCTATCTGACTTGAAGCTCCTTGCAAATTCTAGGAGATTAAGGGCATTTCTGCGATTGCTCTAATCAACTGTAAGCAATAACTAAACCTCAGTTTGTCATCACTGGAAAAGAAGCAAAATTTCATGTTTTGCATCAAATCTATTGAAAATATGAGAAAAAAAAAAGTCACTTTTCATAATATAAATGGGTATGTGAATTGCTTAATTTATACCCCACTCTGACAGAAATCACAGATTGCTTTTGTCAAAAGACTAACTTCATCTGCGTGTTTCTTCAGGGTGACATAGCACTTAAAACAAACCATGTACCCAGGCAAACTGTAAAGTCTGCAGTATTACCGAGTGGCACCAACAACAACGGCACTTGTTTTTTAAATTGGAATTTAGTGCCAGCAAAAGATATTTGATTTCTTTTTTTTTTTTTTTTTTTGTTCATATGACAGGTCAATTTTCCACATACTCTCCTATATTACTCTGCATATTATATAGGGCTGCACTGGTGAAAAACAGCTGATTCACCTTACCTTTATACAGTACAAAGGCATCTGTTTCGATTGAGATATCAGGAGAAATAATTCGCCTCAAGCTAACAGCGCTTAGGAGATGGACACGTTCATGTGAACTGATGAAAGAGATGACTTCCTTCCTCCACAGCTAAAAATAACCGTGCAAATACATGGAAGAGGTGCCTTTTCTCTCCAAACAGTGGCATGTGCATTCTCTAAAACAGTGGCAGGGGTTACACRGAAAGTGTATTTGTAAGTCTGGAAGAGTCTGAGCTAAAACACAGTTTTGGGAATTAAGTTCCAAACACGTTTCCGAAATTTTTCAGAGTGGTAGAAAAGAAGGAAGAAAACAGCATCACTGTTGAAATCACTAAGTTTCACCTTGTGCTGCTTGAATCAAACCCTTCAAATATGCATTTCTGGTCAGAGAGCAAAGTTCTGATGGGTTTAATGGCACTTTCAATGTACTCCTCAGTGCATTCCATCAAGGTTTTTTTTTTTTTTTTTTTTTTAAATTGCATCTCTTATTTCTTTAAATACATTAATCAAGCTAGTGTAGGCAAAACGGATCCATTGGACAATGCAATAAACATGAATTATCATCTATCCAACACGCATAATGGCTTAAAAATACATAATAGCAGGTGTAGTTTAAATGATTAGTTATTACACCTGTGGTGGGTCTGATTCAATTGGGGAAAATCATCTTTAATAGGTTAAAAGGTTTAGATCACCAGGCTTCCCTTAAAGTGGCTGTAGAGAGGGTATGATGGAGTATGCTGTCATTACTAATTCATTTAAGAAAAACATGGGGGATACAGCAAAGAACAGCATAAACGAGTGAATCCAATTTAAACATCAGGTAAAGCAGAAAACACCTTTTAAAAAAGCATGATAAATGAATTTGGAAGAGAGATGAAATTGACATATTTATTTTAACGGGAATTTGACAAAGTCCTGGCACACTTCAAAGTTGGGGGAATCTAATGAATGGAGTATTTTTCATTCTCTTCTTTTTCTTATTTTCCTTTTTTTTTTTTTTTCCTCTCTCTTAAGTTTATGTTCAGTAATTTTGAACCATGAAATAGTAGAGCGGAATGCCCCACATAAAGCACATTTGGTCTCATTTATGTGCACTTGATCTGTCTCCGACTGAAACGCAGGTGACAGGCAAATCGYGCATTTAAACAGTGCTGATACTGCTGCACGGGACTCAGAAATGTAAAGCACCCCAACTAATAACCTTCAGGTAATATGCTGAATAAGAAAGATGCCCAAATGAGCAGACCAACAGATATGTGAACATATCAAAACCACTTTCCTTCTAACAATAATTACTTGTTTGTTTCTTCATGAACTCTTCAACACTCCCTCTTGCATTTAGCGAGCTGGCGACAGACACAAAAGGCGTGCAGCCCTGGAATTCTGCAAGCTCTCAGAGCCTTTCATTAACATTACCATTTTATAAATAAAAAAAGACCCACCCGTAAGACATAAGCAGTATTTGTCATTGTCTTACTTTAACCCTAATCTTTTTAACGTTTTATTGATTCTAACTCTTTACTAACACTTATTTTTGCCTTGCAAAAAGATAAACATTTCAGTAGTAAATTTCATCTCAAAATAAACTTCCATTTTATCTCTTCCCTGCACCATTTCCTCCACTGTTCACAAAGGTTTTATGCTTAAGACAAAACGAAATTACAAGCAGAAACAACAAACTTCACACACACAAAATCCTAATAGTTACTCCTYGTCCCCATAATCCCACGTTTTTCTTATTTATGTTTGCATTTACCTCTAGAGTACACATTCCTCCTATAGGCTGACCTGAGACTTCTTCCTTTTTGTAATTCATCTTGTATACACGAACAACTTACAAAGCAATTTTGGCCATGTCAAGATGCCAATATTTTCAACAGCAGTACACAAGAACTTTCCTACCTTCTAAAGATGATTTTCTCCACACAAACAAGGACAACTGCAGTCCATCATTTAAAAGCAAGAAAAAGGAGGGGAAAAAATGAGAAAATTACTTCCCAGTCTTTTGTACAGATGAACAAAATGTGTTGCGAGTAGCTTTCTTATTCAGATAGGAACATTGTTCCGTATCATTTCTGTGTCATTTGTAACTCTTGCCAGAGTCCTAATAATAGAAAAATGTGCATAAGTAGTACTCATTGTATCACCATTCTGCCAATACACACAGGTGAGCAAAATAGTTTTAGCCAGAGTTTTATCACTGTTATTTATTGCTTCTAATAAAAAAAAAAAGGTGCATTTGTTTTTTAAAAGCAAGTGAATTCCATAAACTTGCYGTTACACCCGAGCTTTTCCATGGTGATGGGATACGTATAACACGTTTCTACTGTGGTGGTCGTGGGTGGAATCTTGCACTACAGCTTGATTTTCTAATTAGATGATGAATGTGATGATTCCTGGATTATATTTGTGTCTGGCCAATTACATAAATTCCGGGCAAATATTCTGCTTCAATGTCAAAGACAGAAAATGGAAACATGAACTTCATGGCAGATACTGGGGAGTGCAGCAAGACGGTGAAATTCTGGGGCAAAGCACAGCACTGATATTACAGACAAGGTCCCTCAATCCCAATTTCCCTCCCTTTTGTGTCAGTGGAGAGTAACAGTAAGGAGTTAGCCACCCTTATTTGTTATTATGCTCAAAGCTGCAGGATTTCAATTTGGGAAATCTAAACTACTTTATCAGTTCCTAGCATTAGAAAAATAAGCCATCGATCTTAAAACAYAGTGGCAAATATCCACTTTCTACCATCATCACTTAAAGCTCCACAGGATTTAGTAGCACAGGTCCACATGGAAAGAGAACCAAAAGCCACTGGGAGTGCAGCCAGTAAAAGCTCTCATAGATTTCCTAATACTGGGAACCCTCTGTAGGTTATTACTGAGCAGCATTTGTTGATAGACTGAGACTTTGAGATGACCTGTGATGTAAAGGTTGGATCTGAATTATACGTTGCAAGGGATGGTATTTTGTCTTTCTGAGTGGATCTGTATCTGTTTAAATGCAACACTTCTTTTCATTAAGCAGAGGCGGCACAGGCCATGAACTATGCACAGACAGTTTACATTACATGTGCGGAAGCAATCAACGCTGGCAATATACATGACGTATGTAAAAGAAGTTGGAATTAATTTTTTTTCCAGTGTATTAAAAAATAATAATATGGCAGCATCAACAAACACTCAACCTATTTTAGCCAGAGCAGAAGGCCACGGCTATAGGGCAAATGGAACTGATCAATACATTAGCCTCCAGCAACACCCCCCCAGTGTACAGCTGTATGTTTGCAGGGCTCAGAAGATTAAATTGTCTGTGAAAGGTTTCTGCACTCCTACTCTAAAGGAGATACCAGGAATCCTGTTAACAAGCATCAGGCTAAAGCCAACTTGCGTTTTAACAAGGGCTGACTTAAAAGCCTGGTGCTGCAATGAACAAGAAAGCCCCTTCAAACAGAAATGCGGCATTTTAGTAAGAAATCAGTTCTCTGTCAGGACTAACTTGACAAATACGGTCATCAGTGGCACAAGGAAATAGTTGCAAAGCAGCTGTTAATCAGGGAAACACATCATAGAACGCTGATGCTAGCACTCGTGAAAAAAATGCAAGGGGCTAATTATGAAGCCATATATCTCGCTAAAGAGGCTCTGTTCCTCGAGCTCCCAGGCAGAGCTCTCTAAGAGTCCGGGTCCTGGGACACGGCACACGCCGCGTTCCCCGATACCGGCTGCCTTCTCCCAGCGCAAATGCAAATTCGGGGCTTTGGGCCCCAGATTTCTCAATTTATGTCACAGAAAGCACTTGTTCCTCCTAAAGAAATCATCTGTGGGTCAGTCAGGAGAGAGGAAACCCTTTAAAGCTCCTTTAATTTCCTTGAAATTTTTATGAAATCAGAAGAGCCCTAGGAGTTTTTTCTGTTGTAACAGCACTTAGAAACCTGCTGAGTTTGGGGGATCTCAATGTCTCAAAAAGAAAGGTTTTAAAATAAAATAATAATAATAATAATAATAATAATAATAATAATAATAATAATAATAATAATAATAATAAACAATCGCCAACAAGCTCATGTGAAACAGAAGAAATAAAAAATAAACGGAATTTAAATCAAGATTCACAGGAGTGAGAACCAGAAGGAGCAAAGGCAAGGAAGAAAAAAGCTTCAAAACAAATCTAAAATTAAGAACTAAAAGAATGCAGATTAGCAAACAAAGAGTAATAAAAGAAAAAAARATWAAWWAAAWTWAAAAAAAAAAAAGGAAAAAATCTCAGGTGCCCAGAAACTTAGCCGTGAGGAAGAATTCTAACTCAAGATCCTGTCACGGTACCAACCAAAAGGAAGGTAACAGCAATAGATTCCAAACATGTATTTATGAGCCAATCTTCCCTAATACGTGAAAGAACAGTATTCCTGCAGGCAAGCCCGAGTGGAAAGCAGGGCAGGTGAATTTCCATTCAGGGCCCGGAGAAGAGCCGGAGGAGCGGAGCGGGAATAACCTTGGGAAGCGCGCGGCGCTGCGCGGAGCCAGGACTCCCCCTAGCCGGGGCCGGCGGCGGCTCGCGCCGCAGCAGCCAGCGGAGCCCAAATTAAGTGTTTTCACTCAGTGGAAATGAAATGTTTTGCAAGATGAAACAGAAAGAAAATTGAGGTTTTAGGTAATTACTAGTTGGCATTTACATATCACAGGCTGGTTCAACACCTATTCATTTTCCTCTTTTATTTTCAATTTTTTAAAATTGCTCATTAAAATGAACACATGACAGGGACAGGGGGGAAAAATTACTCTTCCTCTTTTTCCTGAGGACTACAAAATCCAGATCTACTTTAAATACATTTATCTATAATTATCACATACAAAAAAGCCTTACTTAATTTACATTAGCAGGGTGACCAAAAAAAAAAAAATTTTTTTTGATGAAAGCCAGAAAAAAAAAAAAAATCCGAGCGGAGCTGTCTTCGTGTCACCTTGTTGTGCCTACTTGGGTGTGGGGACGCCTCCCCCGAGCTGCGACCCTGCCACCTCCTGCACACCGCAGTGAGCACAGAGGAAGGAGCCGGGAGATTTTCGGTGCCCGCTGTCCCACTCCCACCGCCCGCCCGCAACGACTCAGCTACAGACACAGTTTCAGGGCCTTGCTTCTTTTCAGCGTGTTTTCCCTAATTTCTGTCCTCTTTTTCACTACAAAGGAGTCCACCTATCTGGTCCTTCCTCTCAACTTCTCTGTTATGGGAGTCACTTCACGTTTCCTCCAGCTGATTGYGAGAACATGATTTTCTACCTTTTTTCTTTACGTAAGACTAGTCTTTCCTCACATACCCTCACCTCTGCCAGGGGTCCCTGCTACAGCACAAATCAGAGTTCCTCCCATCTCTGTGGCCTCTTCATCCACATTCGCACTGTCCAGTCAAGTATTTCCTACATGCATAACCCTTAATTTTCCACTACCCTTCAGCTTTTTTAATTTTCACCTCAKAAAAGTATTAGTTAACTCCACAAAGCATTCCAGGATACAATTTGTATGAAAAACGTCATATAAAATAAAGTTTTATTGTATTATATGTTAAGGACATAAAACATCCCTGATAGAAGTGTACAGGAGCTGACATGATAGACTAATATATTTTAAGGTCTATTGTGTAAATATGTATTTAGGGAATTCTAAAGCATGGTATTATTGACCCAAGTCTCTCTTAAAACACATTGATATATGGAGTAAAAGCCCTTATGAAAAGTAGGAACTTCGTCTGTGCAGTAGTCACYTTTCAAAGTGAAATATCTTTCCCATCTTAAGTTCTTTTGGACTCGATTTAAAACATAGTAGCCTTCTTGATAAAATTATTTTTTTAGCAGAAAAATGCACATTCAAGTAACACTTACTTGCAGAAAGATAAAGAGAACAAGAAAACTCTAACCATGCTTTAAAAGAAACACAGTTAACTATTTCCTTACACACAAAAGGTCCTATTTATGCTTTTTTCAATTTATTTCAGAAAAGAATACACCCCTAAATGTGACTTCATAACATCGAAGTTTGACCTGACACAAATTGTTACAGGAAAGTGAAAAAAAATGTGTTAAAAACACCTTAGAAGAAACAACAGTAGATCAATAAATTATATCTGCTTAACTGATAATGCAGCCCTAATAAATTTCAACCCCTGAGTAGCATAAGCCTTCTCTACAGAGCTCAAATATTTTACCTTTCTATTGAGTTAAGGAGTGGAATGATATGATCTCACTTCTAGAGGAAAAATAAAAATCCCCTGTTTTGTGCTCCTGCCTAAACACAAGTTGTAAGGTTCCTCTAATCACCAATACCACCAAAGAAGGTAGCAGAGCAAGATGAAAAGAAACAGGGGGAGGAGGAGTGGAGCTAATGCTCCCAATCCAACTGTCAACAACTATTGAAGTTCTGTTTACACCAGTACACCAGAAAAAAAAGAAGAAACAGTGACAACCTCAGAACCGAATGCACTGGACCATCATGGATAGTATACAGGCTAGCAGATCGCTGTTTCCTGCTAGCAGGTAAAGCATCCAGCTTCCAAGCAGGGATGAAGCCAGTGTGTCATGGTCCCGTTAACAAACTGATTCAACTGAGAAAGATGCCAAGGATAAGGTGAAAGGTTAAAACTTTGATTACAGATAATCCAATTTTACAACTCTTCAGGATACAGATACACATCTTGTTTCTCCCCTCTTACACATCTTACCCAAATTACACATCTCCTTTCTCCCCTCTTACAGCAGGAAGCTTAGGCATCGCTGAGGCTCTGTGCTGTAAAATTAATGCGAGTGTCAAGCTGTTGAGCTGAATCACTCCAAAGGAATGTAATGACTCAGTGTCCGAGATGCTCACTACAGCAGAAGAACTGTGAGATCATTCTGTGGTTCTGTAACTACAAAAATGCATGATAATGTTCGGCAGAGGAGTAGATGGCAGCATCCCCCGGCCCTCACCTTTTCCACCTTTCTCCCCATGTTGCCGTTTGCAACGAGTTCATTGCCACAGTTTCTGAAAGAAAAGCATTAGCTTTGCAGGTGCAGAGGGTGAAGAGCACTGAAGCAGTGGAACGATGAAGGTTGGAGGGGCCTTTGGTGTTCATGTAGTCCTACCCTCCTGCTCAAGCAGGGTCGCCTAGAGCACAGGGCACCCGGTCGCATGCGGTGGGTTTTGAAGATCTCCTGAGAAGGAGACTCCACAACCTCTCTGCAACAAGGAGTTCCAGGGCTCAAATYAACTTGCTACATTTTCATTCTTTTAACAACAGGATAGACAAGGACTGCTGGAGCTTCTTTCACATGCTAGGGAGCCACAGTGTAACTTAAGCAGAGGAAGTCTGTGTCACATCTAACAATAGTGTCCGAGGACTTAAAATGGCTCTTGAATGTTAGATTGCAGAAAGCTAAAGCAATCAAAGAGCCTCGGCAGAACAGGATCGTTGCTCACCCTTTCTCAGATCCTTCTAATTCCACAGACAAGAGACTGGCAAATAATACTAATACAGTGGCTTAGATTAGATTAAATTCAAAGAATCAAAAGTAGATCCCATCTGTGGGAGATGCGAGTGAAGATGATTTAGATAGAAATGATTCAAATGGACAAAGAAAAATCAGCAAGCTATTATTTTTTGAACTTGCTATTTTAAGAACCTCATTTGATAGAACCCTTGATCCACGGGAATTGTATCTTAGAAACTAAGCCTGTGTTTTCCTTGCAGTGACAAAAATCTCAAAAAATTAGGGCTTAAATCAGGGGACTGGTCTGTGTAGTGCTATAAGCGAGCTTGAACGTGAGAAGGAACAAGGACATAGATGAGGAAACTAGTCGGATCACCAGACTYTAGCAAACAAAAGGTTTCATGCTGGAAACATTAAAGAAGCTGGAAATGGTGACAGGTGCACAATAAATCATGCAAACCACAGCAGTTGGGAAGTAATAGCAAAGGAGGAAAAGCTTAGAACACTGGAGGACCTTTATGTAAATTTAATATTTTACTTAGAGCTCTTTGGGACAGGAATCGTCCTTTTACTCTGCATTTGCGCAGCGCCTGGTGACGGTCTGCAACTGGCCTCCTAGACACTTATTGCAACACAAATAATAATAAAGACCAAGCAGACCATGCACTTTGTTCCTGCTGTTAATTGCCCCATTAAGGGAAAAAACAAGGAAGGGGCAAGGAATCTGATTGGCCAGAGCTGCCTTGTCTATGGGGATTGCTAGTGGAATAAATTTACAGATCCAAAAGCAGCTGCGGCCCTCGTCTTTGTCCACTTCCAAAGAGAAACAAGCCCACACGACAAATTTCTTCTTCGTATGAAGAACCTTGCACGAACAGTTCACAGGCAACCGAGCTTCCCTTTCAATGGTTAAGACGCTTCCTCCTGAACAGGAGTGAAATAAAATAAGGGTAAATACAGGGAATATTTGCACTGTGGCTTTCCAGGCCAGAAATAATCTACAAAGAAAGAGGAGATTTCATTTTCCCCGTGGGGTCGGTTTGGCATTTTTCATGGAAGTTACATGAACTATTTAAAGAAACAAAGCATATAGGTGTCAGGATAAATTCAGGATGCTGCTCAACCAGCACAGCATTCCTGTACGACCCAGGAATTCACGGGCCTCAATCACCAGTTCCTCTCTCCCTTGAACTTTTTAGCAAGGTACTACCATCATAAACTATATCAAAATGTTCAAGAGGTTTAGTTCTGCAGGGAATTAAACTTAGGCCAGGCTGCTCCTGCCTAGCTTCTACACACAAAAAAAAAAATTAATTCCAAACCAAGAAAACCTGTAAAATCAGAGAAGGTTCAAAATGGCAGTTCCAGGAGTTTTTGTTTTCCCTAGACCTTGAGCAGTCAGCGCTTGTCAGGGACTATTACAATTATGCTCTTTTACCTGCTAAAAAATTAATAAACAATTACCCACTTCAGGCCAAATAAAGCCGGCTTTACCTTGACAAACGCTGCAGAGCCCATCAACGGCCTCTCTGAAAGCTGGGCTGCCCCTGCACAAGCACTAGCAGCATCAGAAGAAGGTCCACTGTTGCCACAGCCAACTGGCACAACCGCCCGCCCCAGTCTGTCGGGCTGCACCTACCAGTTSGAGACTGCATCTGAGCCCCAGCAGCTACAGAACAGAGGCAACGCAGTCTCTACAGAGGGTTGGGAACAAGTAAAGGCTGTTTAGACATTTTTTTTTTTTAAGTTCACAAAGTTCAAAATAGGGCAGGAGTGTTTAAAGTGGGTTCTGCTAGGGCAAAAAGGGCCTGCATGTGGCCTCCATGGCTAGAAATTCTGCTATGTCTAACACAGCAGCTTAAAGAAGTCAAGCTCAGCTTGCCAGGACATCATGAGAATAGGGAGAAGTACAGGCTTTCCTGCAAATGTCTGGGGCTTTGATAAATTCTTATCAAAATTTATTTGTAGTCCAAATCATCATTAAAATCTGACATTCATTTAGTTCTTCCCTAAAATACTAGCGAGTTCTATACTGCTTTTCTTCATAATCCAGAGGGAACTTAGATCTGAAAGTACTTGTACTGAAAGACTTGTACTGAAAAGACTTCCATTTTTCTTAAAAAGATAAATAAATAGAATTAAATAAATTCCATATATCCCATTTCAAGCAGACCCATGCTACTCAGTGTTCTTCCCAACTTAAATCAATGATAACCCAATTCAAATGCCTTACAGCTCTGTCTGAGAACTAGTGGAGAGATCAACGCTTTTTATCTTAAGGATTATGGATCGCTCCTTGGCTGACTAACATACCCAACAGCCCATTATAAGTACCACAAAGGGCACACCGTTTCTCTCTCAACCTCTCAGTTTGGAGAACGCAGTGTATAAAACTTCATCCCTCCATGTTGTAGTTCTGAGCCTGCCTGCCTCCTTTTGTACTTTAAACATACTGAGATTTATTAACCTTTACAGTAAAAACAAATAAAATAATGATGAAGTAAAAACRCGGTGAGGTAAGGGCTGCAGCTAGCACCGTTTATCTGTGGAAATCCAATTAGTGCTCAAGTGGCAGAGATACCTGGAAAAGTGCTCACAATCAAATCAAAAAATGATACAAAAACATTAACCTGATGGCTAAAAACTCCACATTTATACATTTAAAGTAATAAAGGCGCTTTTATTGAGTATTTTCTATATTCCATTAGGTCCCAAATTGACGAGGAGCTGTACAGATGCATTTCCGGGGCTTTTCGATCCTCAGACCAAATGCTTGACTTTGTTGTTGTTATTGTTGCAAAACTAAAAAGAAAGAGTGTTTCTTGGTAGAAGGGCAAACTTCTTCCTGCAGGAGCAACATCAGCAACAACTGCATATACAGGAAAAGCTTGTGAAGATGTTCTCAGATGTTCTTAGATGTTCTTAGACATTCCACCCTTCATTCTGTACTCACCATGACACGAGTATATGCAAAGTTTGAGTTATTTGGTTATGTGGCAGTACCTGGATTTACCTCTACTGCTGAACTTTTACTAGAAATTCTCTCCAAGCCACCATATCACGGCCCTCAGCTGGAAGAACGACTACGTTGACAAGTAATCCACTGTATATGTAGCAGTTTCAGAAAAGCAGACAGGGACTGAATAAATAGTGAGATTAATGAAGTCCTAAGMAGCAATACCCTCAAATGAGGTCTCCTTTGCAAGGCTTACAGAAAAAGAGTGTAGGACAACGTCCGTTCTCATCCGAGGCTTTATCTTTCTGGATTCTGTGACTCTGCTGCTTTTTATCAGCATTAAGTTCACTTTAATCTTTCAAAAGGGGAATCAGGACAGAGTCACTGTCAATGAACAGAAGACCAAACTTCTGAGTAACAATTTTATTCATCTCTCTAAAACCACAGAGCATGAGATAATAATTCATAATTTTGTGAACATTTAATACTCGCTAGCACGTTTGCTGGTAGCAAAATGTTACACTTGCTTCTGACATCAATTTATGAATGCTGCTSTTAAGCTTTACACAAAGGAGGCGAGCATACACATCCAGAAGTGACTGCATTAAATGCAAAATACAATGCACTGAAATTCCACTCCAATATGAATAAACTGAGTTGAAGGAGTAAGTTTTCTCAAACTGCACAGAAAATACACAGAAAAAAATATCTTTTTTTTTCTTGTATTAGCTATTGCATGATTGCTCTTTTTTTTTTTTCAGTCTATTTCTCCAATCTATTTTTAAAAGTCCAAAATTATTTGGCTTTTCTAGAGAGAAGAATTAATGTTTTAACAAATCACTGTCAGAATTTTTTACTAATGCTAAACGTTAGCTTCCCCTTTTAAATTTGAATTTACTACTCAGATATAAATTCAAGATTTAAGAATATCACATGAACAATTTGGATTTTAAATACCTGAAACTGGAAAGGTATTTATTTTCTGAGTTAACCATTTCACTGGGCTGCTACTGACAGTCACACACACTGAACTGACTGGTCCTATGGGTAGTATTCTCTTTCTGYAGAGAATATTCATGAATTAGCTTTTAGATGCCTAAGAGCACAGCCTGTCTTTGGGGATCAATTTCTATATCTCTTTAACTTTTGACGAGGTATGCAAATTATAAAGAGGAATGTGATACCTGGCATTTGCACACTGAAATATAAAATGTTCACAATACAAAAGTAAGAAAAAAAACCCTATACCAAACATTCAACAAAGCAACATCTGGACATCCTTCTCCTCCTTCCCCATGATCAACAGGAATGAGTATTGGGTAAGAATCTTAGTGCTGAGAGACTTCCTGCTCCTGTTTGGAGTATAGAGAGTCCTGGTTTATTATTCTGGATTTGCATGTGGCAGCAAATGTGTAAATGTTTTAATAACAGAAAAAATCCCAATAGAGTGGAGGAGGTGAATATGAAAGAAAGAAATACAAGGACATTTACTTTCTTGAGAGTGAGATAGAAAGCAAGAGAGAGAAAGAAGATGACATGATAAGGGACAAAGCAAGCTTTCTGGGGTGTATCTGGAAAAAACGAGAAGAAAAATCATTAGGAAGTCCATAGTGCATCTACAGCGATACAGTGCGGATCAATTCATTTAACAGTGCCCTGTACATTTACAGAAAAGTACCTTTGATATAATAAAGGCTCATAAACACACTGAAATTGGGTTAGACCTGTTTCGAATTCCTGCCAAACAATGGTTCAGAAAAATGAAGCTCTATTTTAATTAGCTCGACTCACGAGTGATTTGATAACAGCAGATGCTGCTTGAATGCTTTCAGCTTGATGGGCTCCACATACATGAACTTAAGAGTGGCTTTGATGCAATTAGGTCGCTCACTCTCCTTTRACATGCGTTAAGCTCTGGAACCCCTGGCTTGTGTGCGTTTAACATCCTGAACTAGAAGGATATTGACACTCTTCCTCATTCTTCTCCAAATGAGCAGAGATAAAGCAAAGAGAAGGTGGCTCATTTGGGGGTTTATCCACACAATTTCAACAACCTGAGGAAAAAAGGAAAGAGTACCAACACGTTACAAAAGTAACATTAAACTGTTAATATTTGATCTATTTCTACCACAAACAACACGTCCTGGCACAATTTTGCAGTCTTGTTTAGTCATAGACGGAAAGTTTCCCTAATAAATTTGATTCAACTTATAGCACTTTCTATAAMCCAAGAAGACTCAATAATTACATGCAGCCCTTTCAGTACACATTCCTAGAAGACACTCCATACTACACCAGTAGCAGAGTTTCCACTGAGTCACAGCACAGTTCTACCGACTTTTGAGCGTTTTCTTTTAGAGGCATATGTTCCTGAAGGTATTTATGCATTGACATCTTAGGGAACTCTTTGCCTTTCTAAGCTATCTATCTTGCTCTGTAGCCATAAAGCACAGGCATTTGCTAAAGGACACATGCAACATAGGAGCTGCTTCGATGCTTCAGGGACAAGRCTAATAGGAGGTCTTGATTTGTTAATTATCTGTCAGTTTGTCACAGCTGGGCTGTATGTGTGTGKGGGGGGAACTTTTTGCTTGGCTCTGTCTTTCCCTAAATGCTGAATTAGGCTGTCAAAACCTTCATCCCACCACAAGAGGCTCTGAAAAGGAGAGCCATCTTTTTTTCTTCCCTCTCCCAGCAGGATATGCTGCTTCAGATGTCCTACCATCCCACTACGTCTCCGGAAATGGATAAGGTATATGTAAGATGACCTTCACACCATCACACCATGACGAATTTAGTCAAGGGATGCTGGCAAACATGAGCACAATAAACCAGGGAGGAAATCCCATTGCAGGGGAGAAAGCAAGAGGCATTTATTCCTCGAGGAGCCCTAAGGTTGGTACTTGCTTCAATAAGCATTTCAGAGCAAGGTTCTGGAASAGATACACACGGAGTTAAAGGGGTAGTGTCAAGAATCCCTTTCTTCTTACATCTCTACCCCACGTAATCCTCTTAAGTAGGGGTAAAAGTTCAGGCTATGAAATAGAATAAAGCATGGAATACCCCCATGGAGACAAAGCTAGAAAAACGTAAAGCAGACTCTGATACAGCAGTAGAATTTACTATAAAAGCTTATGCCTCTTAAACCCAAGTAAACGTGGCTGTTAAGCTACGTGAGCCTATGGAGATCCCCACCCACTCCTCTTTTTTCCCTGCAGGCCACGTCCAGAGCATCCCATCACTCAAGTCCTCTCTACAACAGGCCCTGGATTATGTAAAAATCCCCCGCAGGAGCTTCCCACATGCAGCAGACACACCCCTTCCCTACCACCAGCGATGCTTCTCTCTTGGAGGTGTGGGAGGCTAAAATTTATTCCGTGTATGCAGGGGTGCTGCCTTCTTGAGATGGGAAAATTGAGGGCATTAAACTTTGGCTTCGTAGAGGTGATCAGAAATAAAAAGGTACCTCAGCTGGAGTAAATGACCACGACCATTCCCCTTAGTCCACTGCAGCATAAAAGAGAAGGTGTCTTAAGTTAACATGGTTTATTTTATAATTAAGACAGTCTAGGAGCACCTACACAGACTTAGCACACAAGTCGAACTCCTAAAGCAATTTTCTTCTCTAGTGCCGTGACCATCTCGTACAGTTTGACGAAATCTGTGCTTTTCATCTTTTGAGGTAGGATCTCTTAGAACAAGCATTCCATTTTCCAGTGTGATTCACCTACCAGTACACAGCTCGTTATTTACTCCTGAGTATGTTTTTTTCTTTCTTTCTTTCTTCTATTTTTTTTTCTCATAGTCATACATTCCCCAAATGGGTTTTACTAAGAAATCCACTAGGGATAAAATGACTCTCTGTATCTTTCATCAGGTAACATTAACAGATCCATTTCAGGGAACACTTGCAAAGCTTGTCYCTGGAAAATAAAGTTTGCTAAAGCAACACTTCTGAAACTTTATGCAAGCTTGACTCCCTTTTGCATTCATCTGTCCTGGTGGCTCATCCCACATTCCRCATTTGAAATGGCAGCACTTCCTTCTGGAAAATGACTTAGTGCAATAAATGCTCACTCCTCAAACTCRGAGAAACTGAGCTCCTGACAGCAATTAAAAGCAGAAAAAGCTGTTTACTGGCCGGTGACTTTGTGACTTCCTTTGAAGCCTCCTGCATACCTCTGGGGGTCATAACCTAAGTTTGGGAAACACTGCTTTAAGGAACTTGACTATAAAGAGGAGCAGGTGACGACATAGCATTGTTCCCCACCCCACACCTACRTAAGAGTTTAGGAGCAATTTCCAAGCAGGTTTAGGAGGCCTCAGCCCCCTTCTCTTCAAAAGCTCTGCCCTACAGTGATACAGACTCATGGGTGTTGAGAAGATGCTGGAGATAAAGATCCAGGAGCATCATCGATAATAAAACCAATGCAGCAGTCAGCATTAATTATTCCAAACCACTATAGGGCAAGGCCTGGGTCTTTTAGAACATCTGCCTCTCAATCTTCTGGTCTTTAATAAAACCACCCTCTCAGCCATAGGGTGTAACTGGAATTGTACATACGCATGTGCATGCAAAAACACAAATGCATAAGGAGAGATTCAGTTCCTCATTAAAAAAATTGAATAAATAAAAATTCACCGAGGAATTCTGCCAGAGTCTGATTTCCAGATCTGGTTTTGCTGCATTCTTGCCCACAGCCTGCAGAGTTCTGGGTGCCTCCCTATCCTTCTCCAGCTGCAGTCCTCTTCAAAATCAGCCTTCTTGCACCTATAATTACTAGGTGCCCTGTGCCAGGCTCCTTTAATTAACCAACCCAACTCTTCTCCCTTTGGGATCACACTAAGCTCTTTTTTATTAGTTCCGTCAGTTCAGTCTCTAGGCCGGAGCAGAATACCTTGTGCCACTTTGCGAGTGGGGCTGCAGAGTGGATTCGACCTCCAAAGCACTGGTGTGTTTCCTTGCAGAAGAGGCAGAGCAAGGCTTTGAACCAAGGCGAGATGGCACAAGGGGTTGCTGCAACACTTTCCAACCTTACTTATATCAGCAAAAGCGATACAGCTAAAAGTCCTGAGGAAAATRCCTGCATGATGGGTGCCTTCGTGTGCCAGTTAGATAGTGCTAAGATGTTGAAGGTCCTTTAGTCCAAAGCGGAGCAAGAACAGAACCAAGGCTTTATTTAGTCACTACATTGCAGCCAATCGTATGATTTTAGGGGTTTCAGGAAGAGGAGAGCGTACCAGTGACARCACTATTTCCATCAGCCTCCCTCTCCCCAGCTGTCACTCTTACACCACCACCGGGGATGGAGTTTGAATTACAGGTCCATGCAAAGCCCTAGAGGAGCAGGTTCCCCATTTCATTGTCTGTACTCAAGATCTTGCGTTCCTGCTGCCCAGAACTAGTAGATCACAGTCCAGATACTTTCCAAGTGGACAGCCTTGCAACCTCCTGCAGGCAGTTTCTTCAGCATTTGTTGGTATTTCACTTTTAGCCAAGACACTCTCATTGTTGGAAGCTATTGCACCTATTTTGTAAACAAACTGCAGCACATATTCCAAAGAGACACGGAAAAACGCACACTGACCTATTCTGGTCTGTGGGATATTGTGCATGTATGTATTCATGCATGTGGAGAGAAGAGAATGAGCGGCGAAAAGCAAAAGAGCTGGCTAATGTCCTGGGATTTCTCGGGACAGGCGGTCACTCCAGTTGCACAGCTTGACTTCCCCAGAGAGTTTGCTCAAGGAGAAACCAGGCATCGATCTCGGGACACACAACTTCCAGGACTGTTCCTTATCTCAGAACAGCCTCTGCCACGAATTCCTGCATGTGCTTTAATGTTTAAATTATTAAATGCATTAATGTATTTACATTATTCAAGTCTTATGTGCATTTTTCTAAGATAATTTATGTATAAGAGTTTGAATGTCCATGACTGTTAATGTCTACAACCCTTCCTGTTCATTATTGATTCTGGAAGGAAAAAAAAAAAAAGGCAGTGTTTTAATGCCTTATTTTTAATGTATTAAGAGTCTGAATAAGTGCATTCTCTTTTTTCTTTTGTAATTTCATAATTTAAGTAGTGCATTTATTAAACTGACACAGTATGAATTGTGGTGAAGTCTGGCACAGGTCCATGCTGCCAACGCAGCCCAACCGACCATCACGCTACTCTGCAAATCAAGTACAAGCTCAGCTGCTCTTATGCCAGCTTTTACTCCCTACCTGAAATCAGAATAAGAGAGTACAAAGAAGGCTTTTAAAACACATTCGCTATTTACGTGGCTTTTCTCTAGCATCTCCATTTTAAGTCAGTGCAAGTTTCTTCTGCTTTTTAAGTACTATTTTAATGTAAACCTGTTCTCAGTGAGCTCTGATGAATAGATGTACCTCAGTTTAAAAAAAAAAAATCAAATTTCTAGAGTACCTTTTAAGCTTTTAGCTCCAAAGCTCTCCAAAAATATCAATCAAATATAATTTTATTGCATCTACACCACATCTGCGAACACCATCAAGATGGGTTTTTTTTCCCTAAATAATAATAAAAGAAATGTCCACAGTTTAGTATTCACAGGCAAATCACACCCAGGAATCAGGTCACCTCYACTACAGACCCACAGGCATTTCTGGAGCAGAATGCAACAGCTATTCAGCAGGAGCAGCCCATCCCGCACGCCAGCTTGGGACCCGAATGCAACAGAAACTGCAAAGAATCCAGCTAACACACAACAGAGCTACCTCACCCACACATAAGTGTTATTGCATGGACATGCATTTTATATATAAATTATGTGTAAATATCTTAGATGTTTACAGCCAAAAATACTACTTTCAAAGTCCAGTTTCTATTGCCAGACAAATTCAGCGCCAGTTCAGCCTACAAAGAGCAACACTGACACCCAAAGGCCTTTTAGCTTAACCTTTGGACACGAATTTCCTGCAAGAAGAATCCAGGGGCTTCGTTTCTCCCATCAGTATGGTAACCCCAACTCCAATCACTTATCAGAACAACTCATCAAGAAGCTCAAATGCAGAGAGATAAAACTTGCCGTACGTAGGCACTGTATGTAATTATGAGTGTGTGCATAAGTTTCACAGTACATTCTGCATAATTACAGCCTTGCCTGGCACAGTTGCCAGTGCGAGCATGAACACACACGCACACACATAATGTATGCGCAATATTGTGCATATGGACTTGGGAAAAGGCAGAGAACAGCGAAAGTTGCTGGCTGTTGTTTTAAGAGCTGACTCTGCCATTTCTAAGGTTAAGTTTGTGTTTTTTTGCTACTCATTACCATTCTTTAACTGTTACAATTTATATCAGCATATAATGTTAAATAATTACAGGGAGCGGAGCTCACTCTAGTGAGGATATAAACGCGCTGTGGGATTCTACAGATTTAAACAAATAACACTCACAGCAGGGGGTGAGCAGATGAATTAGCATTAATATCCTGCCTGGGAGATCCCAGTGCAGTGCTATGGCTTAAATACAGATCTTTTCTGTAACAGTCAATATGACAGCTACTAGCAATACAGCCCTGCACATTTACTAGTCAATATAGCTGCTGCAGCTGAAAGAATGTCCTTGTAATAATCCATACAGCAGCCAGCTAAAATAAATAACTTCCCTTTAACAGTCTATATAGCAGCCAACTGCATTAAAACCTTCCCTTTTAAGGTCTATACAATAGTCAGCTAAATGGAAAAACTGGCATCCTTCTTGGCAGCTTCAGAGGAAAGTCAAGCATCAAATGGCCTAGAGACGGAGTTCTTCTCTCATCTTCGGGAGGTGCGGGGGGGTGAATGTCCTTCCCATATCACTTCGGTGGGGGATCCTGCAATTGCAGTTTAAGTTCTGTGTGCAATGATTTAAGCCTCCAAAGCTATCACTCTACTATCTTCCAGAAGCACTATAGTCGCTYTAAAAAATAAATACCAAAACCTGTTTCTTTCCCGAACAGCATAAGAAGCAATAGGCAGTGGTGGGCTAGGAATCCACCTCCCTTGCGCTACACCGCAGCACTTATTTTGCAACAGCAATTGCAATAGCAATGGCATGTTGTAAGAGTAATTGCAAAAAAGAAAAGGATCATGGCATAATTCATGGCAAAATGGTTACAAAGCACCCAGATATGAATATTGAACTGGACAAAAATCTACAATCACAAAGAATTTGCAAGGACACTACATAGTTGTTATATTCAGGGTCAAATTCTGTTCTCATGCACACTGGTAAAACTCCATTCTTCTGTGACGGAGTAGTTGTATATCTGAATTATGAGTTAACTAATCCCCAAAACATATCCATAGAACTTTGACAAAATTAAAACAACTCACTGGTGGGGGGAAGGAGGGAAAGGGGAATTAGAAAGTAAGAAAACAAAGCAAGTTGCCAAAACAAGACATAAAACACATAATATGGAACTTTATGGAACTTTAATTCCACATATGAAAAACATCTGCCTGCTTTCCTTTTCAGAAACCTGTCCCTTTGGGTATTATATTTAAAAAAGCATAAACACAAACAGGGGGCTTAAAAACCCAGCAGATGTTTGGCACCTGACTCTTTTCAAGTAATTGATCAAGAAAATGGCTACTTTTTGAGGGAAGGAATAGGAAAAATCTAAACGCTTTCTCAGTGACAAGGCTTTCCTTTTTTTTTCTTTTAACTTGAACTTTAAGGGAAGACTGCAGCTACAAACACATTCCAGCTTATTGCCTCCCAAATTAAAAATAAATACACACCACCCCTACTCCACAAGTCAGGGTTTGAAGCTTTGACCATATTTGCAAAATGACAGTTATTAAAAACAACAAACATGCATCACAGTGAGTCATCTGGTTTCCAACTTCTGAGTCAAAAGGGGCTGATTCCACACAAACTGAAACCTGGCTCTCTGACTACTTGCATGTTTAATGATTTGTATCTCTGCACCACAGCTTCAGAACAGGATGTGGAAGAAAAGAATGAAAAGGAGATGGGAGAAATGGGAGGGGAGGGGAAGAGAATAAACACTTCTTTACTGGTCCCAGTGTCACTGCAAATAAAGACCATGTCAAGATTTAAACCATAATAATGGAAAGGCTATAAAGGTCCCTGCTATAATGTTTCCTCTGATATTCCCCTTCATAAATGCCCTTTTTATGTTGCACGCTTTGCAATAATACATGTAATGTTTGTGAACTAGCCCTGTTGGGGAAGCTGTACCACATGAAGCTTCAGAGAATATAGCATTAGAAGCCAGACAGGTCTTTTCCCAGCTCCCCAACTTTTGGCAGCTGCATCAATCTTCTCAAAAGGAATTCAAAAAAACAAAACTAGTAACCTAAAGCAAACTCTTAATGGAAAACTGAGATGTGTGTACCAACACATGGATATGCAGTACAGAATTAGTTTTTTTTCCAAGGCAGTACTTTCCTGGGCAGGGTTAAATGCCTCTTCTCAGATCCTACAGGTATAAGAACCACAAACTTCACAGCTGTGTCAGTCAGATCAATAATACCCTGAGCTTCCTCMTCGCAGCGACAGCAAGGAGTGTCAGTGCCAAGAGATTCAGGTCCCTGCCAAGCCCAGCRCCGTGAGCCTCCTCACGGCAGAGCACAAAGAACACGTGCACTGGGGTACTGGATGCAACGTCTCTTTCTTTCTTAATGTAGGCAGCAAGAGCTGCTCTTGGCTCCCTTCAGGAAGGTTGCATGGAGCTCAGCTCTGCCCTCCCACAAGGAACGACTGGTAGCACCTGGAAGTCTATGCATGTGTGGTGAGAGAGGAGCACTAGCTCCATAAAAAGAACACTTCCATGAGAATTTAGGATCAGACTGGAATCCCACGCGGCTTTAATACTGAATTTCCTAACTGACTGACCCTGCTCTTTGAAATAGAYGGGCTGTTGAGGGGGCTGACCATTAAAATGAGAACAAAGTCCCTGATCATGGAATTGAGGCAACCTGATGTTGAGAAAGGGGTTGTCGAAAATATGGGGTGGGGAAGGGGGTGTCAGCCAGAGAGGCTCATCTCAGTCTTGACTGTAATTCTCAATCACCGCATAGAAAGTATTTATATCCTGTTGGCAGCGTGTGTAACCAATGCGACTCTTCGTGTCAGAGCTGTCAATTACAGCCTTGACTTATGAGGAAAGATTAAATGAGCTAAATATGTAGAGCTTGGCTAAGAGATCAGGATGGGGGTGGGGGAAAGGAGAAATGATGTGATAACTGTCTGCAAACATCTGAAGGGTGCAGATGCTTAAGGAGGAAAGGAATCACTTAGGGTGGCACAGAAAACAAACAGGAGAAGCAAGCTGGAAGGAAGACCCTGGAAGTTCTTGTTGTATAGCAGGTTAACTCCATTCCAGTAATATGCACTCAGTTGTAGAACTGCATCCCAAGGAATACCACCATGCAAGCCACTCCAAACAGACTTGAGAAAGTTGACAACTTCGGTCCTGCTCTGACCGAAAGGTATAACAGATAAAGAAAGATGTTTAGGCATATTGTGAGTTATGTCTTATGCTTGTCTTCAGTCAGCTGAAAAACCATTTTATTAAGTAGTATTAAGGGTGTTCTCATTGTTACTTTTTCATAAAGGCAATTGCCAGAGGAGTCATTGTGTGTTATAGGATCACAACTGAGAAAGGGACGTGGTCTGTACAATTGCAACTGAGAGAAAAGCAAYGTAACTCAAAAAATTATTAAGGCGTGAGAGAACTTGCAATTGAAGTGGCATACAGAGAAATGTGAGAAATGTAAGCAGCAGGGAAAACCTGTCTTCCCATGAGTTATTCAGGAACTCTCAAAGAATTCTGCCAGCTCTCAGTTTTCTAGTTTTGCAGACCTCGTTTCTGAAGGTGTTGGCATCAGAAGTATCTGTAGGACGCATTCAAGTACATCATATCTGGGGAAAGTTTAAAGTTCTTGAATAGGTCATTCTGCCATCTTCTGCCTCAGCTACTACATTTTAAACATGAAGAAGACACTACACGCTCTCCGAAGTATAGTACTGTAAGAAAGCATAAACAGGCTGTAGAGATYGTAAATTTTTCTTATGGCATGATCTCTCAAGTAAGGGTAAGAGGAAGGCAAAACACAAAGAAGGTTATGACATGCAGGCAGCTATAACTGTATGAGAGTCACTAGCTGGCATGAGAGCAGCTCTCTGATTATTGTAACACTGACACAGGCAACATCTAGGTAAGGGCAAAAGGACAGTCCATTCACTCCATAGTGTTAGAGGTGGAAAGAGAATTAAGAATTTCTAGGAACTCTTCCCAAGTTAGCAACTTAATAACATGGAGTCAAAAGACACTCTAAAGAACAAATCTCATGTACAAAGTTATTTCAAGAAAGTAAAAAGAAATACTGCTATGAAGTTCTTAAGCTGGTCCCTTCTCTCTCCTAAGCAGAAAGAACTGTGAGCAATTGCTGCCCTCTACAAGCTGYTCTGCACATAGCATATTTTCCACACACATGTGGTTGAAGTGATACTATTATCTCACCTTAATCCCATAACCCCTCGTTACAAAAGCGTGCACAGCGCAGGTGTCTCCTTGCTGTGTGCCATCACCTGTTCCGAAGGAATCGGTGCCCCTTCCCACAGCTGGAATGCACATAACAAGCGCKCGCAGGCCTTCTGAGCGGGCAGAGCTGGGCTGCCAAACGACACAGAACACCAGCTCACAGCAAAGCAGACTACAATCTGTAAAAACTGTTTGTAGTTGTAAGGTGTTTATCAACAACACATGAACACACAGAGAAAAATGAAATGAAACTTTTAAAGTGGAAAGACATCAACGTTAAATATTTTCTATCTAGATGCCCAACAGAGGGGTTTCTGTGAGTGTTACAGAGGACTATAGGTCCCACTTTGACTTCAGTGAGAGATCTGGGATCTCTGGAAGTCCTATCACACATGAAGGTAAAATAATTCCACCCTCTCAGTACACTAATTTCCTTGCAAGCTTTGTTAAAAACCAACCAACCAACCAACAACAAGACAATACTTTGAGTATTACAACTATTTTAAAATCATCTTAAWAGTCTTATGACTGGGAATATTGCTTTTCCTGAAAAGCAAGCAAGAGTTGCTTTCAGACCTTCCTTCTGCACAATCAGATAGAAACAGATCTAAGCTGCTAGCTCACCACACGGCCACAGAGCAGAACACGCTGCACCTCTGCTGGTTGTTACGCTTCCTTGCCCACCTGCTCTAAGCTGTCATTTAACGTGTAAAGCTCTTAGGGGCTGGCAAAGCCCTTATTGCATTTTGCCCAGCCTCATAGGGGTCTAACCTGCTTTGTCTGTAACTACTGCAGTCTCTAGGTTTCATACATCAGCATACAATGCCATAGAAAAGTTGTATCCTAAACTGTTACATTCCAATCTCTTGCAAAATCATGATTTGAAGTAATGTGAAGAAAACGTTCCTATTGACCTCAGGCAGAGAGTTTAACTTGATGTGACAGTATTCCTTTAACTATGGTGTGTAAGCAAATCTTTGCCTCTGTGTTTTTTGTAYATAGTACATTCATCTAAATCAACAGAGTAAAGGGAATCTACAAATTAAGTAAGTAAATTTTACATGAGCCACAGAAGTAGTCAATGAACACTCAGCAATAAGACATATAACCAGATAAAAAAAAAAACAACAACTTCTTCAAACTTATCAAAAGGTCAATAACAGAGGTCTGCTTAATAAACTAGAGCCTTCCCCAGGCAGCTAACAAAAGCATATTGTGTAAAGCAGTCCCACCCCTCTGACTCCCTGTTCCTAGCCCAATAAAACTGATATCTACACAGCAATTGCCTTCCATAGCCTGATGGAATTACTGTCCAACACTGGCAACCCACAGCAACATATTCAGGATCTCCCCAAACAAACTGAAGCATTATCACACCATTAGGGTTACTGCCGGTACAGGAGGTCACAAAGCTGAGAGTCTCGGTCTCTCTGTCTCTCTCTCCCCCGCTGCTAACAGTGGTAAATTATCCCGACTAATGTTTCACTGGGGGCTATAAGTTAGTTGCCTACTGACTCCGGCTGTCTGGGAATCCCCTCTGGATAGATTTACTTTTAGAGAATCATTCAGTACAGGCCACCACTCTGAACAAACCCATTTTGGCAGACAAAAATTTGTATCGTGAATGGGTATAAATCTTGTTTTCAACAATATATGGTGTGAAAATGGAAAACAAAAGTGTGAGGGGGAGTTCCGTCTCTCCTGACGGAACGCTCCTATCTCTCATATCAGCTTTGGAATCAAACTTGTCCAAAAAAAAAAAAAAAAGGACACTTCTGCAAACATATGAACACTAAATCCCTTGTATAACACTGTGTACCATAAACCAAGGAATAAGCTTTTCACTGAAAACATCTTTCTTGCCTTCCTTTCAAAGAGCACTTGCAGGCAGAAGTGAAACTTCAAAAAATACTCTCTATCTCTTGTTCTCACAAGGCTGATAGTACAGAAAGACAGCATCTACCACTTTTTAAGGAGAGAGTACAGATTCTTCCTGSGACCAATGATTAGCTCATCAAAAAGGCTACAATTTCCTCTCAATTGCCATTCAAGCCAATGAACTTCTTAAAAATCTTTCCTCACAAACCTAAATAAAATTCTCTTTAAATGCAGTCTACAGAAGAGGATGCTTATAAAGACAGATAGAAGTTAAAAGGGAAGCAGTGCAGTAGAAAACATCTAATAATTTTATTTTCTGGCACTGAATGTTAAGCACCCAAATGAGAATGGATATGAAGAAAGTACAATCCTGTCCAGTTCCAGTTGCAAAACTTTTATCCAGTATAGATATACAGTTCATATTTTACTTGTTCATTTCCAAAGAAACCTCGGAATTCCACAACAARAAATTGTAGAGGAACCAAATATGCCCATGATCAAGCCAAAACATCATGATTTCAATTTGAAATCTCAGCTGATAGTAGAGGAAATCAAAGATACAAATACAGAATGTGTGGAATACAGGCAAGAGATGACACACTGACATGACTTTGGGCCTGGAAAACATTACAGACATGAAGATTGAAAATTTCCTTTCTGCTATCCATTTTATCATTATTCCTCAATTACCAGAAAAGCGGATGGACAAAAAAAAAAGACAAAAGGCCTGATCTGAAGAGGCAGATGATTACTCTAAAAAATGCACTATGGATAACGGGCTTTGCAAAACACAGCTAAGGGGCACAGTGTAGCCCCTGGGATAGACCTGATCGCATGATGGAATGAACAGATTACGTCTCAGGGTTCCAGAGTTTTATCCACAGCTATGCCACTAACTTGCTGGGTGAACCTGGGTAAACAATTAATCTCAATTAGCTTCTTTAGAAAATGGAGACAAACCTTTAATATCACCTAAATATGATATTTATCTCTGCAGTGTGCCCTGTGATGTTTGCACAGAAAGGGATGTCAAAAGTATTCTGACCATTACTACGAACCTTAAAAAATGAGTATGAGGCTAACAAASGGTGGTAAGAACCATAAGGGCTCTAGCACATACCAACAAATTCTACATAAATTGCCTTGGAGACAGCAATACTACTTTCTACCTTGTACCTCTCAACTACCTGTAAAGAGAAAGAACAAAATGAGCACATTTCAGTGTTAAATGTTATCATCTGCAGTAAGAAACAGAGAGAAACAGTGCACACAAAAATAAAATAAAAGTTAAATGATTCTGGAAAAGAAAATATCCTGCTTCTCACACTATCATTTAGAGGCTTTGCAGCTCAGTACAAAACCAAGACAGTGATTTAAATTTACAATTGATAATTTTATATTTACAACTTGTGCTTCTTCCAGATACCAAGCACTAGCAAGGGAATAAGTATGTTTAGTGGCAGAAAAAGAAAACAAGTAATATGTAGGAAGATCTCACTTCTAAGCTTTGCCTCTTTAAGTTTTCCCCCCAATCCAGGCTCATGTTAGGGACAGGCAGTAATTTACGCTGCAGAAGAAGCAAAGCCCACCAGCAAACATATTCAAGCTATTGGAACTATCTCCAAAGCAGCACAGTGTATTTAAAAAGCCACAAGACACTACCAGGGACAGGAAAAAAAACAAACAAACAAACAAAAAAAAAAGAGGAGAGGGAGGGGAAAGACAATCATTAGATTACAGCAAAAGAGAGACCAGAGAAATAAAAACAAAAAAGATTAAGGAGCAGAAAAAGGGGAATCATTAATGTTTCAGCAGTCATAGAAAGAGGCTTTGTCCACATCTTTTCTCAAGTGCCAGAATTTTGCTTCGAGAGGCTGCAAAAAGACAAATTCCAATGCCACGTGTGTTCAGAGGGTTATGGGAGGCGGCTGCACATACAAAACCTGGAGTAGCAGAAAGGGACGCAGCAGTGTTCACTAATAAGCTGGACTCAAGGAGAGGCTGATCCCACACTGACGATGACAAACGTGGCTGTAAACAGCAGCGGAGCGAGATGCTGACACTCTGCTAACACAAGGTTACACTTCCCACTATGGAGCTACACGGCAAATTTTAATGGGCCAAGACCGACAGCTAGGGAAATGAGTGTCCGCTCTCTGCTGCAAAAAATTATAGCTTTTCCCATCCCCCTCTAACTCATTCTCCATTGTCAGTGCTGTAACACAATGACCTCTCATTTGGGAGTATTTTTCAATTGGGATAGTTTATTGTAAGGACATTGGGTGACTTAAGGGATTAACAGCATGAACACAGAGTCCCTTATCTCCAGTTGGATATCTGAAAGGACCACAGGTCACAATTAGGCTGAAAGAACAACTATGCAGAGCAATTAGGGAGTGTGACAAGACTTTGYAGGGCTCTGCCTCTGCAGGCCTCCGTAAGGGCCTAGACCTCAGCAAGGTGCGCTCTGAAGACCCGTAACGCAGAGCAGGATATGACATGTCTGCATCAAGTTGCACGATCTTGCAAAATGCTCAAGTTCTCTTGCAAGCAATCAGAAATCCTTGCTTCTCCTCGTTTCCTGCTCCCCTGTAGCAACAGTCTGTAAGGGCACAGGGTATACAGAAGACATTGCCACTGAGCACAGAGCAGAAAATATTTAGTATCTTACAGGATAGCACTCATTAAAATCACAAATGAGATATGACCARTTTGACTGTATCATGACATTCACTGACACAGCATAAGATGATCTAATTCTGTTTTTTTTCTCATACTTGTGCATAACACCACTAATATGCTCCAAATGGAGGTTTAAATCCTGYGAAGTGCTGAACACTCTCAGTCTCCTGTTCAAGGGGAAGTCAAAGAGACGCAGTGGGTACCAAGCAGGATTTCTTGAGTCTCTTTTCTCCGTAGATTTCTCCTTCAGATTTTGCAAGTCTATGAAAACATATATTCTTCCTCAACTGCTTAGCATCAAATCTGAAGTCATAAATGATACACCCAAGGGCATGGCTTTCTCATATAGAGCCATTTGTTGGATTCATGCCATAGATGTCCTGGTGCTTCAGTAAACATTTTACAATACGGCGCCATGTGCCTACAAGTCTGTTTKATGGACCCAAATCTGCTGCATGCACTAGAAGGGAGCATGCATGGATCCTGGAACAGAGAACACACAGCAGTGTGGTAGAAGTCAGGTCATCTGGCTCACAGAACCGAATCACTCATTTATTAAGGCTTCATATACTCAGCTGGAAGCAATAGCAACTCCTAAGAAAACGTGACAGAGACTGTGGGAGTTTAGTGTAAAAATATAATAGAAAAATAAGCAGAAAGACTCCATCTTTCAAAGGGCTCTAACTAGCTCACATGCAAGAAGCTCCATTGTGAAAATGAAGTTCATTTTGGACTTCTTTACATTTATAAAAAACGTGTACAAGTATGCATATTTGTGTATAAGTATATACAYGCATATAGAAAGACGTTCAACCTTTAGGTGTTCCCTCTGAGCAGTTATTCAGCTGTATGTACAGAAAAGTATTCATTAAATCAAGAGTAATGTTATAATCTGCCTTGAGAAAGAGAATGAACTGTAGAGCAGCACAGGTTGTGATGATGCACAGTCTGCTATGAGCTTCCTAAGGAAGGGAAAACAAAACCCAAGAAATCGATCACGAAGCACATGGTGTCAGTAAAAACTTTCAGTGAATCAGCACATAGATGTCTGTGCAACTAGTGGTATTAAACTAGAGGGCTTTTTGCTGCAGAGCTTAGCAGAATCAATGATCAGCACTCTCATATGTATTTTACTGACCATTCCCACTCAGTCTTTACTCACATACTCCCCTCCCAAAAATGACCCCCTGCATTCTCCAAAGAGAGTTACAAGGCAAAAATGTTTTGATGTGACCAGCATCACCCCTTCACAGAAAGTACTTAATTCTTGTCCTGCACTCCTCAGTCACTGACATCTCTCCCCGAAAGCAGCTTGTGTTCAGTATAATGTCCAAAGGAAAACCAGGGAAGGAACTCAGTGAAGGGATAACATGAACATGATAACTAAAAATTTTGGCAAGGTTTTGATTGAGTTGTAGATGACTGGTGAGCAAAAAAAAGTTGTTAAAACAAACAAAACCCCTTGCAGCTCAGGAGTCTGATGGCTCAGCTTCCACCCTGCAGCTCCATAAAACACAACAGAGTTCTCTTAGTTCTTCTCATACACAAAAAAAAAAAATCCTAGAGCTCTTTCCAGAACAGTTCTAGAGTGAAAACATCAGATSACATGCTCTGCCAGCTGCCAGACACTTCTAAACTCACGTTGAGTGGATGTGAAAATCAAGACAGTTTAAAACGAGGTCTCTGTGCAGCAGAGCTCATTTTATTAGACATTAGCCTTAAAAAGTTCAGTTTAAATTATACCGCACAGATCCTTCTGGAGACTCTTTACTAATAAGCACTGATCAGCAGCATACGTTGCACACATTTAGGACAGACACGTCCTGCTCAAGGACAACTCACTACTCGGATAARCTTAGAGGCCCGGGTGACCCACGTCTAACCCCTGCAAAGGTAAGAGGGGAAGCCTACAGGTCAGATTTCAAAAGTCATTAGCAGGACAACRTGATACACCTAAACCTTTTGAATTAAACACCAATTCCTTCATGGAGAAAAAAAAAAAAAAAGGATGCAAAATGATGTTGCAAAGAGAATGGCTCAGGTATATCATCTTGGGGAAGAAGGGGAGGAAGGAAGGGGAGGAAAAAAAAAAAAAAAGCAATATCCTACATCTTGAAAAACTTACCAGTGGCTCCCGAGACGATGCATTTTCAGGTGCAGGGCAGGAACCAGGCTGTAAAGCAAGAAGAACAGTGAGGTTATATTGCCACCTGATGGACATAATYAGAAAAGCGTCTGTGTTAAGACCATACATCATCTGAGTAGATGGACAGACATACTTGGTTTGTGATATCGGTAGTAGTTCTGTAATGGACTAAGACAAAAAGGTCCAGATCACAGAGGAAATTAGTTCCAGGAGCTCCCATTTAAACCAATAGAATTCCCAGAAGCAGAAGAATTTGCTCTTAAACGACAGCAGTTATGTGCCAGGGAATCTACAGAGATGTCACAAGAAMCGTTCATCTTAAACTCTGAAACATGTGCTGCAGTGAACAAACACTGTATGAAGCTGGGACTCCCTCCACTTAACTCCTGATTACAACATTTGTCACTTTACATGATTTTAGGCAGTACATTTCATCACATATGAAATGAGGAGAATAACGATCCTGCATCATAAGGATCTGATGAGTGAGTGATGTCTGCAAAGAACTTTGAGACACTTGAGGGAAGAAATAATGAAATAGCCCACAGTATTGCTATTAAAGTGGATGCAAAAGCACCACACACAAACTCTGTGGTTTATTTTCTCCTCTGGAGAAGTGCTAAATCTGACAATGAACATCTCATCTTTCTGATATCCAGCAAAGCGTCCTATGCTTTTTGCACTATTCTTCCAAAGACTTCACAACACCGGTGATCTAACTAAACCTCACAACACCTCAAAAACATCAGTTAAAATTGCACCRTTCTTGTTTCCCATTAAGAATTAAGAGATTGATTTTCAAGGATGATGCTGAACACCTTGGAAGGGTTGATTAAGGTAGGACAGCATATCAAAATTAAATTAGAACCAAAATTTTGGGAGCTTGCATTCTCCAAGCTCACTTATTGTTCATATTCACATGAACAATATTGTTCATATTCRTATGGTCAYGCAGGTGACCCTGCGTGAGCAGGGKTTGGACTAGATGACCTCTGAGGTCCCTTCCAACCTTGAGCACTCTTAAGCTCTCACAAGATGGAGACACTCAGTTTTGTGACACTTTATCACAAAATAAATTTACCCTGGTCAATAATCTACTTTCAAATGGAATTCATAAGACGTTAAGATTGCCCAAACTACGTTGCCTTCACGGTGTATTTCACCTTAGGAGAGCTATTGCATATTGTTTAACCCTGTTAATAAAAAACGCCGTTTTTATTAGTAATGAAGACAAATTTTGAAACTGAGCGAAAGGAAGGCCTGTTCACTGAGCACAGACAAGGCTAAAATTTCCCAGAAATACCATAATATCCTTAAGAGACCTTTGGTCCTCCAGTTTCAGGAGTCACTTTCATGCACTTTTCAACTATCTCAAGATTTTACCATCTGCAAAATACTCCACAAATATAAACAGAAATTAGTATTTACCACAAGAGGGTGCCAGTAACTCGAACACGCTCCATCCTCAGCTGTGTCCAGATACCTGTGCATCATTACCAAGGTGCAGCTAGATCCTATAGTGTATCTGCTAAAATTCAACTCTAACCTCCACAGATCATGCATCTCCAGAAAGTTCCCAGAGCATCCTAAGTAGCAGAGCTTGTATGTTCTGCCTCTGGAAGCTAAACTGGTATTTGTGGACAGTCAACCCACACAACACTTGGTCAGTGTGGGAAACTGCCCAATGAAGAACTGCTCCTGTGAGAAAACATTCCATCAATAGGTATGAGCCCTGATCCTAAGGATATATACCCCAACATTCTGCTTGTACATAGCCTGACGACATCGGATTAGCTGGATAGTATATGGCTGTATTGGCCAAAGCCATCATTTTAAATGCAAAGAGAGACACACATTTTCCTTCCAGCAAAATTTCTAAGTACAACGTGTCATGCAACAGCTAAGGAACTAATATTATAAGGCAAGGTACAACAACCCTCCAGATCACGGTAGCTATGAGAGAAGTCAGCAAAGAATTCGTGCTTTTCATGTGACGGCTGATCCGCAGCCTGTATGTAATGGAAACACTGGACACCATGGTACAGAGACCAAGTATTTCCACCACAAGCTATGTTTTAAGGCAGACGCAGCAAAGAATCCAGAGGATAAACAGTCAGAGCTACAGGCAGGCAGGGAGCAAAATTCATCTATTTATCAGCTATGCTGCAGCTACCAAAAATAAACTCTGGAGTAAGAAATCAACCATATTATGCCATTAAAATCTGTTTTAATTTCTTCCTCACATGAAAAAGAAAAAGCAGCACAAGTGAGTATAATGAAGCTTAAATAAAAAGAGTAATATCGGTTCTTAGCGCGCCTCTCGCTTCCACATTAAACCACACGTAACACGACCAAGGTGCTGGAGCATCAGTGCCTTCCATTCACGTTACCACCTCTTCTTTCTCAATCTCTTGCATCAAAATCAAATGTGATCTACCTTTAGCATGGTGACCCTTCCAATATCATATAACGAACAATCTCTCAAATGGAAACCATTCTGCCCATCTTGCCTTAGTGGCTGCAAGGTGCCAAGCCCAATTCCGCCACTGACTCTAATAATTTTGAGCTCTTTATGACTCATATGGACAAGCTTCATACTGACTTCTGGGTTACAGGAGTCTCAGCTTCTGCATGTAATTATGCAGACAATTAGGTATCATTTTGTGTCCCAAACCAAACAGCTTGTAAAACGTTAGACATGGTTATCTAAATCAGCAACATTACTGCCAAGTATTTTTAARTGTTTCAGTCGCTCTATCACTACAGGGATTCACAGACAAATGGAAYACTGGAGGCCGGGGCTGCTGCCTTGCTGAGCCACCAACACTCGCCAATACACTGCCAAAGTGGTCCTCATCAAAGACATACAGAGAACCAAGGTAAACTGGAAAACAGTTACTGTATTTACACCCCATATCATACTCTTGCTCTGCTCTCTTTTTTTCATTTTTTAATTATTATTATTAGGAATATTCACAGAGAGACAAGATCTTTCCTTATGTTTTTTTTAGAGATATGGCTATAGGCAAAATGAAATATTTCAAAATCTCCAGTAGAAATGTTTATGGACTTTTCTATAATTCTCTCTCTGCAAATCATCTAACTTGGGCTGCAACATCTCCCCCTTGCAATGCTTGAGGCATATATTAATCCATGAGAACGAGAAAGCGAAGCTAAGCGTAACAATAAGCCAAAAGGAATCTGACACTCCCTTTTCTACAGCTGAACTAACTAGATTTGTGATAGGAAACATGATAGGAAACAAATATAAACGTACAAAACAAGGTAGCACTAGTAGCCCTATCCTTGTTACTTGTTATTGTGTATTCAACTTAACAATCATCAGTGGTAGAAATTTTTTTTTTTTGTGAGTTCCCTCAACATTTAGCATGTAATGAATGAGCACACCTTTTATTTATTCATATTGATATCAGTGTCAAAAGTGCAAAGGCTGCATGAGTGCACTAGAACATACATTTTGTTACACCACTAAAGATATATTTGTTATTTGGTTTTACTTTGGAATTGTCCCCTTTTAACATCTCTCAGCTCAGGTTCAAGATGAGAATGTGCAACCAGTGTCTGGAAGCTACTGCATGTACTGGAAGGTAAAGGCACCATCACCAAGCACTGATGGCCTTGAACAGCAGCAAAACTTCAGTCTTGACACAAGTGCACAGAGCTGAAACTGGGGAAGGAGGGAATGCAAACTAGAAGGGCTGTTTCTTTCAGCGCGTGTGTGGAAGTGATGAGGCTTAGTATGGCTGTTCTTCAGCTAAACCTGACATTGYCTCACATACCTGAAGCAAGGCAAGTTGCCAGGTGCCTTTTAAATAAGCTATGCTACTACTGCAGACATGATCTGCCAGGAGCGAAACACAGAATCACAGAATCCTTAAGGTTGGAAGGGACCTTTAGAGRTCATCTAGTCCAACCTTCCTGCACACGCAGGGTCACCCAGAGCAGGTGACACAGGCTGCATCCAAGCGGGTTTTGAAGATCTCCAGAGAAGGAGACTCCACAACCTCCCTGGACAGCCTGTTCCAGAGCTCRGTCACCCTCACTGGCAAGAAATTTTTCCTTAAGCTCCTGTGGAACTTCTGGTGTTTCAGTCTATGGCCGTTTCCTCTAGTCCTGTCGCTGGCCACCACTGAAAAGAGGCCGCCCCCTCCTCCTCACTGCCTCCCTTGAGGTATCTATAGACACYGATCAGGTCCCCCCTCAGCCTTCTCTTCTCCAGGCTGAACAGGCCCAGCTCCCTCAGCCTTTGCTCACAGGGCACATGTTCCAGGCCCCTGATCATCCTCGTAGCCCTGCGCTGGACTCTCTCCAGCAGCTCCCCATCCCTCTTGTCCTGGGCAGCCCAGAACTGGACACAGGCTCCAGATGTGGCCTCTCCAGGGCTGTGTAGAGGGGGACAATCACCTCCCTCGACCTGCTGGAGACGCTCTTCTTGATGCACCCCAGGATCCCCTTGGCCTTCTTGGCCACCAGGGCACACTGCTGCCTCATGGTCATCGTGTCATCCACCACGACGCCCAGGTCCCTCTTGATGGAACTGCTCTCCAGAAGGTCAGTCCCCAGCCTGTACTGGTGATTTTCAAGTAATTGTGATTGCAGGAGAACCTACCATTTTTGCATATCACATAACAGAACCCAGCAAGAGAGGTATTAGTTCAGTGTGTTAACCTGCAGTGGCTTCAGACTGTCTTCTTCCTCTCTGTTAGACAGATGGAAAAGAGTCTCTGTATTGAAAAATCACTTCCCCGCAGCCTGCATGCACAGTATTCTATCTTCCTCAAATGATTCTTGACACAGAAAGACCACTTTTTACTTTGGAGACAGTGACAAAGTGGTTTTCCTGAAGCCCTTAAATTCTAAACCCAGGGGGTTCTCCTGCTACATTTATGAGGCTTGCTAAAGATTAAAACTTTCCAAACACCAATCTTCTTTTGAGTTAAAACAATAAACATTAAAAAAAAAAAAAAAGAAAAAAGAAAGAAGTTGAAGAAGAAGTTGAAATTGGAAGATAGTATAGTGAAACTCATGAGATCCTGAGTATTTCTTATGAAACCACATTTGCCGATTTACCAGATTTCTTTCTCTATATTGACCTCTAGTCAATAGCACTGCAGTAAGCACTGCCCAACTGGCTTACAGATCAGTCTCAGGTGGTTTCAGGTTTCCTCCTTAGGAAGACGTTCACTCACAGCGTGCAGAGCAGATTACAAGGCCTGAATCTCCTGTTGTTACTGATGAAGTCATATAACCAATGCAAAACCGCCCAGCGAGCCCAGAGTCAGTTTGCAAACTTGGCATGTCATGACTTATAAGATGTATACTGTTAGAATATGAATTTTAAATATTTTGTTTCAGGTTAGTTCAGTCTTACTCACTACAAACTTAACTTCCTCAGTCCAAAATAAAAGAATCCAGAGAGAAGCTCACAGTGATTTACTGAAAACATCAGATTTGAATAGCAGTACTAATAACAGCTATGTGAATAGCAACTGCTGGTGGCAAACTTTGTTCTTTCTTTCCCGTTGCTGAAATATCTGACCTTCTACCTCCTTCCCACTCTCTGGCACCCTCAAAACAATTTGACAAAAGTCCACAGATATTCAAAGAGTCTAGTAGAGACACTGGTAAGATGAAAAGGAAAAGAAATTCAGTCAATTGCAGGTAGAATTTGCAGTGAGCATAAGCAAGACAGTGCGACTGTCTGGAAACATATTGTTGTATATTGTATCCAGCTCCACTGAGTTTTCACTTTTCCCCCAGCTCTGCCATCTCTTTCAGCTTCTAGTTTAAAAAGATCAGTGGTGTTTTTAGTCTTTTCTGAGAGCATACCCAAACCTGTGAACTCATATGTCCCTTTAACCCTTCACACAGTTTTTCACAATGTTTACACTGTGACTGTTACTGTTTACCCTTTTGTCCTGATGATTCAAGAAGATTCTTTCTCTCTTGTYGTTCCTTTTAAATATGACAGTCTTCCAATCACAACAACCTGCCTAATTGCTACTTCCCTGAATTTTACATACAGCCCCCAAAATGAAAACACATCTACTGCCTAGGGACTTAGCCTAAATGGCTCTTTCAATCAAAACAACTCTGGTCTATTGCCTGGTGGCTTGTGCCTCCTATCAGTTCATTTTGCCATACAAGGCAGCAAGCCAAATTACAAAACCAATTTCAATGAGATACGAAGCTCTGCGACTACTCCAAAGTACACGGAGTTGAAAACTCCGTGTAGCACATGCATAAACCCACTGCATGCGCTGCCCTGGTCCTCCCCAAACGGCACTGGCCACGGGGAAGCAACAGTGCCACTTGGATAGTGCGCCTCGCAGCTCCTCCTGCTTCAAGCAGGCCAAAGGCCTTGCCCGCAGCGGGCACTCCCCTCGCCCACCACAGTCCCTCGGCGAAGCGGGGAAAAGGGATGACTGCCACATACACCTTGTGCAGCCGCTGGCCCTGGCTGCTGTGGCGCTGCTGCACGTTCCCACTGCCACGGGTGAGAACAGGGCAACGCGCAGCTGCCCAAGCGGCAGGAGCCCAGGCCGCAGGAGCCCTGGCTGAGCCAGCAGCGAGCGGCCGTTGGGGAGCGGGGCGCGCGCCCCCTC
>NW_020454283.1:728388-729592 GCF_003342845.1 Nothoprocta perdicaria
GCGCAGCCGCCTGCCGTCGCCCTCCCCCCGCGGGCCCGGCTCGCCCCCCGCCCGTCCCCTGGCAGCGGCCGCCGGACAGAGCGCTGGCCCCGGCTACCTGGCTGGGCTGCTCTGCCTGCTCCGAGGAGGCCATCTTCCCAGGCCCGGCTAATCCATCCACGCCCAACCGATGGAACGCCCTCACCTCCCGTCCCCCCGCGCCTCGCGCGGCCCCCTGCCTCGYGCTCCAGACAGAGCGAATCGAACTCCGGCGCATCGATGTGCCCTGCTGAGCGCCTCCTGCGATGAGTTTCCGGCCTCTGCAGCCTCCCGGCCTAGGGCTCGGGGCGAGTCCAGGAGCATTAGAGACCCCGAGGGTGAAACCCTTTGGGTTGCAGAGCTGACTGGCCCTGGGGGCTTGACGGTCATTCCTGGGAGCAGGGCATGGGTGTCCACGCATCCACTTTCTGCAAAGTGGCTCAACTGGATGGATTTCGGGAATGAGGCGTAGGGATCATCCCTGACACGATGATTTAGCGCCTGGCCCTCACTAGCCTAGGGGGAGGCCGGTGAAGTCTGTCCCCTGCCGTGTCACACATTGACTGAACACGGCTGGATTTCAGCAGCGCGGGGGCAGCCCGCCGCAGGTGGCTTCCTCGGACTCGTTTGTGTGTGTAACTATTTGTGTTCATTATTATTTATTGTTGCAGCTCCTACAAGTTGCTGGGTGCTAAGAGGCATAAGTGACGGCCCTGCTTTTCAAGCGCCTGTGCGAGTGCCTCGCTGTATCCGGAGCCGATGGCAGGAGCAGCACCGTTTCCTCCCACCTGCAGAGATCCCACCTGAACAAGGCCAATCCGGCACACACCCCACAGATTTATTGCACACCGGCGTTTTTTCCAGTCCTATTAAAACTTTACAATCCATATACCTGCCTGCAAGCGGATACATTATTTGAGTGTACCTAAGTCTTTCATTATGCATATTTGGACTATTTGCACATTTTAATTGTTTTRCCGGTAATTAAAGAGTTGCCAACACTTCAGCACTTTTTTCCCCTTGCTCTTGTGAATCCTTGGGCCTCAGGCTCTGCGGCGGAGACAGTCTCTAAGGGAAAAACCTAACTCTCAGGGTGGCTCAAAGGTCACGGCGTGCACAAGTTGGTGACTCACAATCCGCAGGCAAAAACACTCCTTTTAAAAACGTTTAAAAAAAAAAAAAAAAA
>NW_020454283.1:730142-750623 GCF_003342845.1 Nothoprocta perdicaria
GGCGCCGCTGAGCGCGGCTCCCCGCGGCAGGCGGCGGGCCGGGCTGGCTGGAGCCCCTGGATGAGGTGGACGGCGCCGCGGAGCGGTGGCGGCAGCTGGCCCGGCGCCTGCGGCACGACCTGTCCAGCGTCATCCTCATGGCGGAAGGCGATCTCCAGGTACGGCGCCGGACTCCCCGGCTGCGSCCGGGTCTTGCCGTTAACGAGGGTACGCCGATTCCCGGGGGGGYTCAGGATTTCTCCGCTAGATCCACGTGCTTTCCTCCCTTCCTGAATGCTTTTCCGCTGGAGCTCCACTGCAGCCYCTCGTGCCCAGCCTGGCTCCCTGTGCCCTGGAAGCCTTGGAACGCTTGCACCTTCCGGAAGGCAGAGGCTCTGTGTCAGTCCTGGAGCCTCCTGTCCGCATCCTMGTCAGCGGAATGGGACGAGTGGCTAAATCAGCCCAGCAGCAGGAGCCCTCTCRTTGTTTTTAAGGTGCTTATTGATGTACCGCCTTCAGAGCTGGCAGAGGARCTTGAGCAAAGCCAGACCCAGGTCCAGGCTTTGCAGGACACCCTGCAGCAGGTGCTGGACAGGCGAGAAGAAGAACGCCAGTCAAGGCAGCTCCTGGAACTCTACCTGCAGGCCTTGAAGAAGGAGGAGAGTATCCTCAGCAAAGCAGCAGGTGAGGGAGCAGSAGGCTGCTGGACAAGGAGCTTGTCGAGGAAGACTGAAGTAATTGAGTTGAATAAACAAGGGGAGGGGAAGGGCATCTGTTAGTGTTCGTGTAATAGCTGAYGACCATTATTTTTGCTCTCGGTACTTTTTTCTAGGAGTACTTTCGCTGCTCCATCCCACTTCTCATGAAGTCTGAAGCTAAAAAGACCAGGGAAAAGCTCAACCTATATAGCAATCTTTTACCATTTTGAGTTTCCAAGCTTAGAGGCTGCACCTAAACACTCAGACATCTTAGTAATCTCAAAAATAAACATAGGACAGAAGAGTTGCCTCCCTGCTTTATGTCACAGGCTATAATGTTTCTGCTGCTTTTTAGAGTCTGGGGCTGAACCAAGAGAGGAGATGGATGTGGTTGACACAGGTACCAGCAGTACAGGCGTTTTGGCCAAAACAGCACTCAGTGACCAGACCCTTGCCATCCTGAAAGGGAAACCTGCGCCAGAACTCTGCTTGGACAGTCAAGACTTAGAGGTGGGTGAGAAACAAGCACCTTCTGGAGCTCCTTCCAGAGGGAGGTTATGAGGGAAGCTGTCCTTGCCTCTGGAGGCTCTGCTCCCTACTCTGCTATCTCAAAGGGATGAAATCTAGTTTGTTTCTGTATTTCAGTAATCTCTTTCCCCTGGCTTGAAGCTCCTCTGTAGCATCCTGCTGACAYTCTTACTAGCATTCACCCCTGAAAAGCCACAAGAATCTTGATCTTTGCCAAAACTTCAGCTGTCTCATCAGTTCTTTTTTAATGCAGATACATCTAATTTTGCTTCTTTTACATTTCCAAATCAAAGTAGTGTAAGTAAAGTCATAGTTTAGAAAGGACAAAGTCTACAWAAATTTTAACCATTAAAAGCGGTGTTTTTCTTTTTTCTCCCTATTGCCATGATCTTGCTACTGTAGCTTTTCTGTGTTATTGAAACTGAGGAACTGTTTTCTGTTCACTTGTTGGACATCTGAATATGCCTTCAATCTTTAAATGGCTTTAAATGTTGGTAAAGCTTTAGAGGAAAAAACACCGTAGCCCAAATGATAGAAAATCTGAGCCAGGAAGTCATTCTAAGCCAAACTGTTGTCACTATTGACTAGATGATCTCGTTATTCCTCTTAATACTGGTAGAGGTATTAGTGGTGGAGGAGCAGCAGTAGCAGATTAAAAATCTGTCTCATTACAGCTGGTTGTCAAAGAAGACACAGAAGCCCTGGCCTCGGCTCTAAGCTGGGACAAGCAGAAAGCTGAAGCTCTGCAGCAAGCCTGTGACCAGGAGCTCTCTAAGCGACTACAACAAGTGCAGACTCTGCATTCCCTGAGGAGCATCTCAAAGGGCAAGAAAACACTCCCTTGGGGAGACTGGCCCAGTTCAAAACGCAAAAAATAACTCTGCRTAGCACTGCCTCGTGTGTCAAGGAAATACAGGTCCTGTTTGCGTTAGGACCAACACAAGCAAGTTATGTCCTGGGAACCAGTTTGCTGGTCATACTGTAGTCTGGCTCTAGACCACTAAAATCTGGATATTGTCCTGAGGCTTAAACTCTTATGACGACTCAAATCATGTGTAACCAAAGGGCTTCTCACGTTTTGCAGAACGCTGGAACAATGGTATTGCTAAGCATAGCATGCCAGTGTTCAGCTCTGAATACCAGGCTGTGAGCCAGAAACTTCCCTCTGATAATACTGGATCTACCCGCTGAAGCCTCAGGCAATTTGCCTCTYGTCTTCCTTCCTTTACAATGAAATGATGGGGAAATATTTACCTTACCTCACAGGGACACTGAGGCACAGTTAACTAGAAAGAAGGTGTCTTCAGGATTCCTTGCTGAACATATGCACCACTCATCCTTTGGTAGGGCCTGTGACTGGGTCTACTTAAACCCTCAGCGGTTGGTGGTGTATGTGGTGGTTTGGTGCTTTTTTCTTTTTTTTTTTTTAATATATCTAAGAGAGAGCAATGGTGGAGACGCTTGTTTTGAAGGGCTCCAGGGCATAAGTCTCTTGTGCCTGTCCTTATTGTCTTAATCATTGGCACAGTGATCATGATACTTGTATTAACAGGCTTTTAAATTTGAAGTGGCTTTTTTAATGTCATTAAAAGAGTTTTACCATACTGTTGGACTAGTGTTGATATTCTCACCACTACTATGGTTAAAGAATATGGTGATAAGTGCAAGATTACAAGGACAGAAGAAGGTGTATTTTGCTCATGTTTCCTTAGATAGAAGCATCCTGCCTTTAACCTTTCCAAAGATATTATTTAGGGTGGTGCATATTCACATTGGTGATGCTATACCAGAGATCTTACTTAGCTTCCCAACCCCCAAATCTCTTTTCCTGCAAGATCGGAGTATGTATATGGGATAATCTGAAGGGTGAGCTTAAAAAAAAAACTGCTGAGGAGTTTTACTATGTGCTAATGTTTCTCCTAGCTTTATCTAAACTCCACTGATTCACCATAACCTTAAATGTTGCACGATGCCCGTCAGTGCATCCTGCTGCAGCAGGAGTTTGGATGAAGTATTCTAACTGATGTATGGCACACTCAAATTTAACCTCCTGCTGTAACTGCAATAAGCATTCTAATCCGTTCTAGTGCCCTTGCTCAAGGGAACAAAAATGTGGCCTATCCACCACTGAATTATCCATGTGGAACTGACAGGAATTAGTGCTAGTTMTGTAGCTCAGAACTTGAGGAAGAAGAGTGCAGGCTGTTAAGTACTACCCAGCAGTGTGGGGCGGGAAGCTTGCAGTCAACTCCTTGGTCATTCTGCTTTGCTAGAGCAAGTAATTGCTTTTTACAATRGACACTCTTGCTTGTAATATTATAGGTTATGACAGGTAAAGAGCTTTCCTGCTGCTTTAAAGAGCTACTTAAGCTATTTCTTCTACTACAAGCCTTTTAAGTTCAAGGCTTTCTGAAACAGCACATTTGGCTGTACATTAGCAGCGTTTTTTGAAGCATGCTCTACTATGCTCTATGACACTGAATATAGTAGCTAACAATTTGAGTGCACTCAGCAAACTAGCTGTCACAGCAGGGTTTTTATTTTTTGTGACCTCACTTCTCAGCTTGCATTTACCATTCTGGCTGTTATAAACCCTTCTTTCACATCTTGCTGAAACTGAAGTGCTTTTGCCTTTTCCCCCCYTCTTCCTCCAAAACTCAACTTAGCAGTGAAATTTTTTTTCATAAAAGAGGAAAGAAAGGTTTTACTTGTAGTCCTGTAGTTGTTTCTGCTCTATGTAAAATAGCAGGTAACATAACTACTTTGATTCTGCATTAGGAATATTAGGAATATTTAACTCACCTACCTGAAGGCAGAACTTGAGATGGGGTCATGCAGAACCCTGTTGATCCTTCTGGTAGGAACRCATGGATGATCCTTTCAATCTTTCCTTAAAGTGGGGGGGAAGCTTTCTTTGCTTCCCCCCCCCCCCCCTTCCTTTTTTTTCCCTTGAGGAGTTAGAGCTCTTCAGGTGCCTGTTAATCATTATATACTACAGTTCTTACTACACAATTATTATAAATGCTATCTTGAATGTGATACTACTGACTGTATTCCCGTTACTTCTCCTAAAATCCTCAGCAGGATTAAGTAATGGGTATTCAGTCTTACACTTAATACTGTTGAGCTGCAGTGCAAGTTGGTGTTTTCCAGCTCATAATATTTACATAGAGGAAAAAAAAAAACAGTAAGAAAAGGGTTAATTAAAAAAGAAATGATTGGAGGTTAATTAAAAAAGAAATGATTGGATAACAGGTAAGAGCACTCACTCATGTTAAGTGTCTTGAAAGAAGCAGGTACTGCTGAAGCATCAGAAAGCAAACCTTCAGTGGGATACTGTCTTAAGGGGAGGAAAACCTAGAAGAAATTGCTGGCATTTCTGGCCCGCAAGTGCAGCTGTGTCTTACTGTCTGACTAGGTCAGACAGCTTCACAGAAGCTTAATTCATCAGTCGTTCTCAGGCAGTGATGGAGGTAAGGCGCTACTCTTTGCATCCATTTGTAACCAATACCTGCCTCTACAGAGATCTATTACAGCCAACATCCTTCAAACCTCTCCAGTGAAAAATGAGAGGTGATTAGCTATTTAATAGGCCAATAGATTTCGGTGCTGTGTCTTAACCTGTAATTTCTATGAAAAATCATTTCTTAATGGTAATGGTCMAGTTTATATACTGCTTCTTGGATCTTTTTCAATAGTACAATCAATGGAAGAAGGTGAAAACTCCTAAAACACCTTCATTTAATGAATTTTTAAACAGTTCMATTAGCCTTGTGAAGTGATTTTTAAAAAAGTGTAAGCTTTATTATAGATCTTTAGATGATTACTGAAACTCAATTTATTTCTAGGATCTCCTGTCTGGTAAAAAAGAGCTGCTGACCTATCTAGTATTTCCACAGCCAACGCACTCCAGTAAACCAGCAAAGCACTCCAGTAAACCAACTTCAGCCTGCAGCTAGCACCTGCTGTACATATGTACTGTATATATGCATGTGTGTTTGAAGAGGAAGTGACAGACGAAAGCTTCAGACAAGGATAACTTCACAGAACAGGGCTAACAAACACAGACACATCTGTTTCTGACATGTTGGCCTTACCTTTTTCTTAATTACACAACTGATCRGTTTTCCTTTTGAAGTAAGAGATGGACTTGGAAGATAGCTATGATGTTATCACAAGGTTTAAATGCTTCTACAAGCCTAGCAGCCCTGTGAATTTCAGTGAATTGTATCAATTTTCTAATAATATATATTAACCAGAACTTGGTAAGTCTRTCATTCCAGCAGAGGGCAATGGTGATGTATTTCAGAACACCCTTAAGAAGACTATTACTTTAGTAATGTTTGTCATGCAGCCTGTTGAAAGAGAGGATGGTTCATCAACAATATCATAGGAGAAAGTGACAAAAAAAGTTTTAATTATCGTGACAACAAGGGAAAAAAAAACCTTAAAACACCTAAACAAACATATTAACAATAGAAGCAAGGAAGAGTCACACTATCAGTACAGGAACTGAATATCAGCATGGAGGGAGATGCACGTACAGAAATTTTATGSTAAGTAAGAATGCTTTGCCCTAAATTTGCTAGATAAAGGATTTGTTTTTTAATAACTTATCTCTTAATGAGCAATTTAAATGATTTTTTTTCTGTAAAACTTGACTGAATTCTGATGGTCTTCAGTTTTGGGACTTAAAAAAACAGACAAACAAACAAACCTTAACCATATTCACCTAAAAGACTAAGTTTTCAATATTGCTGCTAACCTGCAAGAGCCTGCATATGGCAGTAAGATAACGTGGTGACAGAAGTTCCATGAAAGAAAAATCATGCCATGTTGGAATCTTCACTTTCAGCCATAGCTGCTTCTTGTTCTGCTGCCTTTGCTGTGCTAGACTTCTTTTTCTTCCTTTCCTTTTGCTCCATGTTACTTGATACAATTTCTTCACCCTTCTGTGTGATATACTTTAGCTGAGAACAATAAAACAATCATCTTAGATACATGAACAAAAGGAGTTTGTGTTAAGAAAAATTAACAGGACAGAATCTTACTAGCATCTGTTTAAAGTCCTTAGAACAGAGAGGTGCAGTTTCTGTTTTTATGCCATRCGGAGTACAATTGTGGTTAACAAGTATCATATAAGGACAAAGGTTTCCTCTTTRTGAAGACATTGTCCTCTTCAAAAATAAGCATTCACAGGTATGTCTTAAYGTATGAATGAATGAATGGAAGTCTGCTGGGATTTATATAGACCAACATTTGAGAAATACAACCCTGTGAATCCTCAGTAGCCTGAGGAAGACTCRAGCTATACATGATCTTAAGTTAAAACAAAGAAACCCAACATTGGGGAAAAAATAATTGCTTCCCCACTTGCCAGTGTTGCAACATGTCTGTTGGTTATTACATTTTTGTATTTGGAATCTCAACATCTCTGTAGTCAAACATTGCTTGAATTGTAGTCACATCTATGTCCCATAGCGAGTGACACCATAGTGTCAAGCAGCAGCAGATGAAAAACTAAACAGATTGCTAAGAACATTGATTAGGATAGTTTTGCCTATGTATCTTCAATAGAACAGTGAAACTGCTTCAGCAAAAGTTGCTTCATCATTTACGGCCTTCAGTCACATGCTCTTGAGAACTAACATGTTGATTTAAAAAGATGACTATGTGACAGGAAAGTAATCTCACCAAAGAACTGCTCCTTCTAGCCAAAAGTTTCACATCTTCTAAAGTGACTGTGCTTCGTTTCGCATGCCTGCATAAAATTGAAAAATTAACCTTCATGTGTTTGCCAACATTGGTTATGTGAGGCCATAAGGCAGGTGATTGAGAACAATAACTAATAGGACTAAATAGGGACCCAGTAAACGTGCCCATTTATTCTAAATACAATACACAAAAGTCTTTTTACAAATTCATTTGTGCACAACTAAATCCCCACTCTTCTGCTTACAAACAAAGCAGAACTTAGGAACCAGCACATCAAGCAGCATGACTTCTATTTCCAGTAGGCTGGTGGGTGAATTTTGACCCAGGGCACCAGACATTAATTTTTTAAAACTCTCTTCCTTGGAGCAACCAGAAGAAATGTGGAAATGCTAGTAAGCATCCGCCACTCCCATGTCACCTGGTACCCTTATCTATCAACCCATTTGACAATTACATGAAGTAATTAATTTAAGATAAGGAAAAGCAGAGGGGATTGATGGAAGGATGAGAGATTTCTCTGAAGTCATAAACAGAATTTTGGTGGTCTTGGAGGACAATGAAACCTTGACCTGCATTTCAGAGACAGGCTAAAGAACCCCTTGAAACCTGATGTACAAGAGATATTTTTAAAGATTACCCAGTTATCTGAGTGGTATGCAAGAAAAGCAAGCCTTTGTAACAWGCAAGTGTACCAGTACATACCTTGCAAACATTTCAAGATCTTTTGCAAAGTTTTCTGGAGGAAAAAAAAAAGACACAATATATTTTGAAGTTCTTGGAGTAGAAAATGATACCTATTACTTTTCTATAGCTACTTCTAAAGTCAAAAAAATACAGCTGAGATGCATAATGCCTATCTAATTTTCAAATATTTCATAGCRGAAATAGGAAGGATGAAGCTGAGGGGTGAATACACATAAACAAACAAAAGGTCATAYACCCTCTGTGTAAGAATTGACAGGATGTTCATGCACAAATCTCTATGCAAGATTATTCGTACAGATAGCACAKACAATTAGAAATTCCTCCCCATACACAAAATAACTAGATTAAATGGTGCATGTGTCATCCTGAGGCACTTCAATAACTCCTGRTGTAGCAGGGAGGTAGCGCTAGCACACGTGAGAAACTTGAAACTGGATCATCAGGCCACCAAACAGCATCAGTGATAAAGGAGTGCTGGGGGAGTTAAGACAAACAAACAAACGTCTCCAGCACTCGTTCTTGAACAGACACACAGATTTCGTACCGCACTGCCTGAAGGTGATCTCCGAAATAGCGGCCACAGTTTGTTTGCTGAACTGCAGCTCCTTGTCCTCGGCCACGTCCTGGCACAGGCAGCCCACGGTGTAGTGAACAGCRGCTTTCAGCCTCTGCAACCAGCCCAGGGGAGCACAGGTCAGTTCTCTACGGGGCGCTGCGCCAGCTCGCGCGGAAATCGCAGCGGTGGTTTTGGAGGATACAACATAAATTCCCGTTCAAGTGCACAGACACCCTCCCCTCAGCCCTCTCGGCCTCCAGCCGCACGGCGCCAAACGGGGCTTTGGGACCTCGTGCAGCCGCCGCGGCTCCATTTTGTCCCTCCCGCGGCGCGGCGCGGACCGGCGCCGGCGGGAGGGCAGCAGGCGGCCGGCGGCGGCCCCGCCGTACCTGCACGAGCAGCTGCCGCTCCTCGGCGCCCGCCGCCTCCATGGCGCCGCTTCCCGCGCAGCGCGGCGGGGCGGGCCCGCGCCGCCGCCATGTCGCGCACCGCCCCTCAGGGCGCGGCCGCAGGGACGCGGAGCGGGGCGGCGCCGCAGGCTTAGACCCAGCAGCACATCCGGGAAAAAAACCGTTTTAATTTGAAACTAACCTTTGTAGTAGTTAYTGACTGGGTATCGGTGTGACTACCGAGTGCCTTGGCAGAAATAAGCAGAGCAAAATACAAAAATGAGCGCACAGCCCAAACTTCAACACTCGCCATGTTTTAGGAAAAAATAATATTTAGGAAAAAATAATAAAAATCAAGTGTCCAGCTGAATTTTGACTAGTCCTAGGATGACTGGCAGAGGGGAAGGACATCAGCTAATTAGGGTCATGTTAGCATCCCACTACAGACATTTCATTTGTCCCAGGAAAAAGCAAAGAGGAGAAATGTTTAATTAAAAGACTTAACAATGCAGGTAACCCAACAGTTCCCAACCAATGCTCAGGCATTGACTAGGAACTTCAGTTAGCACCAAATGCCTTGGTGACAGGAGTATCCCTCTTAAAGTATCTTTGCACTCTAGATCTGCATTCAAGTTTTTCTACAGTTCATCCCACCCTTCACCTTTGCATGGAAAACAAGCAGATTTCACAGTGTCAATGACTATGTGCAGATGAATAGCTAAGAACTAAACTTCAGGAACCAAGCTATCTCCTGTTGCACGTAAGCAGCGGCTCAGCAAAGCCCTTTACCTCCCTGGAATCCTGTGTCACGTTACTGTGCAGACTGTCTGCCAACCTCCACTTTAGCAGCTACTGCAATGCAGTCCTCTATCTGGATCCCTATGAGCTTATGCACTATAATAAAACAAAAATATTATCATTTAAAATTTATGCTATGTAATACCACATGAAGACATTTTAGACTGTTTTGGACAGCAGCAGGAGAAATAAAAATGTTTCAATACATTTATAAGGAAGTTTATTTAGCTTTCTAATATGATATATATGACATATACCCACAAGTTATTACAAAAGTGCCCAGACACAAGTTGGAATACAGTACATTAAAAAGTGGGGAGGTCCTAGGAGGGATATCTGAGATCTACAGTATCTTGGCTTCAACTGGAAATATTTCCATTAGACATTGTAGGCAGAAGAGGACACATTTCCTCCATGACCTGTCCAGTTAGTATGGATAAATACACCTGGCTTTGACAATAATTCATATGTATGTGCACCAAAATAATCACGCTGGGCCTAGAATAAGAACACACACAGGAATATCAGTCACACACAAGCAGCAGAATTTGTACCTACTGAGACTCAACTACATGACAACTAGAAGTAAGATCTGTCTCCCCTAATGTAACATTCAAACTTACTCTTTATCTATTAGGAAAAACAATGCGATGAAACATTTATTAATATCTAGCTATTAAGAGTCCAAAAGAAATACTCAAGTATACTAATTATGCTAATTATGCTATGAGCAAAGGCTGAGAAAGCTGGGTCTGTTCACCCTGGAGAAGAGGAGGCTGAGGGGGGACCTGATCAGCGTGTATAAATACCTCAAGGGAGGGAGGGAGGAGGAGGGGGGCGGCCTCTTTTCAGTGGTGGACAKTGATAGGACTAGAGGAAATGGCTTCAAACTGAAGCATCRGAAGTTCCACAGGAACTTAAGGAAGCATTTTTTCACTGTGAGGGTGACAGARCACTGGAASAGGCTGCCCAGAGAGGTTGTGGAGTCTCCTTCTTTGGAGATCTTTAAAACCCGCTTGGAYGCAGCCCTGTGCCACGTGCTCTAGGTGACCCTGCGTGAGCAGGGGGGTTGGACTSGATGACCTCTGAGGTCCCTTCCAACCTTGGGCATTCTATGATTCTAATTACTAATCTAAAAGTCAAGCTATCATTAACTTTAGTTCACAGAAGATCTACTACACTATCTCAGACACCTACCTGAATCAGGTTAGCTGGTAGAACCTCATGTCTGTATCCATCATAAAAAGAAAGTGCTGTAGTGAAACAGGGCATAGGGATACCAATCTGGACTCCCGTACTGATTACCCGTCGCCAGGAGTCCTGGAAGAGAAGAAAAAGTGAAACTAATCACAGCTGCATGAGAGCCACGTGCAGGCATATAGACTATTCTTGTCTAAAAGCAGATGCTATTTCACATTATATAAGATCTAATAGCCAAGTCTGAACCAGTAGGTGCCTAATTTTACACAGAAAAGATTGATCCAAAATAAGGGCCAGTAAGCCAGAATTTGCAAACAGGACAAGGTGCAGACATACACTTCACGCACAATTAAACCACAAACCCAGGCAAGGATAAGGATGCTGCTCTCTCACATAACTATCAACAATGCATCCCAAAAGTGAGATCCATGTGAGAACACAGAGAAGATACTGAGCAAATAATGAGGTGTTTTCAGAACATCTAATTAAGCACAGCACAAAGACYGCCCAAAGGCATAAGAGGTCAGCACATTACTTCAGACACGTGGATAATCCTCATTTCAGTTTCACATTTGATTTAGTAATTTGCGTTGAACATTCAGCTTCAGTAAAAAGAATTATAAACACTGAAAAATGTCTTGTCAGCCAAATAACCTGTTCTTAGTTCTGCCTGTCCTCAGCTGCCCTCATCAGGACACTCTTTGGACAGACCTAGGTCTAGTGAATGGCACTTCTGGGACACTGTTAGTTCAGAGTTACTACAAACAACAGCAGCAGAGCGGAGCTTTACTTCCATGCTACTGAAATCCAAGTGCTTAGTAGGCACAAGACAGGCACAGTCTACCTTTTCACACATACTAGACCGATTTTCCTGCCATCACATTTCCACTAAATTGCTATACTCTTGCATAAAATAATAAAATGAAAATCTTTAAGTTTTTAACAGTAGCTCTGACAGTATCAAAGAGAAGTAACATGACAYGGCACAGACTGTATTATTTTGCCCACGCATTACCATTAGATTGACATTACAAATACACCTTGTAACTTTGTACGAGGCACACCGGTTACATCTGAGATGTAAGAAAAAATAAAGAGAATAATTTCTTTTTCATAAACATTATCCACTCCAAGTCACAATTCTGACAAGATTTCAGTTCACAGCTTGAAGTATCTGAATGCTGATTTATTAGGTAGCGCTTCAGAGATGATTTTTTTTTTTTTTTATTTAGAACTAATATTCCCCAACTTTCTGATGACACATTGGCAATAGGAACTTGTAGGCATTTTTTCAAAGGCTGATCACTAACCCTGGCATTAGCAAAATTTCTACTTTGGACCTCAGCATAGCCTACCTCACTACAGTAACTTCCTTGTGCAAGTTCAGCTACCTCCAACTGTATTGTTGCTTTCCTGCCCTAATCATGCAAGACTGATATATTCTATTCAATAAAAGTACATTTAACCACAGACAATTAATTCCCAGACCAATGTATTATGTGTGTACAGATACACTACAAAGTCCCAAAGAGCTTAAGGATTAGAGATCTTTGGGATTAAGGAAGTTGTATAAATAGATTTCAAAGATATCCTCTCTGCCTTTTCATTCTTCAGCATAAATGTATCTGTGATGGGAACTTCTGGAAAAGAAGCTAAAGGAGTCCAGGCTGTAAATTATTTTCTACAATGCCTTTCTTTTGTTGGAAACTCACCTGACAGTTTTCAACAGCTGTCTTAAAGAAATCATCCAACAGTAAATTCTGGAGCGCGGGGTTTCGATCAAAAGCATCTTTGATTTTTCCCAGGAACACGCTAGACAGAACAAATACAAACCAGGAATCAGATCTCATAGCTTTCAACAGTGGCCTAGAATCCAAAAATGACAGTGCCAAGATTTGACTCAGCCATATTCAAATTCTAACATCAGGAAAAATGAGAACAAAAACAAAAGAAAATAGCTAAGCCACCAAGAAATTAGCTTCATCTGGTAATCTTCAGTGCTCACTACAGGAATAGCCTCTCAGTGTCTTACCAGCTGATTAACTCCAAGGATTTTCCAAGAAAATTTTTAGCTTGTGAGTCTAACACTATATAAACTAAACTGCCTCCTCTTCTCATCTGTACTACCTCTCCCCATCAGCACCCTTGGTCCCAGGTACCTTCTAATGATGCAGCCTCCCCTCCACATCAGTGCAATGCCACCATAATTGAGTGTCCATCCAAACTCTTTGGCTGCTTGTCTGAGCAGCATGAAACCTTGAGCATATGAGATAATCTTGGAAGCATACAGGGCCTAGAAAAATGAATTCAAATTTAGTGAATGCTCACAAAGGTGAACGAGAAGTGTGCACACTCTGCTTGGTATGTATCTTATCAAACTTTAGTTTAGCAGCCACATTCCACATCTTTGGTCAAAAATCACTTAGTGGATGGTATGTATCAAGATCAAGACAAGACAGATTTTTCTCTACCCTGAAAATCTGATGAGTAAACTTTAGAAGAGAAAAAACGTYCACATAGTCTATCTTGTTTTAAGAGGAATCCTAACTAATACTCAAATGTCAATAAATAACTTTATCCAATTTGCTTTTAGTCAAAATTTGTTGAGATTGTAGTATTATCCTGTAAACGTAGGTATCTATGAAAAGGACTCAAAAGACTATTCTTTCGTTCCAGAGCCTTTTACTGGCAATTTCCCCTTTCTCCAATGTGCAAATACTACATGAGGAGCTACATGTCCTTTCCGCTTGTTGGAAAGTTTTGTCTCAGCAGATAGATTCTCATTCYCACGGCAGGAATGTTGCAGGGGGAAAAAGGGAGCTGCTGTGCATGAATTACAATCTCTGCATCCCAGCTAGCTGTCAATGTCCACTGTGGGATTTAAATTCCTTCAGGATTTTATATTGCCAGTAAGGGAATTGGTCATATTGCCATGTGTGTCAGCACTAGACAATACACTATGGGTTGCAGAAATGCAGGAAGCTACTGCCACGAAAGGGAAATGCAAGAACTGTTCAGATTTATGCCCTGACAGAGTTTACAGCACCTGAAACCTGCTTTGATCTCTACCACTCTAATAGAGMACTCCAAGAGGCAGAGCACTGTGACTCACCTTGCGTATGTCCTCCAGAAAGGCCTTTTTGTTCCCACTGAATTGAGTCATTTTAGGTCCATGCAACAGCTTACTGGCCTGTGTTCTCTCATCCTTGAGGGAAGACAGGCACCGGGCAAACACAGCTTCACCTGCAGGTAGTACAGAACAGGGCAGACAGTTAGCAAGGTCAATATGACTGTTAAAGTCTATCTGAGATGCTTGCCCTTATGTACATAGTGAGAGAGCCACCAAGTGATAAACAGCTCATAGCTAAACAGATTCACGGGGAGGGAAAAAAAAAAAGGTGTATAAACAAATATTTTCAGAAAAACTACCAAGAGACCAAATTACCAGTCAGTAAGAATGTTGACTGGCACAGTTTTCATCTGAAAACAAAACAAAAAAAMMCATGAGGCATCCACWATTTATCTTTAGAATCTTCACCTGCTTTAGCTTTAAGAAGTTATTTTGATCTTTCTCCTCATCTATARAATAGTGCTGTGCTGCAGCCTGGGAACAGACAAGGATTGCAGATTTCATTAACTCCTGAATCATACTTCTGAAGATAAAAAGCAGCTGCATAAATGTCAATTCACATTAAGCAGATGTGTTTTAAAATGAACACAGACATGTGCATTGTGAACTATCAAAAAAAAAAAAAAGAAAAAAACACTTTTTAAAAAAAATGAATCATGTTTTCACAGTAATTGAGCTATAACCAGAACTGGTTTCTCCTCCCTATTTCTTCAAAAACATCCTTCTGCACTGGGGAAAGGGCAGGAAGGGGTGGGAGGGAACCAGGAAGGAGCAGGGGCAGTATGAATCTGCTTTGACAGGGAGAAGTCTGCAAGTCATGCTTATGCAATAACACCCCACACACAGAGCAACTGCCCTAAGAAGGGCCACGCTTGCACAAGGCTCTTGCACACACTTCCCTATCAATTCACTATTACCTAACAGTGCTACTCAGTACTGCAAAGGACTAATCAGGGAGTGCCTTCTCCACCCTTAATCTTTGGAAGAACTCCAAACATGGGAATATTAACAGCATAAGTAAGCAATTTTTTTTTTTCTCTCTCTCTCTCCCCCAAGTCTAGAAGTAAAAGAAGATAGCTGTGGTAGAACACTAAAACCATTTACAGAAGAATTTGTTCTGTAAAAATCTGCTGTTGCAATGAAGCCACATTACTCTGATAGCTATCACTGCAGTTAAGCTCTTTAGCGACTGAATATAGTTTATCTTGTAATACAAAAGGACTTGACCAACTAGACAATGGAAAAAATGAAGAGAAAGCAAGAAAAATAAAGCCAATCTGAGGGCAGAAACTCTTCAACCATTTTATTTACTCAAAGGTAAAGTCTATGCTGGATCTGTAGTAGGAACAGCACAGAAACAGGAGAAGAGTTTAATACTTAAGCAGGTRTCTGAAAATTTCTTATGCCTTTAGAAAAGGCTATAGACATATCAAGTGATGCCCAAGCAAAAAGACTTACTTTTTTCTATATTTCTAAAAATGTTTTCTTGAGGATATAGTGGGATTTGGATGAGGAGATAAGGTAGAAGATTACTCAGAGGCATGTTACATAAATTTATCATGATGCTTTTCTTATTCACCTGGCACAAACCATCATCAGAACTGGGAAGATACCGYGGACAGACATGAAAAGAGCCCAAAGTTGAGGAACATGGTAAAAAGAATCTGGAGAAGAAAAACAGTAAGGGTTCTCAAGCTTGCTCTCTGGAGCAACCATGTGGGTTCATCTCTGGGATTACTGTGAATTATCAGACTTATTTGTGTAACAAGTATGCAAGTAGGAAAGACAAGGCCAGATCAAAGAACCATTTACCAATGAGTGTGACAGGAACTCCATATTCCAAGGCTGAAATGGCTGTCCACTTTCCTGTGCCTTTTTGGCCTGCACTGTCCTTGATCTTTGGGAGGAGGTAATTGCCATCAGCATCTCTGAATTTGAGAATATTAGCTGTGATTTCAATCAGGAAAGAGTCCAGCTCTGTCTTATTCCACTCCTGAAATACCTGAAGATGAAAAAGAAAGGAAATATACAAAGACATATATACACACACACACACACACACATATATATATAAATATGTCTACTGATTGATAGATATAGTACAGAAGAGGATCACAGTGTGTTAACTAACGGTTCTTGGTACCCTGCCACATCTACCGGTGATTTCAGCATCGCTGGAAGAGTGTTGCTCAGTAGCCCTGACCTGGAAGGAGCCACCCTAGACTCAGAGCTGCAAAGCACCCATCTCCAAACTGAAAGGCAGAGGCCTTGACTATCCTATTGTTGATCATCTTAGGCCTTGAAGATTGGAAGGAGTACTATCCTTTTATATAATTCGAAGAGACATCATTTATTAACTTGCTTCAACTAAGTTTTTGCAAGAATTACCTGCTTGATTATAATGCTCAATCTTTCATTAGTTTTTTTTTTTTAGGGAAAGTCAATTCATATTCCTTCACAAGCAGATCCTCCTTGGAAAAAAAATAACTGCAGAATTGAAGAGTTCAACAACATATCAACATTTAGGTGCAAGTGCCTGCAGTTTCCTACCTCATTTTAAGCTCATGAGTACTGTGCACTTGACCCTAGCAGAAAGCACAGCACACAAATTTCCTTCATGCACACAGACCACCTTTTACTCAAGCCCTGCCGCCTCCATCACACTGCAGGCAGTCACTATGGCTCAGAAAGACATCAAAAACTACAGATCACCTTTGACATCTCGTCATGATCCATGCCCACCACGTCCTTCATCAGGTGGTAAGCCTCACAGATCAGCTGCATGTCTCCATACTCAATCCCATTGTGCACCATCTTCACAAAGTGACCAGCCCCCTCATCTCCTACCTGTTGAAAGACATCAAAAAGAAAAAAGCCATCAGCAACACTGCTGCCACCACTACCAGTGATGCCTGCCTATAGCTTTTATTTCCATCCAAGAATACTTTATTACCCCAGTGCTAACTGAAAACATCATGCRTCTAATCACAGATAGACTTAGCTTCCACCATCCACTCAAACGTCATCYTTCCCTTGCATTGCAGAAGTTATCAGAGATGGTAAATCTAAACCGAATGCAGCCAGCCAGAAAATCAACCCACCACCGTGGCTGGTCTTAAGGTCAGCAACCAAGCTACTTAAGCATGGACCTAACCACAAGCAAAGGTCAACATCAAATCGATATTTACCCAGTCACAACAAGGTTCCCCACTTCCCACTTTAGCAGCAATGCTTTGAAATATTGTCTTGATGTGGGGCCTGTGGGGAAAAATGGTACAGCTCAGCAGGGCAGCAAAGGACACAAATACAGCAAAAGAAAATTCATCACTGTGATGGGGTAAGGTGCTGAATACAGCAATATCCATTAAAAAGTGAGGTTCTCCCAGAGTTAAACACTGTTTGCAAGGAATTGGGACAGACGTCATATTCCTACAGCACAGTGCAGACAAGCAAGAYCACAGAATCACAGGATCGCAGAATATTCAAGGTTGGAAGTGACCTCTTGAGATCATCTAGTCCAACCTCCTCTGTGCWGCTAAAGTTGCCCAAATATTATCATATTTTTACAGGCAGGAAAATCAGGGCAAATTATGAGAGAGGTTCACATTCAGAAAAGATYGGAGTCAGAGCTGAAGCAAAACTCTGCTTTGCTCCGTAACTACAAGAAAACATCAAGTTGATCTGGAGGAGGAGAAAGGGGGATAGAACTCCGTGAATGCAAGACATGATATACTAACTTGTATTATTGCTGTAATTCATAAGCTTTAGCAATTGCTAAACTCCCTCCTGCATAGTAAATTGCTAAGCCAACATGATAGCAATATGGAATGCCAAGTCTGGAATAAGTAAGAGCTACCACAGGAAAAGAGCATGACATGGGCTGGAAGTGCAGTGAAAGCAGGGGATAAAGTTCACAAAAGGGTGGCAAACAGAAGCAGTGTTCACGGAGCAGTAGGGCAAAAAGAAGACGAAACACTGTAGAGATCGTTAGTGTCAYTGCCAGCTTTTGCACCATCAAGTTTGAACAGGCTGATTTCACGATGAAAGACTGAAGCAAACAGACAGGGACTTAATGTTTCCAAAGCTCAAACAAGGCCTGGAGAAAAACACTTCTACATTTACAGAGAGAATGGGCAATCAGGAATAAAGCTTCATATGAAAATAGATACACCTTGTCAGTAACATAGGTATGAAAACGTGGAACGGCAAGACAGAGACACTCGCAGAAAAACGCGTGTGCAATAGGCAGAGCCTCCTTTGACATGCATGTCACTGTGGGGATATCTGTTGCTGCCTGCTTTATGGCTAATAACTTCCATTGCATCCCAGAGGAAAACTAAATCAAGAAATATATTTTTATTTAGGCAAAATTCTTTCTTCTTCTGTGCATTTCCGCCTTCAGATTTCTGCAGGCATTTTTTTTGCCAGTATATTCCTGAGTGAGAAAACTAACTAAGATTTGCCTACCACAAAAACCTAGCACTGGCCTAAGACCACAAGAAGGTTGAGAAATAGTGAGCCTTGAGGAAGTAAGATAGCAACATATTGTGTTCTTTCCACACCCATGCCCTTCCTCCCTCCCTCTTCCAGCTCTCAACACTAACAGGAGGCTATTGTTGCAAACCAGCCTGAAAAAGAAACACTAACTCAGGCTTACCAGGCTTCTTTGGCTCCTCCTGGCATGAGTGAAGGCCCATATCTTGCACCCTCCTCTCCACCACTAACACCACTTCCAACAAACAAGATGCCCTTTTCCTTCAGTTCTTTACAGCGCCTCTGGAAAGAAAGAGCASATTAAGTAGCATTTTATATATAAATATTTTAATGCCAGAACCAGGTCTTAATTTGAAACTTAACATGAGGTCTTCAGTTCTGCTTTGGCATGGCAACAGTCTTGCAGAGGKTTTGTACATGCAGCAAGGAGAACATTAGGAAACTTCCTCCTGCTCGGACATATCTCCTTGCAAAGGAGACAGAGAGAACAAAGTGCTTGCAAGCACCAGACAGAAGAGCACAGTGCTGAGGCTAGAAAAGGCTCCGAATTTAGTAGCAGGTGATACAAGCAAGGTACAGGCATGTGGTGCAGGCAGATTAGGTCCAAAGCAAAGTTTTATCTCAGTGGATTATCCTGTGGTCATGKACAAAAAAGCATATAGAATATTGTGCATACTACTTAGAAACCTAAATTCTAGCCTTCTTACTAGGTAAGATCAAATCTTAAGTATCTGATACTATTAGAGTATGTTGTTCAATTATTAGAACAACACCCCTTGTAAGTGTACTTATGGAACTGTCYTAAACTACTATTAGCACCTACATATGCATATACTAATTCAGTCTCGCTTTCTCTGTGCAGAGGAGAGGTATCTTATTAGTGGAATGTTAAAGTGACCAAAAGAGAAAGTCATGGGAAGGGAATATCCTTACCCACGCACTTTTGACATAAAACAGTACAAGGCTTACTGTGGTGTCTCTGTATTCAGAATTCCCTCCATCAATTATGATATCTCCAGTCTCCAACAAAGGCACCTACCAAAAATAAATCAGCATYTTAGCCTCATATGTGTGTTCAAAAATTCACCACTGACAAACAACCAAGATCTGCTAGAGCAACATTCTCCAAGAGGCAGTGAAAAGTTACAAGCAGAAAGAACATCAGCCTCACCAGTTTATTGATGAAGTCGTCCACTGCACTTCCAGCTTTCACCAGCAAGATGATGCGACGAGGCTTCTTTAGCTTAGAGACCATCTCCTCCAGGCTGTGAGCACCAATCACTTTGGTTCCCTTGGCCTCTTTGGCCAGGAAGTCATCCACTTTGGAAACTGTCCTGTTAAAAGCACAAACCTAGGGGAGCAAGAGGGGATGTTCATGAAAGCTGCCAACAGAACTGTTACTTTAGCTCAGACTAGGAATTACGAGAGGAGGATTCAACATCACACGGCCTCCCACTTCCCCCTTCTCTAAAGGCAAAGGGCAGGGACAAACCTGCCGCTTTCTGCGTGTCTTTGCAAGTGCTATCGTGATGTACAGCTAAGCCCAAAGTAAACTTAAGGAGAAAATCATGCTAATGCCTAACTAATACATCAAGTAAGTGGCTAASCACAGGCGTGCCGTGCCTTTTTTCTCTGTAACCCAGGACAAAGAGCAGAGCACAAGGAGGAAACACCACACACACTAGGCCGACACAAGGGAAAGGAGAACCCAAAGCACCCAGCTCTGCTCCCAGGTGCGGTGAATCAGCCCTCCTGAATAAGGCTTTTCCCCACTTACCACAAAGCCGTGGTCGTTCATGTTCAGAATGAGGTTTTGCCCCATCACGGCCAGTCCGATCAAAGCAATGTCAGCTCTGGGAAGGGGAAGCACAACAAGGGCGGCCGCAGGCGTTAGCGGCGAGGCGGCCCCTCGCCGTGCCCGCCGCGCAGCCCCGGCCGCACCACGGGCTGCCGGGCTCCGCTTCGGGCGGGACGTCCCGGCGGGTCCGCGCCCCAGCGCGGCTCAAGGGCTCTCGGGGCACCGCCACTGCGCGCCGGCACGAAGGCAAAAGGGCCGGGGCGGGAAGGGGGCTGTGAGCAGCGCCTCGCTGCCGCTCGCGGAACAACTGCCAGGGCTGGGCCGCGCGGTCCCCGCTGCCCTCGGGGCCGCACCGCACCCCGCTAACGGTCGCTAACGGTCGCTAACGGCTCCCTCGTCACGCAGCGATCACCCCCTCCCCCCGCCCCGTTCCGTCTCCCTCGCGGGGGCACCGAGGCCGTCCCGCCACCCCGCACTCACTGGGCCATGGC
>NW_020454283.1:750757-875116 GCF_003342845.1 Nothoprocta perdicaria
GGCGGAGCGGCGCGCGCCGCCCATTGGCTCCCCCGCGGAGCCCCGCCCCCCGCCCCTGGGCCGATGGATGCCCCTCCCTCCCTTAAAGGGGCAGCAGCAACCCCGGTCGCTAGTGAAAGACGAAGGAGAGGCAAGCTTGAGGACACGGAATTGGGTGAAAACCCGGCCTTTAGGGCCTGCCCAAGGAGCACACGGGAGCACAGCCAGTGCACTGGTTGTACCTTTATTGTTTCACCTCGGTCACTAACAGTTCGGTGGTGCAAGGTTACCATACACGGTTAGATAATGTCTGCATCGCACACCTAAGGCTATACAGCAAATGGATCCCAATTAGTACAAATACATGAACTATATTTACATTTGTATACTCAAGCTCCAAACATCAGATATATTTACAAAATAAAATATGAAAATGAAAATCGGAAATTAATGTACAGTGTTGCTGATGCACTCCTTCGCTGGGATGAAATCAGTTTGCAGAGAGATTTGTTTAGGAAGGCCACTTATACAGCGTATACCTTGTATACCTTGTGTACAGAGATGCTGAATGGAGGAATGGGGACCACAATCAAAAAGCAACGCATGTAGTTCAGTGCAACAGCGTGTCTAATGTCCAAAGGGAAGAACATTAACCAAGTGCACATGAAGGTGAACAAGCGGAGGGGAAATTCAAGGGCTGATCCTGGGGAGTGCCGACCATCCAAGGCTCCCTCTGCCTCCAGTCCCTGGTCTCAGCGTGAGCAAGAGGTAGTTCAGTACTGCTCAGGATCGGGCCGCTCGTGTGGCAACACGCCCTGGGTTTTCTGAATAGGCGGCGACTCGCGCCAATTTAAAAACTGTCCCAATTGACACTGGACACAACCATCCGGTTAGCGTTGGACTAGTTTTGGTTTCAAAAGACTTAGAGCGCATAAATGGCCTTCTGAACAAAATATCTCCATCCTGTTCTTCGAACGGCTGATGCTTTTAACAAGGAAGCACAAAATTCATACATTCCTGCTACATACTGTACAGTTCAGACCACGTATTGGGTTTTAAACCACAAGAGAGATGCAACGCACATGTTAGAGACCCATTTTAAAATACATTCAGCAAACCGTCCCAGAGCAGCATTAGTATCCTTCCTTTGAGCAGCAGGTTAACAACTGCATCTTCAACAACAAAACGCCACCACAACACAAACTAACACAAACTAAGGCTGTGTAAGAGTACCAGAAAGATGCATATGCATAGGCAGTATTAGTTGATTGCAAAGTACCAATGGGTCTTACTCCAAGCTAATCCTCTTTCTAATATGTGCGATTAATTACAGATGTATAAATATACAGTACATTACATAAACTTAAATCCCTGTAAATTAGATAACAAGCAGCAAAAAGTAAAGTCTTTGCTTTGAAATACCTTGCTATTTAGTCATAAAGACTGGTAGACACTGGCAGAACAAAACAAAACAGAACTTTCTCAGTGGTTTGGAAATATTCTTCCCTTCCCTTCTGTGTCCCAGAATAGAGGAGTTTTCTAACAACCCAAAAAAAGAAAAAGTACTTAAAGTGCATTTCTAAAATACAGTATAGGAGGCTTAGTTTAGTTTTAAAGTATTCAGGAAGCTCCGACACCTACATGACATGGTTTTTCACAGGGCCTTTTTTAATTTTTTCTTTCCTTCTCTCCAACGAACAGCACAAAGCCCCAAAGCCACAGCTCAGGCTCCCGACCCTCGAGCCTGTGGAGGYCAGGAGGAGCGTGCGGGGTGGCCGCCCCGCAGCACGAGCGAGCGGCGGGGCCCCAGAGCTGCCCGACCCCAGGAGCCCCCGTAACGCGAGCGGGGTTTGAAACCTCAAGGCTGCTCGGCACATCGGCCCTTCTTGGTCTGCTTCAAAACAGAAATTTGCAACTTGTTGGGCTAGATCGAAGAAAGCTTATATGATATGAAATCTTCCCCCCCCCCCCCCGCTCTCTCTCCAAGAAAAGCTCAATTATTCTTTTATTCTTCAATTATTCTACTTTTAAGGAGTAGGGGAATTGATGTCTCAAACCAAGCTTCAGTAAAAGCCTTTAAAGACTGTCTACTTTATATCAGGCCTGAAAACAGTAATGCCCACTTGAACTCCATGGGATAAGAATAGATTTTGACACAGATTATGAGGCTAAAAGAGATGTGGATGCTTAAAAATAGATTTTTGCCCTTAGGACAATCTGTATACATATACATATCAAGCCTCCTGAAGCTGCCTGGAGTCCTTATATCTAAGGGTAGCATTTATGCAACACTGCTGKATGTTTCAAGCTCTGTATAAAGTAAGCATCTGTCTCTTCCCGCTTTCAAAGGAAGAGTCCCTTAATCATGTTTCTGTGCAWTACCTATATCCTCTTAGTTCATCTTCTGGCTTATCCAAAGCAAAGACTTAACAGACTAGCTTTGTTCTAGCTAAAAAAACAAAAAATAAAAAAAATAAAAATAGAAAAACAAAACACAAACATTCTCAGTGCATCACATAATGCCACCACCTGAGTTGCTACCTCTTCTTTCCTCTCCTCAGACTGGTTTCACCTTCATTACAAGCAGCAGTGGTGGTAGCAACTTAGTGCTTAAAATTAGTTCATTCTTAATACATCTTGACATCTGCTTAGCTCCGGTTTGGGAGCTCTCTTTCAGCACCAAGAGGCTTATTTGCACAACACACTTGAAGTGCTTATCGTCCACTACAAAGAAATGTCATCATCCTATTGAGTCACTCAGTTAAACAGAATGCAGCCAGAGAAGAAGAGTTTTCTATATTAAGCTCTCGGGTCCCCAGAACACTCCCTGACTCYGAGTTCCAGTTCTAGAGCGCAGGGATCACAGGAGACACGATGAGTACACGGGCTGGCTGGCATACTGTTTTGAAATACACAGCGATACATCCTAGCAGGTATCCGACTCCATCTCCCTGCCCCTCTTCTAGCCATGCTTTTAGGAGGTACCATTATGCACTGCMCTTTACTGCAGAAGCAAAAAATCCATAAAGCTAAAAGAAATGCTCAACTGCTGACAGTCCCACACACAGTTCTGGCAACTGAACATCCAACACATGGCATGACTCGGTGACAAGTGATCTGAATGAAAATAACCTTCCTGAGCTGGTGTCATAAAATGGCATTTTGCTAAGTCTGACTACTGTGCAATGGCACAAACCCCTCTGCTTCCACCCTGAAAACCCTGTATGTTCCCCAGGATGACAGCTAGCCCTATTGGTGCCCACGGTAAATCAAGAAAGTTTAGCACAGCAGTCAAACACGGTTAAAAACAACCCAAAAAATCCCAACCTCCCTGAAAACGAGAGACGAGTTTACTTCTCAGGAGGGAAGCCATTCTGCCTCCCTTTCTCGGGGCAAGGATCAAAGTCTCAGGGGGACTTGCATTGTAGGCCAAGAACCAACAGCAGCTGATCTCCAAAAGGCCACTTACTGCAGCCCACTGACCAGGACTGGAGTCTGCCTGATCTGTTCTCCAGGAAGAACYATCTCTGAAGTTAAAAGTTAAGTAAGGGGTTTTAGCTAAGATAAACTGCATCAGGGAGACAGCAGATGTTCAACAATTATTCCAAGGAGAAATGAAAGTTATTCTATAAATGCCTGGAGAATACTGCAAATGCTAAGTTTAGAAATTATTTTCTMGAGAGAGGATGCTTTGCCCATGGGCAGCCTGGATATCATCTGAATATTGCAGATAAAGGATGCGTGCATAAAGCAGGCCTTTCAGAAAGACGCCAAATACACCGCTCAGAGCAGTSTTCCATGATGTGCCAATTAGAGTCRTAAATCTCTTCCAGAAGAGGGAAGTGAGAACTGTTGCTACAGGAACCCAGAAGGCAAAAYTAAAAGCAGAAAAGGGAATTATTGCCCCCCTGTGGTGACCTCCTGAACACACTGTGGGAAAAACAATGCTGGCTTTTTTCAGCTCAACACACCCTATCCACATAAAATACGAGGCTGAGTGTCTTAAGCTTTAGGGACTGTGTATTTTCCCTCACTTGAGCACAAGCTCAGTCTGCTCAGCTCAGTTCTCAGGCAGAGGAGCGCTCATGTGCTCAGGGAGAGGCAGATCCAAGCACTCCTCATCTGCCCTCCACACCAGGAGTTCAAAGCAGATCATTCCAGGCAGCCCCTCTTGCCTTGTTCCCCCACCTTTTTCAGGTCATGTCCTTGTCTGCTGGACCCCGGAAACTCAAACTTGCACCAGTCCCAAATCCAATCTGCCCAGATAGGTTTATCCAATATCAGCTTTCAACAGAGTTTAAATAGGAGGCTGAATCCAGAAAGCCTGAGAGCTATTGCAGTTCCTGGCTGGATAATGTCTACAGAAGGAATAATCTTCCCCTGGCGTTAGAAGTTTGCCCTGAGGGAACCAGTGACTACTGCCAAATCATAAACTGAATGAAAAACGTAGAGCATTTCAGACAGACAACACAGACAGTGGAACAGACACTGAAAGATCAGTTAGAATGGAAAAACAATTGTTATAAGAAAAAAATATTTTTTTCTTTTTAGAGTCGTGCATAATAACTCAATCTCTTTTTTCTTTTTTTTTCCTTTTCTTTTTTTTTTCTTTTTTTTTCTTTTTTTTTTTTTGGCCACATGCTACTAGTAGGATTTCTCAGCACAAGTGAAAAGAAAAAAGGTAGGGTTAGAATAGCTAGAAAATGTGCTGAAAGAGTTGGGAAGGTAGGGAACATTAAGCCACAGGATTACATACAAGAGAAACTGTCAAGAATCACAAAGAGAAAATGAGAGGTAACACTTTATCTATCAGAAGGTGAATTAAGGAGAACAGATGAGAACATTACATGGACTCAGTATTTCATCTGGCCCGTGCGTCTTCGAGCCAATTTTGACCTGCAGAAGAAAGAAAGAAAAAGAAAATCTGTTGATTTCTGGAAAACTATTTTTCTTCCCTTCCCACAGTCAGTCCATCTTCTGTTCTGCACTACTGTACAGGTCATGATAATTTCCCACCTAGCTCACCCCGCTTCTCAAATCCTTCGGGAAGGAAATTAATTCTGGGACTAGTTGCCCACTCGTTCCTAACTGTCTCTAGGCTCTGCAGTTTCTGTATGCTCAAGAAACCTCTTACCGTATCGTGCCAGCCAGAAGTGGGTTGAAGGCGTATAACCAGTCATTCATGTCTTTGTCATTGATGGCCTGGAGCAGGACCCCACGGTGCTTTGTACACACACCAAAAGTGTTGGGTGTCTGAAATATCAGATACAATTTAAAATAACCAAATATACAAGCACAGAAGCTAAGGCTAACCCCTGACCAAATTCAGAGCCTTGCTGGCAGCATCATTAGAAGCCRTGAGGCAAGGGGACATCTAACACACCCATGTGTTGTCCTTAGACCASAGATGACAGACAGGACAGTGCAAGTGCACTACCACCTGCAGTGCTATTCCTGTTCTACACAGAAACAAACACTTGCTCKGAGACTGACCTTTACCATCGCCTGCTGATCCTCACTGTACTCCACCTGAGCTGTGGATAAGTTTATGACTCCTCTTTCCACAGGATCTTTATCGCTGTTGTAGATAAAAACATAAGGACGGCGGACTACCACAAAATGCTTAGCCCAGGAGCTGGAGAGTGGTTCTTTGAAGTGCAGATATCCTTTCTTCGAGACTACAGAGCTGAAAAAAATAACCCTTCTAAGTAAGCCAACTACTGAGTATCTCTATTAGCTGCAAAACATTATACATGGCCTTCATATGCTCTGTTTATAACATTATAATAAAGGAGTTCTTCTACAAAAATTGAAGGCAGTGAACGAGTGCTTCAGAGTTTAAAAATAAACACAACTCATCAATCCTGCTGCCAGATGCATCACTGACACCCTTGTAATTCTGCTACTGCTTGTTCAGTCACTTTCCCCCACATGGGACAAGGAAAATAGAAATCACCGAAAACCCTTGTGGCAGCACATGGGAAAGCACAATCACAACAGGAAATTTACCCTGGTCTGATYTCCTCGATATCAGGAACAAGGTTTAGGAATTCATTCTTTCCAGCTCGGGCAATATAGGAAGTTTCTACTGCAGGAATGAGCTGAAACTGTTCCAACTCAGGACAGGGACTGGAGGCACGAGAATTTGCTTCTGGAGTCCTTTAAAAAAGTGGAGAGAGAAGAAAAAAGCCTAAAGCAAACAAATGTGACAATGGAATTTAAAACACACTTGTACCTTAGACATCTTACTAATTTCATCCTCTAATCCAGATCTTTTGTATGATTTAAGGAGCCTTTTATACAATGTCAAACAGTATTTCYATAACATTTGTAAAGTAAAATTTGAGAGTCTTCTGTAGTAGGGAGCTAAATATTAACTGCTAGTATGTGGTTTCCTCCTTCCTCCCTTCCTTGTTTGCCTCGCTAAACATTGTGACAACACAGGGACTTACTATACTAGGGTTTGACATAAGATGCACTATCGTACTTCAAAATGCACTTTTCTCCTCACAGAATATTACATAGAAGTCACCTCAAAATTTGGGAGAAGGCATGTGTGTATATATACGTACATATATATTATATATGTGTGTGTGTGTATATACATATATATGCACAGAGTGACTGGAGAAAACAGTACAGGAAATGAAAAGGAAGGAAAAGAAATTCAGGTAACATAGCACAGCTTTGTGAAGCCCTAAGAAATATTTTTCTTATTCATACGCTGTACTTACTTCTGATCAATTGAATTGCATCTTGAATCCACCAGAGAAGGACAGGTAGATGAAGGAGTGAGGGTAGCACTGCTGAAACTGGACACTGATGGGTCTCGCCCAATTGGAGAAATATCAGACAGCTACAAGAACAAACACATGCAAAATATTATACAGGCATTTCTTGTAGCTGGTGTTCAGTACTAGTTAGAATAGGGCACTAGAGACAAGCATCCTTAAGGCTCAAATAGTAGACAAGTATTTCTATCAGTCATTTCCCTCTTTAGGGCTGAGTTTTTGCATAAATACCTGTCCAATGTAATGCAAATAAAATGACACCTTTATAGACCCAGCTTCTTCATGGTCTACGCTTCTGATTATTTGCACCCTGACTGCCTAGGTGGAATGTATTAGTTTACCTGTTTTTCTACAGAATGGTGTCTGTATCTACAGTCACAATTCTTCAAAGATTCTTTTGATTTTTTTTCCCCCCTAAGCTTTTGCATAGGGAAAATGAACAATCAGGTAATAAAAAGCACCTCCAGCCAGCTGATAAACTAAATGCTAYGCTATGGTCTGAGATCACACTGTTTCCAAATCCTTCACCAGTTTCTGGACCCTGAACAGAACAGACAAGTTTTTCCAACAGACGGAACCTGAAGAAAATTAAGACACAGTGTTTTGTCTCATAATAGCAACATCAGATTGCCCCAATTCAAATATATTTTTATTACACAGAGTAGGTAAGGACGGACACATGGTAGCTGTTACATGCTCAGCTGCTGCGGTCATGGAAGAAAAAAATCTTTACCTTACAATCACTGATGCTGTTGTACACCTGGTTAAATTCACGATTGAAAGTGTGAGTAAGAAGTTGCAGACACTGAGAAAAAAAACACAAAAACCCACAAGTTTACATTTATATTTTCAGAGAAATCTGAACACATAAGAGGCCATTTGCTAAAACATGCTTGGCAGCTCACTAGAAAATAAAAAACTTTGAACCATCACCGAAAAGTCCAGCATTATAGAATTCATGACTAAAACTGAAAGAAGCAGGTTTTACATAGACATAGGGGAAAAAAACTATGCTGGAAGGGACCTTTGGAGTCAGCRAGTTCCACCTTCTGCCCAAAACAAGGCCAAACTCATTGCCTTAYTGCATTTTGAAAATCTCCAAGGATGGAAATTCTGCAGCATTTCCTAGCGGCCTCTCCCAATATTTAACTTCCTCACTGTATCGCTTTGTCCTTTCATTTTTCACTTCTKAGAAGTTGATCTTTACAACACGCTTGCCCCCTCCCTTCACATCAACTCCCTGCTTTCCCATAAGATGGTTGCCAGGTGATCCCACCTTGACCTTCTCCTTCCTTTTGGATACAGAAATCCTGTTCCCCAGTTGCCTCAGTCTCACTGACATATAACCTCAGGAATACAAAGAGAAGGGGAATAAGTAATTCCCTTGRTAAAATTCAGAAGTTGCACTTGAAGATCTGAGGAAAGGGAATAAGGTGCGACCATAACAGCAGAAACCTAATCACCTGCATTAGTTACTTAGAAGATAGCAAATTACAGCGACAGAGCAGATAAAAAGTGAAACTTGCCCAACTACTCCTCTCATAGGCCATACCTTGGTGGCCAGCTCTTTCTCCCGATCCACCAGGCTCTCTATATCAGCCGAGTCATAACCRCTGCTTTCGCTAGGGGTGACAGCACTCTCAAACGTGGTGGTGGAAATCTGGGAGGAAATGCTGGTGGAGGTGCTGAGGGTTCCACTGCTCAGACTGGGAGACAATGAGTCACTCAGGGACTTGGGGATGCTGTCACCAAGTTTTTCACGAAGCAGAAGGAAATGTCGTGTTTTTTCCACCTGAAAAGAAATCAACACAGTCTGACCTAGGGTCTTCTTCACAGACACTAAATTCTTTGTTATCTTAGGATTTGTGAACATTTGTTACTATGAAATAAAAATGGGGCTTAAAATGGCGATAGAAGATGAATCTCCATTTGTCTGATATAGCAAGATTGAGTTGAAGACTCTGTTCAGTGGTCAGCCACACACTTGTCTTGCCTGTTAGAGAATTTATTTAAATCTTGACTCTGAGAACAAACTTTCATTTGGAAACCTGTTCAGCTCAAAAGGTCACAGAGAGGTTGTACTAATGACACTCTCAAAGGTACTGCTGTATTTTTTCTTTTATTTTCTTTTCTTTATCTCTTTACTTACGTCATGCAGGAGCTCCAATTTCTCCAGTTCCCACTGATGTTCTAGAATGAGGCTGTCACCACGGGGCCTCCAACCTGCCAGGTTCTCTTCTCCACGCACATATGCCACAGAGGTGTCTAGGACTTTCCTCCTCCTCCTTTGCATTCCTGAGCAGTCAAGAATAACAAAAGACATCAAGAAAACCATATCAATTAGCAACCTGCAAAGAACCTATGTATCTGCTGTTCAGCTGGAAATAGGGTAACTGTTTCATTAATAACAATGATTTGCACATTCCAAAGAAGTTTAATTTAGTTCTGCTTTCTTGCTTCTTTCAAGCACTTTTCATTTACCTCCGTATAATGAAAACTACTCCTGTTTAGTGTAAATCAAAACAAAAGTGTCAACTGCTAGGTCTCGGAGGAAGAAATGCACAAGTGGTATGTGACTACATTTCTTCTGAGCCATCAAGTTCTCATGGTATATGAACAAAATCTAAAATGTGATTCTCAGAAATCTGAGAGAAATACCATGGCACAGCCAAATCTCAACTGCGTTAATTATGATGAGCAAAGTATTATGCCCATGCCCAAGACACACTCTTGTCAAAATGCAAAGTTGTTGCCAGTCAATCCTTGGTTCACCAATGGTTAGCACAGGTGGAGATCAAAAGTCAAAGCCTGMATAATTTGTCATGGAATAGAAATGTTCCGTTGTTCCTATAGAACACATAGTGCTTCTCATAGAGAAGTACTCATCTCTTTCTGCTCACAAAACTTTCTTCAATACTGCAGATGACAGCATGCCAGATCTTAAATCACCTGCACTTTAGTGCATGTTCACCCAGTCATTGCTTACCTGGACTTCCTGTGTCTGCCATTTTGCATAAACTGAGTTCATAGATTCCAGTTACTCGATTGCTGTTCACAAGAAACCAGAACAACAACAAAAATGTTATCTTTTTATCTTCAGAAATARAGTACATTTGTTATGTTTGTGATTCCCAAATTAGAAATTTTAAATATAACTGTTAGCCAGAAACATATGTGCATTCAAATCTTGACATTAAAAAAAACAGAACAGACTGCAAGATCTCTAGAAATGGCATTTCCTTGCCAAGCTTTCCAATACCAAGCTTCATTCTTCCCATTAGACTTAGATTGCTGCTGCTAAAGTAAATGCCAAGCTAGGACCAGGATCCTCTATATTCACACTGGGAAATGGATCTCTCCTTATCTTTTAGGACAGGAGGCTGAAAAAGGGGCTGTCACTTGATAAATCATCAAATATTTCACTGAAATAAATGCAAGCAAGAAAGTATGTTCAAAAACAGACAGGAAAACTGTAACTAGGTAGACTTTCAAGGAACAAGTATAGTTATGTTTTCCTTWGCCTCTAAAGGGAGAAGCAAAGGCTGACATAAAACATCAGACATGGAAAAACACATCTAAACTTACGCATCTGGAGTTTTGGAATAGCCACTGCCAAAGAGATTGCGTAGCGATCGTGGCGGTGAGATCTTGGCATCTCGTGAGTAAAAGACCATACAAACATCCTTCGTTATAACAGCAGGTTGAATGCAGTGGTCAAGCTAGGAGAAAAACACAGTTCTGAATGAGTGCCTGGTACATATCCGTGCCAAACTGTAAAGTTACTCTCTTTCAGAGAGAGAAACTTTGGTAAGCTGCTATTGTTTGGCTTTCCGTTTTTTGTGTTTCTCTGGAAGAGCATTGCTAAATTTCCTGATGCAAATTTTCAGGCCAGATAATTGTGCAAGAGGACTACAGTGCCAACAGTTGCTTGCTAGGCCAAGAGCTAAGCCAATGTTTGTAGCATTCATGCTATTTCCTCAGTCTTCACTCAAGTACAAACTCAGAGAAAACGAGATACAGGAAGGCAAGGAAACACACTGGACTCACCACACATTTCTCTGAAGACAGTAATACCTAACAATAATATGCAATAACATAAATAATATGTAACATGCAATACCTAACAATAATAACAATAATAACAATAATAACAATAATCCAAGATGCTAACTGTGAATACATTTTCATATCCTCCTCTCAGGAAATGAATGAAGACCTAGAACATACATTCCCTGAGTTCAGGATTCAAAGGTATTTAGACCAGTAGGTATTTACCCAGGGTACATACTGCCTGCTGTCTCAAATAGTTTCACCTGAGTCACAAGCACAAAAGATGACACAGAAGTCTCACCTCTAGATAAGCCGAAAGGGTCATATATATCTTCTCTCCATATGGTGTCACTCGGTTAAGGAGAAGGGAGTTATGCAAAGAGCTATCCCAAACTGCTTCAAACCGATAGAAAGTCCTGGTAAAGAAAGTGAAACAAGAGCTCAGTAGTAATCGCTCCTCTGCATCCCTCTCGGAAGCCGACACAAAGCATCACTTCTTGACACCACTGAATATGACTGTTACTAACCACATGGATTTTGATAACAAATACTTGAAGCACAGACCCATCTCTCCCCAAATTCTACAGATGCATCCAAGTTTATTTACTTCAACCTCAGCTAGTTTGGCATTAAAGATACTTGTTTTGGGAAAAACATCTAAAAGAAAAGAGGGAATACAGAAGAGAATAAAAACTATCATAAAACCACAGCGAGGTCAGCACCAAAAGACAGCATTTCTAAGTAGACAGAGCTCTTCTCTATTGCTTAACATTAATTCAGCCGAGTTGAGCCTCAAAGCGCATAGGAGGATTTCTCTTCTGTGAGCAACACCCATTCTATACCACTTTCTCCGAGTGACATACACTTACACACATCTCCAACAAAGCTCTTAAGACCAAAAATGAAACAGAAGATCCCTTTTCTTAAAGAGGGATCTCTTTACAATGCCATACAAAAAGAGCAGCTTCTGAAAGTAAATCAGGATGATTAACAGATTGGGATAAAAGTCTTATATGCAAGTAATTATAATTGTTTTCTATTTTACTACTTCAAATAAAAACTGGCAATCTAACACAAACTTTAAGGTTCTTCAATTTGGCATGTGGAAAGAAATTTGAAGAGTCTCACAATTCTATTCCAACAATTAAGATCATTGATTAATGTCAAAAGTGAGAGAGAAATGAAAAAAAGCTAAACCACCAGGTCTAGAGTTGTCATTACACTCTCTCCTCCCTAATGGGAACACTCTTTTTCATGACAAGAGACTAATTTAATGTAGGTTTCTTTAGAAGAAAGTCCAATACCCTTATTCTGCAGTCCAGTATACTTTTCAATTTTCTGAACTGAAGAAATTCAACCAAAGAGAGGACAAAATAGAGCAGGAAGAAGAAATCAACAACAAAACGAGACATAAAAGAGCCTGGCACAGCAAAAGCAACTGCTCTGCAGCGCAGAACTAAACTGCAAGTGACGATTTTTCGATATACATCAAAACAAAGTTAAACATAGTTTCAAGACAGTGACTCTACCATAGTTTTCCTAGGTAGAAAATTTTCCTAGGTAGAAAAATATACATTGGTTTCCTAAACATCCTGGAACCTGGAATAGTTACAGAGGGAGACAAAACCCAGAAATGAGGAGACTTCTTTCACAGAGCAAATAGAACAAGGAGGAAAATGGAGCACAGAACAAGCAAAGCATGGAAAGCAGGAGGAACTGGTTAACAGCATCAATGTTTGTTAGAACTGATTTCTAAGTGGATTTTAGTGTTAGCAGGAAGTGGTTAATCAAGAGCACTGGAAATTTAAGYCTTTTCTTTATTCAAACAGGCAGGACCCAGAAGGGAGGTGCAAGGCGTCCCACGCTGCGCAGCCACCATGCTTTGGCTGTGACCTATGGACACACCTGGAAGGTGGAAGAGGAATCCACTCTGAGCGGCTAAATATCTCACTTCTCTCTCGACTGGTAGACTAAGTCTAAGCAAATACACTGCTGAATTTCAGACACGAATCCAACCCCAAAGCCGAGGCTGAATGCCAGTCACGTGGTGGCCACAGCYTTTTGTTCAGCGTAATTCTGAGGTRGAATTTCAAGTAACCTAATCATTCACTCAGTCYTTGCCTTGGCACAGCAAACACAGAAGCACTCGGGAGTTAAGACTGTAAAAAAATCCCAAGTTTACTTCTCTGACAGAGAACAAAACAAGAAACTATGGAGTGCTACAAATCAGGACTATATTCTGAAGACTTTTTGGCATTTAAAAAGGACTGAATAAGGGAAGTTATACATCGTACGTGAAGGAAAACTTATCTTCACATGCTCCCCACTGAWCTGTACTTGAATAAATTCCTGATGCACAAGCGAGGAGGAGGAGATGTGCTACTTCTAAAGGAGCTAAGGGGTGCGCAAACAAAACTCTGTAGAAGTTGAAAAGGAAATGGTAGCAATACAAATGGGACATAAAGCATTCTGTTTGCAAGAATCTTTATGTGCAAAGGAAGCAAATGGAAAATACCTAGGCATATCCTTATCAAGAAAGAGCCTGTAAAAACATAGAAAGAGCTTTAGTTAGTGCAGCCAAAAGCAGAACACAAAAGCAACAGCTGAGAGGAGTGGAACAAATAGGCTGAAAACAAGAAAACAATCAGAAAACAGGTCTGGAGACAATGAGCAAACATAAGACAAATCCCTGACTGGGCTTCAATCCCACTCCACTCCCCTGCTACGCACTCACAGCCCAAATGACATCTTTGCATTGTGGCCAGAGCTGGTGAACAATCTCACTTCACTATCTGCTATCCTCCATCCAAGCAGCCCTCCTGGTAGGAAACTACCAAGCCATATAGCAATTTCTTCAAAGTTTTAGGGAATGGAAGATACTTTTCAGCTACAACTCCAGCCCAAGCAGAATGAAAACTAACAGAAGTCTGAATATAATATTTATATCGATCCATCAATTCACATATGTGGAAGGCAAAATACCCATTTCTCAGTGAAAGGCAAGGATTAACAGCTAAAAATATTATCACTGTACTCATTTACAGACACTGGGTGGCAGGAGGATATCCAGTTGGTAGCAGCCTTGCTACCTGACCCCACCTTTATTATCACAACAGTAATTCAAAGTCCAAGATTCTAATGGAGAAGGAAGTTCAAAGTCATTTCAGCACCTAGAAATTGCCAAGATTCAACCACTGCAGAAGAGATAGGCTCACCTCTCCCCGCCTCTACCCCTACACAATTTCAGGGTTGAATTTCCTGTTTCAGGAATATCAGGGTAGAATTTCAGAGATATTCCTGCTATTTACCAGCTAAGCTAAGCCACAAAGCTTCAAATGACTTGGCTCGTGTCAGAAGCTCTGCTGGCAACACAGAATGCTGCTTTGCTGCAGACGCTGAAATAAAAATCCTTAGGGTCCGACTGACACCTTAATAGTGATGAACAGTAACGAGGGGATATATGTAGCCATACATCTCAGAGGTGCCCCGRTGCGCCTCCTTATCAGGCCTGGGATAAATTTATCTTACATCTACATTAGTTCTCCTGCATTTCCTTTACATACATTGGCAACACTTAAAACTATGAAGTTTAACTTGATTTTTCCTTAGATTATCACATGATTATTCCAGGAATAATAGAGGTATGTACACATCCATAAATATACACATCCATAAATATACCACCCAGAGATCATCCTTGTACTCTAATGCTGTATTCTAGTCACAAGTTTTGATGTTAATTTAAAAGTTTTGTGTTCAATTCTGAGACACCCTTAAGTAGTTCCTTTCCTTCCTCCTTTTACAGGGCTTACAAATGGAGAGTAAATCAAAGGCACTATCAAAAAAAACTTTCATGTAGATCAGTGGACTTCACCTTTAACAAGAAATCATATTAGCACTCATTCCTATCTGTATACATTGTGCCCACAACACTCTAAGTATAGAATTTATAATTAGTAGCATGCCCAGCTTCCCACCTATCTTGCCCGTATCTCGGGATATCAAAGGAAAATTAKGTTTCTAAAAGAAAGGATATTCATTTTATTTACTTACCTATTGGAACTGTGTGAGGACTTCAGGTATTTTGCAGAGATAATATTCAAAGACAGAATAGCATCCACAGCAGCTTCATCTACCTCTGCTTTGTTTCTTATACGTCCTGAGAAAGRTAGAGGGGTAAAAGAATTAAATCTAAATTTGAAATGCAGAAGGAATTGTCTTCCAAATCTCATTTCAGACTAATGTGGTCAGACATCCAGTTATAAATGGATATGAGAAAACTTAATTTTTTCCCCTGGATTTCTTACAAAGTCCTCCTCCTCCCAAAGAGTCAATGCTCTGAATGGTAACAGAATCAGTTGCAAAGAAAAATCAACAAATCTTCCTTGCACAGTAAAACACCCCAACTGAATATACTCACCAACAACCAACTCCCGCACATCTTTCCAGTGCAACTCATTGCCCTTCTCATGAATAATGGTGACGGTGATTCTACGCTGGATTCCCTGGTACAGTTCAAAAAAGGGAAGTTTACACTGGGCAAGTTTCTTTTCCCAACACTAACCTCCTCCACTTCACACTTATACTGTGAAACTGAAGCAGTGAAGATCATTTAAATTAGCCCATAACTGTCAACAAGCTTCTGTGTGCTACTGGACATGAAAATTTACCTAATATAAAACCAGTATGTTCATACATGTAACAGAACACTTCCTCCTCCTCACCCACAAAGAATTTCCAGAGGAGAAGGGAATTTCCAAGGAAAAGGTGCTTGCGGTGTAACTATTTCAAAAGAAGATGAAATACTTCTGCTGGTGTTGGGGACTTGATAATGAAATTACAGTAGCTTCCATTTGAAACAATTAATGAAAATAGTAATAAATCAAGAACTCAGTGTCATCCTCTTGCAAGCTGGAGGGGGAAGAAGGGGAGGGGCGGAGAGGAAAGGGTAGAAATAAATGGAGTATATCATTCCTCACAAGCTATGASAACCCAAAAACTGTTCCTATCAAGAGAGAGGAAATGCAGGTCATAAGAGGAGTCTGAGCAGGAACTTGGCAACTGCAGGTTTATTTTACGACTTCTTTCTGTACTCCCAAACAATAGTTAGCTGAAAGCACCTTTGAAATCTAGCTAAAGGCCAACTGTCACGAAGGATTATTACATTAGCGTCTGTGACTAATTACAAGCATTTAAAATGCACTGAGGCATGGTCATTGTGCTGATGCATCTTCTAGCCACACACAGTGAGAATGAACCGAAGAAAGTTGAGTGCACATTATCCGTCCCTGCTCGGTACAGAATCACCCGCAAGGCACAAATTTGGTCCCAGGGGTTCCTGCCGTTTAAAAGCCTTTGATCTAATGTGTGTACAAACACACAGCAAGAGTGGGATGCACAGATAAGGAAAGGAAACAGCAATACACTGCAAGCCAAAGACATTCCCCACTTTGCCCAAAGCTGACAGACTGTAAATACAGACTGAAAGATGGCTGACCCTACAATTATCATTAGAGGTGTGTGGGAAAAAAGACAGAAGTGAAAATCCAGTCATTAGAGTCTAATACCTCCCCCCTCCCCTGCAGAGATGAAACTTGCTGTTCTACAGCCGYCTTTAGTACCTGGTGAAGCAGGAATGTTCCCTGACAAGGCAGGCCTCCTGTGTGATCCACAACGGCAGGAATATACCTGTGGCAGACATGGAAATCAGCAGTCAACACAAGATACATTAACAATGCATCTCATTTTATTGCTGCCTACATTTAGCTCTCCTCTGAGGAGATAAGGGTGTTTCTACCAGCTCTCAAACTGTGCTACTTATTGGACAATGGTATCAGCTAAATGTAGAAACATCATATATTTTATCATATACCTTAAAAACTCTGCAGTTTTTCAATATATCCCCTAGAGAACTATCACAGAAAGTCTTCTGTGTAGCAGAAGCAAACACGTAAGGCCTGCTAGAGTGACTTCTGAAGCATAAATTCTCTAATTATCCCAAGAATTTAAACTTACTGTCTAAACACAGCAGAAGTTTTCCTACTCCCTGCCTAGTTAGTGCRCATGGGCTCTCAAAATGAAGAGACTACTTCAAGTGTGAAAGAACATTTTCTGTCCTTCTTCAGTCCTTTCTAAAGGAGACAATAAATGCTAGCAGAATTAACAAACTGGTCAGAGACCACTGAGATATAAGCCAGGCCACCACCAGATGACTGCTAAGCATCAGCTTCATCTGAACGGATAAAAGATCTAATTGCACAAACCACTGTCTTTAAAACGTGAAAGATGAACACTAGACTTACTCCCCCGTTGGCTCCAATTCGCTGATCTCAAACCAGACGAGAAGGTCGTATTTGCTCACGCTCTGTCCCAAGTTTGGTTTGCTCATGGTATTCAACTTTGTAGCTGGCACTTAAAAATACAAAACAAATAAATATTACTTAGGGCTCACAGAAACCTAAGTTGTTTCAGATTTTCACAGATCCTATGTATGCTGTAACTGCTTATGCAGGTCACACTGTAAAGACAACTGGTCTCAAGGCACCAAGACCACAGATTACATCGGACTTGCTGATGAAATCTAGGAGTTTTACAGCAAACCATGAAGGTCAATTAACTTTACAAATGGAGATGTAAACAAAGCAATGGAGAGTATTCAGCACCCATATGAAAAGAGAAGAGAGCAGATTTTCCGGCCAACTCGCTCACCTGTCAATCCTATAAAAACCAGACAACACTGAAAGGAAATCACTAGGTARTACAGCTAAAAATATTTTATACCGTCTGCAGAGGATGAAATGGCTTCAGTGCCATTTTCTTCCCCATTAACTACAAGAATGGTCCTCTTATATCCATCATATTACCAAAGCAACACTTGCAGATGTGCACACACTGTCCATGAGCTGGACAGCTGGACTCAGTGCTGTTGGTAATGAGGGGAACATCAAACACACAAGTCACTAAAACTTACAGATAAGTAGAGAAATCTGAAAARAAATGTGGCTCTTTTACAGAATACACCTGTGATGAACAGCACTGTACATAMGTTAGATTTATATAAAACATATCAAAGTGTTTCCTCTGTACCTGGCTGCTTTTTCCTATGTAGCATCTCTTGACACCAAATATCTCTGAACTATTTACAGATGACAAGTAAACTTCTTCTGTCCAAGAAAATCTGATATCTAGCTCTCGGAAATTTTAAGTCTCCCTATGCAATTTTCTCTAAAACATCCCTATAAAACTTCTTTAGCTTTATCCTTCAGTGTTTGCAACCATGGCAGTTTCTATTCTCAAGAACACTACAAGATGACAAAAAGGAAAAAGGAATTTCGAAGCACTCTGGAACTACTTCTGCATCTACTATAGATTAAAGTTGGCTACTAACCATCTCGTTTAGGAGCCCTCTCACTCTGACAGCTGGGAATGGGCAGAAAGAGGAAAGGTGGTAGCTGGTCAGCCCCATCCTGGAAAGCAGCCACAGCAGAGGACGCAAGCACGTTGGCGTGCTCAGACAGTGTGTTCAGCACATGCACGTTTACATAGCCAGACATGAGATACCTAATCAACTCAATTTTTCTCTCATGGTCTGCAAAGGGAATGGAACACAGGAACAGACAAAAAGGGATAGCAGAAACATGCAGGTGAGAGAAAGCAAGAGGAGGAAATAAAATGGGAAATGGGAAAAAATATAGAAAAGAGTTCAGCATGCATTATTAAAATTAAGAAAAACAATGATCATTTTAACAAGACTGCTTCAGTAAACAGGAATATTAGAAAGCAGAAAGATGTAATGGTGAATGAATATGGCAATTTCCAGTCAAGTGCTCAGTGAGTGCACAGAGAGTCATAGGCAGATGTCTTGGAATATGGCCAACACCTCAGGAACAATATTCTACCCTTTAATGTCACAAGAAGCACTAACTGTAAGAGGAGGCGGAACACAACACAAAGAAAAGATAGTCAGCAAAGATGTATCCAGTGTCATTTTTCACTGATCACTCAATGTCATTTCTCAGTTTCCTGAAATAATCTACTTTCCTGAAATAATCTACAATCTTCAGTGACAATCAGACATAAAAAGTGTGATGTACAGAAGTAGAGAATATTTCTCACCTGGCTTTGAGAGTGGCATGGGGGGAGGAAAGAATCTTCGGGATGGTTGTGGAGGACTGTAGAGAAATGAAAAATGACATATAAGTTAAATAAAAAAGTATAAAAATGCACATATATATACATACATGCATACACATACACACACACATACATAGGTATAGACAATCCTCTGAGAAGTAGGTGCCATTTCTTCCCAGAAATGAGCCTCACAATTCCTGTATTCCAGGAATACATCAGAAAAAGCAACACAGAGAATGAAATGTATTCAACATCTCATGGAAATTTAACCCAGGATTCAAAATATTTCTCGGACTAACCTAAATCCTCTTTCTTTTCTAATTTAATTAATCATAGCTGTCAGTGAAAGATTTATTTATAGCTTCTAATTGCTCTACCCCATTCTGTACCAAAAGCTTAATTGGGTACCAGGCAGTTCCCAAAAAAATAGTCTAAGGCAAAGGAATAAGCTCCAGGTGACAAATCCTCTTAAAACTAGCACACGTTTCCCCTTCACAGCTGCTGCCTTCAGTAAGAGGGCTAACCAGACCCAGTATTCCACAAAATAGACTCCTCTGTTAAGCCGTGAATAAGTGGACATCAGGTCCTTTCCCCGCTTCCAAAAATTCAAATGCTCAGCCACCTCAGTGCCAGTATTTTCTTAGGATATTGCACTTTAAGAGCCTTTTGTTTTCCCCTAACCTCCTTGCTTTGTTTTGTTATCCAACCTCCATGGCATCAGCAGGCCACGTGCCTTGAGAGAGCACTGCTTCTTGCTGGGTAGTAGAACTTACCCAGAGCAGGCTGCGTTCACCGCTGAAGTCCTACGTACAATATTCAACCACCAGTGTTCACAGAGTGCGTGCAGCTGTATCAGCAAAGCAGCTTTGCACATTTAAGATGGTAAAACAAGCCCCCTGTCCATTAACACAACACAGCATGCTGGGGAAATAGTCCTTTACCAACAGGCTTACACAAGTTAGGAATTGTGCTTGTGAGAAGGTGGCTATATAATTTCAAAAAAAGTACAACCTAAACTGCAAAGCTGATCTGAGCCTAATTACAGCCTTTATGCCAGAACTGTGAATGATACCTGTTGAGATCCTGTCCTTGCAGGTGGAGAGGATGCTGCTGATAATGCCCAAAAACTTCAAACACAATAGGCTTCGTCTTGATGTAATCCACAAATGATTCTGTCACTTCCACAGCAATCTATCAGCAAAGTAAGGAAATCAAATTAAACATATGAAAAGGAAATTGTATAAAACTGGAGCTCAGGGGGTGAAATTTTCCAGTCTACTTTTTGTTCTACTTCTACTGAAGGAGAAAATGAAAGCCTCAAGACAGACATTTGAACATACCTGTAACAAAAAGGCTACACTATTAATAAGGACAGATACTTTCAGCTCATCACTGACCCTCATCACTGCTATTCACATATAAATTTTATTTGCTAAGTGCTAACAGCTTTCATTGAACATCCTGAGAAGGGGAATAGATAAAAGGAATTCAAAAGCAGGAAGCAGAGGTGGAACAGAAGAGTTAAATCTTCCACGCAGAAACACTGTTCTGTTCTCTGTTGTTCACCCATGTGATCATTCCTCTATTGTCTATTCTTCACAATCCCTTCCATCTTTCCTACAAACCTCTCATGGTGTTCTCAGAAGTAGAAATACAATTTCCCAGTGATACAGCAGTCACTTACTATACAGTTACGGGCTTTACTTACATTTTGAACATGGTAAAACCCAAGAGGAGTCCCCCGACCATTGTTTTTGAGAGGTTCAGTCGAGAAAGCTTCATCGTGCCGATGTAAAAAGCTATAAATAAAGAAAGAAATCCATCAACATGACAATTCACTGGAGTTTGCTGTGAATGTGACAAAGAAAATCTTTTATTTATTTATTTTGGTGGCAACTGAGTGATAGTCTAAAGCTATAAATATTCTGGTCTTTGAGAGCACAAATTCTGCGCTTGTTTCATACCTTCATTACCTTCAATTTTCATGCTATTTCTTAAGAAGCTAAGCAGAACAAGGCAATCATTTGAGAGTTACTGCTTTCCTCAACAGTCATATAGCTTTTACTCCAGCTGGGCATATGCATAATCCAACACTAAACTTCCAACATTAAAAGTCTTTACAAGCAAAAATATAAGATATTTAAAGTCACTAAAAGTCCATTCTGTTTCTCAACTCCATTCTCCAAAATTTATTCCTAAACACTGTGTTTAAACAAAGCAGGTGCTGTTCATAACAGGAATTCCCATGACCGACAGGGCTTTTGCCTCTGCTGTAATACACTATCATAGTAATTTGAAAGGTCTCAGTCAGATGATTTATTTCTCACTATTTGCTCTCCCGTTAAACCACTCACTGCCTAATGAAAACTAGGATGAATTCTTACTTGAACTGGCAGAAAATATCTGCATATTCAGGCAGGATGCCGCTGGCTTGTAGCACAGTCACGCGGAAGGTAAACACGCTACCCAGTTTCAAATGATCACCAATTTCCTCAGTGAATCCTTCCATAGTCATCTTTCCATCCAGCAAAGTGGAAGATTTCAGGTCTTAAAGAGACACAAACAGCCATATGAAATCATGGTGCTTTTTTAATATTTCTCATGCAACAGATGAGCTCTATCACACCAGTTATCCTAGTACCTCTACCTATTCTTTATGACTCCATACTACTTTTGATGATCAAAAACTCCAAGTGCCTGAGTACAGTCTTTTTTTATATGAAGATCTACACAGCAACTCCAGCATTTATCATATCCAGCACAGAGATAACATCTCTCCCTCCACAAAATACTCTCGAGGGACACTCCAAAAGCCTTTCCAGAACTGACAAAGTTTCCCAAACCACTGTATTTTTCTTTCTTACCTATGTCACTTATTCTGTTGATCTCCTCTGGAGGAGTGATGACCTCCGAATTCTGACCCTGCCCTTCCACAATTCTTAATTCTTCCAGTGACAGTCCAGATCGAGTCATTGCAACCGAAGAAAAATCACTCTAAAAAAAAAAAAAAAAAAATTGAGAGTCCTGCAGTTTCTAGTTTTCCTGTCTTCTTTCTATCCCATGTTTCTTATTCTTTATTTAGAAACAAAAACTACTCCTCTCAAAGACACCTAAGCCAATTTTAATGCTTCTTACCTTGTTGAAATATTCATTGTCAAATGAAATTTTAGCTGTGCCAGATTGCCGAATACCAGATCCATAATCTGGGGCTTCTTCATCAGCTAAAAACAAAACAAAACAATAAAGTTCTCAAGGAGGGGAGGAAAACTCAGAGTTACACAACAGGAAATTTTTACTAGAATGGAGCTCACTCCCTAAAATCAAGGAGGTCTGAATCCCATTTTTCAACAGCAGATTAGCACAAGTGCTGCAAAAATCCTAGTAGAAAACTATCCACCATGAACCTCTTAGGAAGACAAGCTATAAAGTTTTCATCATGAATATACTTTAGCAAATTCTGAGTGCAAAGAAGCTTCAGTGCAAGTTTTGATTATTTTCTTGTTTCTGAGTGTTACATCTGATGTGACTTAATATACCGTAACACAGTGACCCACATGGAGATGTTATAACTAAGCAGCCAGATTGTTACAACTAAACAGCTCCCCTAGCACAGGCTGTGGGTTCTCAAAGCTCTCCCATGTGTAGGATCTGTCCATTCACCCTTTCCCTCTTTGTAGAGGGTACCAATAAGGCAGCCTGGTTAACTGCCAGCCATTCTCCCAGTAAATGCATGCTTGCCAGAGAAATCCCAGGATTCAGAATGCCCTTTGAAACTTCACACAGGGAGCAAATAAGATCATGGCTCTTCTTCAAGAGATGTCCCCTCATCTATTTGTAACAGCCATAGCTTTTTTTTTCACATCCTCCATTTATTTGGATTTCAATGGCAAGCAGAGCAAACTAGACTAGAAATAGAACTTTTGTATGTATTGAAAATAGATTTTGTTTCATTTGCTGTATTAGCCACCGCCAGAGTGATTCTTAAGAGCCCTTAGCGTCTAGGATTTCATTCTACATTCCCACGGAGAGTGAAACTACCAGGGTTACCCTACCTAAACAGTAAAGAAATGCTGGCAGTTAGTCACTACTAGAAAGGGTAGACAAATTATGGGAAGCATCTGTACTGTCACCAGAATGGATGAGACCACCAAGAGTAAATCTCAATCAGCTCACTCCAGAGCGGAAAATGTTAGCAGCTGACCCCCTCCTTTACAGCAATGAAAAGGACTTTCAAAAGCAACTTAATAAGGAAAAACATTAAAAATTAAACTTTAAAATTACACATATTTGAGGGAAAGGGGATTTYGAAAAGTTCTGTACCTGTTGCAGCCAGCCATTGCATACCAAAGAGCTGGCATATMAAAGTCACTGGTTATCTCACCTGCGATAGCTTGCACTGCTACCCGCAGAAATCCTCGTACTTCTCCTTTCTCACTAACAACAGCCACTCTGTGAATCAGAGGCACTGGGTACAGCAGATTGCTCAGGTATACAAATGCTCTGGTAGAGGGAGGGAAAGACAAGAGAAACAGAATCAGGTCACCATCTGCAAAACCCGACTGCAGGATCTCGGTGGCTACCGGGACACGCGAGTCTTCAGGCTACTGCTCTTGGCTGTTACCCACACGGGGCTCTCCAGTGGCAAGGCTGACTAASGAACACACAGAACACTCTAGCCAGGGTGCACTGGAGACACAGAGGCTATATTAGTGAGTTATAAAGCATATGAAGAAAACATTTAAGATGATGGCTTTATAAAAGCTAATTTTAGATGTGCTACAGCTGTAAACAGTTGTTAACAAGATGGTAGAAGTATATTAAGGAGCTATTTAGTGTAATGTATTATTTAACTCTTCCATCCTATCGGCAGAGCTTGAAGTGACAAATTATAAGGGAGTTTTCTGTGTTCRCACAGCCTCAGGTATTTTACTGAACATATTAAAAAGCACTCTTCAAAATGGAGATTTTTGACAGTAATTCCTCTCCTCCACATACATTTAATAACACTGTACACAGAGTAACCAAAAATCCCCAATGAACCATAAGTCATTCTTCAGATTTCTTGGAAGATTCACTTCGAAGAAATCTACTTGGAAGAGCATAYGGATAAAGTTACAATAGTCTTTATTGCTAATATTTTTTGTAAGTATTACATTTACTTATTAAAAAGGCAGCAGCATTCTAGAACAATCATTGAGAGATTATCATTTAAAATAGGAAAAGCAGCATTTAAGGCCAGTGCCAGAAGATCCTGCCATACACTCTTAAAATTATATCTAGTTATATGTGGGGGGTTATTTCAGTACAGAAAATTAACAAATTTTATTGTATGTGTATATTTTAGTTTTAAATTAGACTAATGTTATGAAGTTACTTTAAATTTCTGCAATGAGTTGTACAAATTCTTAAAATACAASCCTTCAGTGTGATCAGCTTGAAGAGTTTTAAATGCACGGAAATCTAACAAGTCAGGCCTGGGACAGTTCCTGACCAGGGGAAAAATGGAAAGCTTGATTCAAATGAGTTGTTTTGAGAATTCAGAAGAATGCTGAGAACTCTAACCAGGAGTTCTACCAGTCATTAAACTAAGAGCAACTACCCATTTAGGTATGCAATTTTTATGAATTTATGCAAACCAAATTCTACAGAAATGCTGGCCATTTGTTTATCTGAACTTGCTCTTCATTTTTCTTTTTATTGGTCTTTGTTATTATAGTACATTTTTTCCTCAATTTTACAATTTCTATTATTAAATATTCAAAGGGTCCTGCACGACAATACAGGGTAGAGTGAGATAAAAGCTGTTCGCTGCCTCTGTCTGGTGCTGTACAGCTTGTACACAGAACAGCAAGATTGATCTGGACTCAATTCCTTGCAACAAATAGCCAAGAACCAAAGTGAGAAAAAACAAGTTCCTCCTTGGGTTCGCATGCCTGTTCCCACATGAATGAACTATCTTGAAACAACAAGGTAGTCAAATAAGTGTCAACTGAACCAAAAAGATGAAAATAGCTCTACTAAAAATAAAGTGGTGACAAAATGCAATAGAGAAGAGAACAATTAATAAAACTATTAAAAAAGACAAAATAAAATATGAACAAAACCATACAACAGTAACAACAACAGAAATAAAAAAAAGGAAAATAATAGCAACTTAATACTGGTGTAAGATTAGGATCTAACTCTTTTTCAGTCTGCTCCAAAGTGAGGTAAACACAGGAAAATCAGAGTAAGGGAGAAGCCATTAACTTTAAAGTAACAAAACAGGAAAGGCRTTTTTGTTGGTTTTGATTTTCAGCTTTGACATTTCAGGTGGTGTTCATCTGAAGAATCCCACCACACTAAGAATCAACTACCTATCCACCACCACCACCAAACTGGAACCACTCACTTGGACTGAACCATCGAGAGAGTTCAGGAAGATACACACGTATATTATTATCAGGAAAAAAAAAAAAAAGCATGCAGTTCAAAGACCACAATTTAAGTCAGGGAAAACAGACACTTTTCCCAACAGAAAGGGATCTAAACAGACTTGTTTCGGTATATAAACAACAGAAGACAATTTCACTAGCTATACAGGCAGTCAGTACAGAAGTCTTCCTCCTCTAAAGTCAAAGTACTAGAAAGCAAAACCATTAACTATGAGGAAAATGAAAATATATTTGCATGTGCATGGCTAAAGCTCTGAAGTTGCTATCCAACATCTGACAGYATTCAGCTTTATTAACAACTGCAATTTGGTTATCTCAATAAAACAGCAATCCCAAAGATAGTGTATTTCGTATCTTCCTTCAGGTCATCTCACCCAGTTACCCAGCTCGCTGCAGTTATTTTAACTTAGAGAGAGAAAAGGACATTAGGACATTTCACAAGAAGTCTCAAGGTCCCTGGTCGATTAAAAAAAAAAAAAAAAAAAAGTGTTGGATAGCTTCTTAGAATGGAGAGCAATAGCACATGGGCTGTACAGAGAAAAGAGCAATTCCATGCAGCAGCACTGTCTGCCAGTGCTGCTCCACCTGCTTCATCAGAAGACAGGACCAAGTTAGGAGTGGATGAAAGATTTAGGTGGTTTCTGCTTCTCCTCACATCTGGGGAGATTGCTCCACTCCCCAAACACTCCATATGTAAGTGTTGGCCTGCACCTTAGCCAAGCAGACTGAAAGAGGGAGAGCTGTATTAGCAGAAAGATTGGTGAGGTAAAATGGCATACTCACAACAAAACTAGAAATAAACAAATAAATTTATCCAAACAAAAACAACAGAACTCAGAATGATGACAAATATGTTTTTAAATGAACACGTGAACTCAAGATAAAAAAAAAAAAAAAAACCCTCATAACCCTCTCCCACCTCCCTTAAAAAATAGCAAATGTTTGCTATATTACAGCATTGAACAATTAGACTTAAGGACACCCCAGCATGCCAGAAGAGATGGCTAAAGGGACCAGCTCTTTTTTTTTGTTTTTTTTTCTTTCTTTCCTTAACTATAGTTCAAATAAAAAGCAGCCAAAGTACAGGAAAATAATACTGCGATGCCCAAGGAATTGGATAGCTATGTGATCAATCTCTCCTCCTCCTCCTCTCCCTTCATGACCTGACTCTTCACTGCTGATGACAGGAAAAAAAAATTGTCTTTCTGTTCCACACATACTACAGTATATAAAACAGCACATATGTAATTAAAAATATTAAGGAGTTTTGGTTTTATTATTAACTGAACACTACCTTGTGCTCAATATCTGTCTGTATGGACACATCCTCTGATAACTCAAATTGTCAAGTCAAATTGTTCAAAAGCAGAATTCTCATGCTGGGAGATACTGAGCTGTGAAAACTGTTTGTACTTAATGGTGATAAATGACACTAACAGCAATCTGCTGCCAAAATCAGCATCAAAGAAAAACAGAGTGAACTTCACCTACAAATTAGACAAAGTGCTTCAGCAGCCATTCACAGAACCACCAACCATACCCTCAGCTTCATCTGTCAACGTTGCTACAACTCAAGGAGAATTCCTCAGTCCATGCAGATTACATGGTTTCAGGCTAATGCTACTGATGCCACCTTGTAAGTCTACATAGAGAYAGAGCTCAGTATTCCTTCTAATATATCAGTACAGGAAGCATATTATGTAATTGCTAGGAAGCATAACTGTGTTCTTTAAACAAAAGCATTTGCTTCAGTCACGTATTTCATGAAGAACATGGGTAATAAAACTGTGAAAGGAGGATGAATAGTTTTTTTTTTTTTCTCCAAGTACTGAAGGCCCCGCTCAAAGCAAGTTCCAGTCCCTTGGTGTTCGTTTCTCCCTYCTGCAAGACATAAAGTCATTTCACTTTTCACATCCCACTTCACACTTTTCATCATCAAGAAAGGGCCACTCTTCTTCCTCCTTCTGCTATCCTTTCTCATCAGAGAGAGGATGGTAGTTGAGTTTTCCAAAAGTTCAGCATTTATTGGACTAGTCCTGAAGAATTTATGCTGTATTCTGAAATTCTATTTCAGAGATGGAAATTATGTCCTGTGAAGCCACTTAGGGATCTTGCAATGACCAAGCAGGGCACACATAAATAATGCTTAATTACTACTATATATAAGCAAAAAGACATTCATTCTATGTGACAGCTATCTCACGGATGTAKAGTTGACACATATTCACTCATACTGTGAATGAGTGAATGAGTTCAATCTAAAGATGAACTTCTCAATTATTACTCAGACCATCAAACTCACTTAATTTAGAACTTGAAATGTAACACTGAACTACACTCAGTCTCTGGCAATTCCAAATATGACTATTATTTATTGACTTGGTGGATATTCTCTGCAAAACAAGGCAAAACTATTGTAGCCTACAGCAAGAGCTGGTCCCTTTTGGCCATTCTCACAATAACCTCACCAACCTTCCCACTAAAATGAACCAAGGGGACCGGTCGTAAAACGGGTCGTGCCCATCATTGAAGAGGTCCGATCCCTCCTCAGTTCCAGCGTCGGAGCCAGTATCATCCACAAAGGCCTCATCATCAAAGTCCTCCATCTCATCCTGCTGCTCATCAGCCAGTTCAGTGATGTCGGAGTCGGCCGTAGAGAAAGTGGGGGAGGGTGTGCGATCAGCAAGACGCTCATTGACGCAGCCATGGAAAATGGGGGAGCTAGATATCAGTTAACGGAATACTCATTAACACGGAGAGGGGACAGAAGAACGCGTCATTCAACAGGCAGCTGCTGCCACCAGCACAGAGCCCACGTGAACAACAAGCAAAGGCTTCCAACCTTCCGGACTGGAATGAAACGTAAGGAAAGGGATTGCTGAGGAAGTCAGGCAAGCGGAATCCTTGAACTGAGCAGGAAATGAAGAATGAACACAAACGTGGCTGATCATTATGCTTACTGACAGAAAATTTACTGAACAGAACTATAACGCTTATTTCCAACATGCTCTTTGTTGTAAATGAGAAATTGTAAAGATGCAGATAACATCAGAAAATCGTTAAATATCCCCAGCAGGCATTCAGTGTTTCCAAAGAACACACGTGCACAAATAAGGCCCTGGGCCAATTTTCCCCTCAGAGTTTCCAGTACTCTTTATAGGCTCACAGCTCTCCTCGAGGGACTYTAGATAGAATTTAGCTAGGCTTTTTTTTTTTTTAATTATTAAATAAATGTAGAATTTACTAAGCATTTGGTGAAATCAGATTCTACAAGGTTACACCAGTACTGATAAGCTTCTTAAGAGCAGTTTATCCTCCTTACTATAGTTTAAGTCCATCTAAAATCCCTGAAAGATATCACATACAACTCTTACTAGGAGCTATACACTTCATAACCGTACTCAAAGAAGAAGCCCGTCCAAGAAGCAACCTGAGTTATCACTGTACCAGCAGTTGAGATCATCACTGCATACCTTCCAACGAGCTTGAACCAATGGAATCTGTCATAAAAGGGGTCGCTGCCAGTCATGGTGCTTTCACTCTCCTCCTGTGTATTTGATGTCATTTCCCCAGCTCTGTCGTACATCTCACGCATCAGCTCCAACCTCTGTCTGCACAGAAGAAAGCAGGATGCACAAAAATTAACACATAATGAAAAAGCTGAAAACAGAAAGAAAGAGAGAACAGAAGAGTGTGAACACTCTACTGTACTAATTCTCTGATATACTAGCAATTGTGGCTAAAACTTTTATAAGCTAGATCCATAACACCTTGAGGCAAAGTCACTGAAGAGGAGTGCATAAATCTCAGATTAAGTTCAAACTTCTAAAAAAAATTCCTCCTTCACATCTCATTGTGGCACAGTTTTTGCTTCCTTCCTMACCAACCCCACCCCAGTTAACAGGTAACGCTGATGAGTAATACTAAGGAGTTTACTAATGCACTTGTTTAAAGAATYCAGAAAGCTGGTATTAAAACATACTGCAATGTCTAAAAACTTTTTATTCAAAAAAGACAGTGAGTAAAAAAATAAGTAAAACATGAAAAGAAGAAAGCAATGAAATTCCTTGGATATGAGGATTTTTTTTTTTCCTACAATAATATTTACATACTTGAGCTTTTCTAAGGACCAATAATGTGTTGCTCCGTTCTTCAGATCCTGAACTTCCACAGCTACCACTGTCCGAGGGAAAGGTCTATTATCCCGGGTCTTCTCCATCTCGATGGGCAAAAGCTCTGGAGGCAGCGGTGAGTAGAGGGTGTCTGTCAGCAGGACAAACTGAAACTGGACCTGAATGAAGAAAAAGAAAACTTAGTTCACAGAAGTCAGAGAGCAGTATTATAAACACAGGACAGAGACCTCACAAAGGCAAAGTAAGAAACTAAACAGACTTTGATCCCTGAGTTTTGCTAAGTCACATGTCTTTTAGTCTCTGACTAAAAGTTATTTTGCAGCTGAATAAATTTAGTCTTTACCTTCAAAGACATCAAAAAACTTTTGTAGCCTAAAACTTTTAGCATACACTACAGCGTGTATGCTAAAAGTGTACACTGAAACAGATTGTGAAAAAGCATCTACTTCTCTTAGAAAGACTAATAATGACACCAAGTTAAAGGTGAAAAGGAATAGCTGGGTCACTACAATAGCTGGAGAGAGGTACATGTACATGTGCTTGAAAGAAGCATGAAAGAAGCTAAAAACAGAAGAATACATGAGAGAGATTAGCATGGGATACTCCTTCAATCAAGAGTCTAGGTTAGAGAGACTGATCATTTTCTAGACTCTTTAAAATTCAAATAAAAGAGACGCAACAAAAGACTACAAAAAATCTCAGGATTTGCAGCAAGATTACAAAGTCATTTTTTAATGACTCACAATATTCAAAAAGACACTCAGTTTTACCTTTTTCTTTAACTCTACACTGATTGCATTGGCTTCTTTCAGGTACACTGCATTTCCCCAGAGTTGGTCTCTCAAAGAAGTGAATTGGTGAAATTTCCATTTCCTGAAAGCCCACTGAGCTAGTTCATATTCATGCCGCGTCCAGGGCACTTAAGAAAAGCAAAGGAACAGAGTAAGCAAAACCATGGCTGCTTCTCAAAATCACCACACGATGACTGTGTTGTCAAATTCTAAACAATTTTTCTGTAAATGGAGAACAAAGCATTTTTAATATTCCATCAGAAAAATTAGATCCAATATTTCATCACTGGCATTGAATATAAAGATCAAACAAGTTAAAAGCACAGATAAGAAAATATTACTTCTATTTTTTTTAAATTCATTAGCAATTATTAAAAACCAAAAGTTGAAATGCTGAAAAGAAAGCAAGTGTTATGGGAATAATAAAGCTCCCTATCTACTGTTCAGAAATGAAATTATCATCTCACAACACACGCTAAGAATTCCTATCAAGGAGAAAAAGGAAAWTGAAAACAAAGAAACAAAGACATTAGTAGCATTTTTTTGTTTGTTTAAAATACAAACTCTCTTATAACCAAGAATATGCAGATTTCTTTCAATTCAAGACAATGAAATTAAAGCTTAGGTTAAGACTAAGACTAATATCGACTGAATTTTGGGACACACATCTACTGCTAATGTGGAATCTATTCTAAGAAAAGATATTTCCACATCATAAATATGTGAAATAACAGGATTAGAGCTTATGAAGAGCATCACGAGTTCTCAAAGTAAGCTTTCCATCCATTGTAAGAGCCGTTACATAGCAACTATTCCTTTAGGATTGGTTATATCCAAAACACTTCCAGTTTCAAGCTCACCTTCTTCCTCTTCCTCCTCTTCCTCTGTTGTTTCAGCTGCCAAGGATCGGGTCTCTACCTGCTTTTGTAGGGCCTGGAGTTTACTCTCATAGTCCTGCRAGGAGAGAGGAGATAGCGTGTAGGAAAAGCACAGGCAAAAGCAAAGGGGACAGTTAGGAGACACAACCACTCAGTGTGACAGASACAGCAGATGCGTAAAGACATTTCCATCAACTCTTAGCGGTTAAATACCAACAACTGCTGTAGTAGAATCTCTCCTTTTTTAAAAATAGATAGGACAAGGAGGCCCCTAAGAGASACCAAAGCAATCAACATTTATTTTACTTTATTTTAAATCATTCAYGCTCATAATATCTGTAAGATTCTTGGGTATTTGCCTTTCTTTTTTTTTCTTTGAGGAGGCGGAAGGAGATAGAGAATCAAAAGGAGTACAGAAGTAAACTTTAAAAGGGATAGGGGAATGACTTTCATTTTCTCCAGCACCGGAATCACAAATGCTACCAGTTGCMAGATTCTTTTCAGGTTGAGAAGTGTTTAGTTTTCAATTAGGTTCTCTTTTCCAGGTGTAAGTACTGTTCTCTTCCATTAATATTTAATATACCAGAAAATAAGAAAAATAACACTTTCAAGATAAAAAGCTTGAGCTTTTTATGGCAGAACAGGCTTGTTCTAAATATGCTCCATGCCTCAGTATATTGAAGAAATCCAGTTAAATCCAAGCAGGCCTATTTTTTTTTTTTTTTGGAGAGTACTTTATGCCCCTGTTCCCAGGTACCTATATATTTACATAACAGGTTAACAACTTGCAGTCAAGACTCAAACTCATCTTACAGGAAAAATTAGATCTCCTTTTTTCAGGGGCCACTACTTGACAATACCCATTAGGGAAAGGGTTCAGATATACCCATAAATTGGAAAGGGAGAGCCACAGGTCTTAGCACTGAGGGAGGAAAGTCCTTTCTGCGGAAGTTTGTCAGGGTGAACAGTTCCTGGGAGGTAACAGTCAATCTGCCCTGTGAAGCATGCGAAGAATCCCGGGCAAAAGCAGTGCCCTAACTCTTGGACACCACTCTCAACACCTTGCAGTTATATTTAGACCCCAGTCACAGTGCTCCAGGTCCCACGACTGACCATATTTTATATTTAAAGAAAATTCCTTACCATGTGTGAGAAGTTCAATTGGCTTATCTGCATTATTATACAAAAATATAAAGGCAGATATGCACCAGCAATTCATTWGAAGTTTGAGTTCTTTAAGAGACTTCCTCAAGCCACCCCTGTTGCACTCCGACCTTCCCTTCCACAGCCCCCAAATCCTTAAATTCTTCTGCAGTTCATTTCTTGCAGACAACCTTAGGTGTAGTAGAGGAAAGCTTCACAGTTCTCCCATTCTATTCAAGCATTCCCCCTAAACTCTCCTGTTCCTTTGTTTTTCTACAAAACTTGTTAGAGTCACAGTGTGATCAGATCAAATTCTAACACAGGTTCAAGCAGAAAGACCATTGGACACTATTTGSAAAGGAGGCACCTCTGAAGTATGTTCCTTTAAGCATTAAAATAACATTTCCTGGAGYTGGCATTAAAATTCAGAAGCTGTGCTCTTAGAAAAACAACATGCTGAAAGCACAGAATTTCCTGTAAGTGAAGATCCTCACAGCACCCATGATAGGCCAAAGTACTGAAGATAGATGGCTTTGTATAAGCATTTTTTTWAAATTTTCTTTTGAAATTTGGTTTGACCAATGTACTCCTCCTCCAGCTGTTTCCACTGCATTTCCTCAGAGCTGGCTGCCGCTCACAGTCCAGCATAAGGGCCCAATCTCTTCCCCTCCCCATGTGCACTATTCTATTACATTTGAAACCCAGACAAGAGAGTTTAGATCTGCAGGGACAGCAGCAAGCTTGTCTTACTCTCAAGGAAGGGCAAAGAATTTTGTTTTTCTGCAGTCTGAAACACACAATCTGAGGCTGTATTTTGAGAGACTGCATTCCAGGGATAAAGAATGTGTTGCAGAAAAGTTCCAAGGAGGAAGCATTTAAAGTAGGTTTTAATTTGGATCTTTGATCAGATTTGTTTGAAGGAACTGAAAGGCTTCAGTAAGGAAGGGTCAAAAAAACCAGGAACGTTCCACCCTAAAATTTTACTTGCTAACATAAAAAAAATCAAAAACAAAAATAAACAAAAAATAGACCTGTTGCATTCATTTAAAGACAAAGGCTCTTTTATTGTGGTCTTCTTCCTATATTTTAAGACTTGTAAACCAAGTAAATATATCTTCTACATATCTAAATACCTAGATATAAAGACACTGACTATAAGCAATTTTTTTCCTTTCCCCCGTTACCCCCATACTACCAAGCCAGCCACTATTTTTAAAACTAAATAAAAGAATTCAAGTTTATTTTCCCATAGTCAAAAAATAGATAGGTACTACTTAGACAAGTAGATAAAGCAGGACCCTAAGATTGTCTCCTGGCACTTGATACTACAACAAAATTAAAAAAAATAATTGGTACTGTTGCTAAGAGGAGGAATTCCTGGTTAGTTCACACAGGACAGGCACTGGCCACGCTGTCCTTAGAAGGGGCTATTTGCTTTCCTGAGAGGCTGGGCAGTGGCCAGAGCAGCATTCCCAGATCTCAATAATGATTACACTCGGAGACTGGTTACTAACGTGGTRCATAAAGGTGCTTCAAGTGCTAGAAAAAGCTGCACCTGGCAGCGGTCTTGCAGGCCCAGGCCCGGCCTCCCCGGAAGCCGCCGCGCACGCCGGGCCGCGCAGGGATCGCTCGCTGCCATCCCGGCTGCCTCGACACGGAATAAGGCAACGCAAGGTTTATTTTGCCCGGGGCACCGAAATAGCTTGGGACATACTGCTAGCCATGGACTTAGGGAAAGCAAGCAAACCAACATGTACTTYCAGGCTAGACCAATATCTTTTTAAAAATTAGAACACTGTACTATAACAGCTTAAATTATTTGGATCTCTGTGATGTCTAAGCAGGTATAGTAGGATATGTGTGGCTGATCCCTATCCCCTTCATCTCTGAATAACTTTGCTCTTTGCTTCTAGGATCATGGTGTTTGTAGTCTATGTAGGCTGCTTTTCACAGAACTTTACAGCACAACAATCAGCTCAGACATACAGCCAGCTCGAGGAACAACTGAAGAGAAATATATTAAAGTTAACTCAGCTCGAATATAACCAAACCCATGAGGAAAAAAAAAAAAAAAAAAAATCAGGACAAGACTACAATCAGGTTTCATTTCCATTTCACTAAGACAAGTCTGACGCTTACAAGAGTATTTCATAGTTTATTGAAAGAGCACTTGTTACAATACAAACCAGTTCTGCGTTTCACAAGGCAGATGCTTGCTCTTTAGACAATCCAAAACTTGCATTTTTTTTTCTTAAGCAATAGATCTGAAAAATCCCATTTAATTAAAAGGCAGCTCATTGCCTTCTTTACAGTACAAATGGGCACACAGCACAGATTTCTCATTTGGCAGCTCTTGAAGTGGTTCAAAAGGGAAATATTGGAGTCAAATTTTAACATATAAAACTTAGGACAAACAGTGAGGGAGATACTGCAACTATACTGAACACATTCGTATGAACCGCGTCCTCCGATTTGACAGATTCCTAAATCCAGATTGCTTGAAAAAGGATGCTGAGGTGAACCAGAGAAGCTCTAGTGGCATGCATTTCTCCCCCATGCCCAAATCCACATGTCCCTGGTGAGTCTTAAAGGGTATTTAACAAATCATCACTAAAGCCCAAGTGGATACAAGCCAGCTGTCAAAGCCTACAACACTTCAGCACTTAGCAATGGCAATTAAGTTTACTGAAACAGCACTCCCATCATGGATGCYGTGTTTCCATTAGCCTGAAAGCCTTTTCACACAGCCTTCTATGGAAGCAGCTATATTAGTGTTCTTTAACCCCATTAATACAAAATTTAAAATGAGAGGTGTGCATATTTCTGAATACTTAACGGAGATCCACAAGTTCTCACCCTGTTTCTCTTTCAGATGCGAAACTGAATTGTAAGTGAGAGTCAGTTCTTGAAGTGGGCAATTGAATCGAGTTCCCCTCACCCCGAAGTTTCATTTCCATAACACTCTCTTATAAGCCAGGAAGGCTCTGCCTCTGCGCAGGCTGGACTCTGTTTTGACATTGACTCTTTCCTGTTCTTTTTTGTCAAGTCATACACCAGCAGCAAAAAACAATCAGGGTCGTTTCTCTAGAGCTGCACTCCAACAGTGGGACAACAGAAATGTGCAGTAGCTTATTGTTCATAATCATCACCCACATATTTACAGATGTTCCTTAAAACTAAGCTAAAAGTAGCTGGCAAAAATTTCTGCAGTAAAATATTTAAACATGAAGTAGCAGAAGTTTTCTGTATGAGGGCACAGTTGTATGGACTTCAAAATTACTATATGCTCAAACGTGCCCATATTGCACAGGTAACCACAATGTTGCCCAAGTACACAGCGGGCACACAAGACAACTGGTTTGGTCTTCCCTCACCATCCAACCCTATGCAGAATAAGTGTGTGGCTCCAGTATTCTTACAGAGCCAAGAGGACCTTCCAAAGTGTGCACTTTTTAAGAGGTCCAAGCCTTTGTAAGGGTATGAGAGTCAACTCCTCACCCTTGACACGCACAACAGCAAAGTGCTATACACTACTAAAAGTGAAATCTAAAATAAAGGTAACACCACAACACTATTTGCAGCCCATAATTCATTTTGCAATGCTGACTCAATCTGAAATAACGTACTGCCTGTCTGTACAGCTTTTGTCCTTGAAGGATTGAGGAATTTAAGGTGACGTCCTATTTCCTTCATTCAAGTAAACCAAAGCATGAGACAAAAAACAAATGGCAAAGCCATATTTGGACAAATTAAACCTGCCATCAAAATGGCCCAAGCGGTAAGACCAACTGATTCTTTCTTTCAAGAAAGCCAGAGGGTTTACTTTGGATCTCCCGAATCAGAAGGCCAGTATCCTATCAGTAACACATGTGCAGAGACTGCAGTGTTGACACTTGATTAAAGAAATACAAAAATGGGGCCTGGTTGCCACTTGCCTATAAGTTGCAGCCAGCACCTATTAACATGCACTGTTGGGAAAGGAAGAAAAAAAAATAGGAGAGAAAACAAAAATAAGATGGCAAGTAAGCTTAAGGCACTTTCTACTCATCTAAAGCTATGCTGAAACATGCAGAAGTAACAATTACCAATAGGGCTTGTATTTCATCAAAAATAAGCAACCTCAAGTAAATTCAAGATATTTGTGCAAAATAGCACAAGTCATTTAACTGTACAAATGCACTGTAAAGTGGATCTATCTCACCAAATCTGATATAGTAACCGAGTTCATTCTAAAAGAAATATTCAAGTTAAATTTAACAGCAAAACGCGTTTTCTTCAAAGCTTTAGACTGGCTTATATATAAAGCCCACAGATTTTTAGAAGTTCAATTCAAGCTCAAAAACAAAGAAGAAATTGTTTAAAATTGAGATTTCCAATTGAGATAAATCTTCAAACTTACAAAGGCTATTCTTTAATCAATGTTTTTTCTGTAAATGGTTTGAAAATTACTGAAGTATTTATTTTATGGCAATTCAATTGCAGGAATAGGCACTTTTGGATCAAAAGAGAAGTTACAAATTTTAATTTGTACTTCAAGATTGGGGAGAAAGAAAATGAAACTTCTCGAAATGATATTCTCCTTTGTTAAACAAGCCCTCAAACAGTGGTGCAATTCAGGAGCAGAGGCACTAACATGAGGTATCTCCTTAAGGTTAAACTGTTTAACTCTCTTTACCCCAACCATTTGAGAGTAGTGATCTATAAATCTTCCTAACTGCTTTAACAGCATCTCCCAGACTCATAGCCTGAGGAAGTTGAAAAAAATAAAAAGAATTAGCTCTTTGAGGCTTCTAAATAACCATTCTAAGTAACCAGAGAGGGTTAAAACAAAACAAAAAAAAAACAGAAAACAAAGAAAAAAAAACAAAAAAGACCCCCAAAAATTCCTTTTCATAATCTCTGTATAATAATCAAAAGCTATTATACTGAGAGATACAATGATAATTAGAAAAAGCTTATTCCATTGCTCCAGCCATATGTATAATCCAACATACAATTCCATTCAGGCAGGTTTAACTGTCATAGTAATTTCATAACAGTAATTATGAACTTAGGCTGAAGGGCAAAGACATTTTCTACTCGGTGAGTAGGACTGTTGTGTGACCCAAGAGATCTTCTCATTTTCCGTCTATCTACAAAAAGCCACATATCTTGTCAGCCAACAACTTTTGGTTTATACGTTAAAAAATGCTGGGTTAAGAATGGAAAACACCATACTGAAGAGCCGGATCAATTTTAAAATCAGATGGTCAGTTTCCTCATTTCTAAGAAAAAGGTCACAAGAAACATTCAATGCTATACACTAAATTCCTCTTTTGATTGTCTACATAAAAACACAGGAGGAAGGCAAAACTTCATGAGTTCCAGACAGTATCTTCAGCATAAGGAAAAATAACTCCAAGAAAACAAACAAACAACAACAAAAAAAGATAAATGAGCTAGCAAGGAACTTCTCCCCTCCACAACCCTCCCTCCGAGTCTTCTAGCCTATGAAAAGTTCTTACAGTTTCAGAATGTTCTTCCAAACAAGGTTGTTAAAACTGCACCAGAAGCCACATGCAAACGGAGTGGGCTGTGAAGGGCCAGTACCTTGTGTTTGGGTGTCAAATCACTCAAGTTCTACCTGGCCAAACAAAACCCAAGCCACGAGCAAAGCCAATCCTGGCTGTTCCTTAGCGAAATGCCAGCATTGCCCCTGCTTCCCTCCTCCCCCAAACTAGCGCCGACCGACTAATCATACTGTAGTTTCCCTGCCCGATTTGAGGTTGGGTGCTGAGAACTGGCGTCTCATCCGCGGGGGTGTCACAAACTGGTTATAGTGGTTAAGCCGGTCAGTCTGTTTCGGGCTGCAGTTGGCTGCGTTGCCTTCCGCGCCGCCGTGACTGCTGTAAGGCTGGCGGTGCTGGTGGATGTGCCGCTTCTGCTGGAAAGTCTGCAGGTCCGGGTTCTGCTGCGCGCTGTAGGAGTGCAGCGACTCGGACGAGGCAGACGCCTGGCGCCGCAAGCTTTTCTGGGAGCCGCTGTTGAGGGAATTGCTCCTCCAGCGCRGCGGAGCTGGCGGCTGCTGCTGGCTGCCGGGCTGAGACTGGGTGTTCAGCTGCTGCCTGTTAATTTGGATATTATCTTGGCTCCTCTGGGGGCCACAGAGACTCCACAGCTGTTGAGGGTCTTTAGAAGCAGCTCTGATCTCTTTCTCTTTGTTTTCCTCTTTGCTCTTTTCATCCTCTTTTGGAATTCTAACCTCAATAACTTCATCCTCTGTGATAATTATATGAGTGCCTGGACTCCATGAGTTTCTATGTTTGGGGTTGCTTTTGAAGGGAAAACGGGGCTTGCGATTTTCCGGCGGGATAAATCGGTGAGGCATGTTTTGTCGACGAAGTTGTTTGGCAATTTCTTGCTGCTGCAGGTTTTTAAATCGAATTTGCTCTTGCCTCATCCACCGCAGTCGCCCGCGTCGGAAAGCTGGATCACCTGCCATTAACTGAGAAACACGCTCCTCTTTAGCAAGATCATCATTCTCGCTTCTCTTTAGATCAACTGTGGGTTTTTTATCCACATCCTCTACACAGGCAGAATTGGGAGACTTAGCATTAGCTACGGTGGACTGAGCTTTCTCTGGAGACCCTATCAGAGGTAAAACCTTCTCCATTTTTAGCATCTTATTTCTAAGAACTTTTATCTCTTCATCCTTCATGTTGTTCTGTTTCTTCACTTCTTGCAAAATATCTTCCAGTTTGTCTATATGCACCTTAAGGTCATCCACATCAGTTATTCCCTTGCCGTTGGCCATAACATCTTCTATTTTCTCATCTCCAACTCCTACCGTGTCCCAGACATCACGGGCAACAGCTCGCCATGATTCGCGCTCGTTTGGATCCTTCTTCCCATACATGGCACAAAGCTCTTTCATTTTAACAATGGCCAAAGCTTCGATCTCCTGTCTGGTGTGTCTGAAGTCATTGAGTGCTACCTCATAGCATATCTCTTTCACGGCCTGAATCTTTAAGTCTGAGATGGTGACCCATTTGGAGTCTTTGCTAAGGCGCCGCCGTTGGGGTATCTGGTACATTTTAATGGGTTCTCGCTTCTTCCCACTGCTGGGGAGGCCACACTTTTTTACAATGGTTTGGAGCTTGCTGGGTGGCAGCTTCTCTCTCAGGGAAGTGATCAGTCTCCAACTCTCCTCACACGATCTCTTGTCCGAATCATCCCCACTATCAGAGTCTGCATCCTTTGGAAAAACAAAAATCAAGAAGTGGCCCCAAAATAACCAAAATTAAAATTGTAAGGAAATGGAAAAAGCTAAACAAGAAGTAGCAGGCAAAGAAAACTAAATCAAAAATCAAAATAGAACAAGTGATAAGGAGGTCTCTCAAGACTGTTAGGACATTAAAATGTATCTTCGAGAGTCATGGACTGTCAAAATTGGGGCTTTTTACTAAACCAAGATTACCGTTATATTTAAGTCTTGTCAACTCAAAAAATGAGATGATCTAAATTCTTCCCTCCCAATCCCTTCCAAAATCTTTAAATAGATCAGCTTTATATGGATCTTTAATTGGATCAACTAAAACAGAGTTCCTGACCAAAACAAATAAAAAAAATCCAAAAAAAAAGGAAAAAAAAAATAAAACCAAAAAAAACCCCACATGTGTAATCTGCACTTCATGTGCTACAAAGACATGCAAATCCCCGCCACACACATTTGCCTTGATTACTGCTGTTGCTTCTTTCAGCAAATCCTCCCCAGGCAGGTGAACAAAACAGCCATCATAGAAGATGTCATGAGCAGCCAGAGTAAGTCAGGTTAACACTGGTTAGTAGTTGCACATGGTTGCAGGGATGCTCAAGTTTAGAATCCGCTTCACTACAACAGCAGCCAAAGAAGTGTTAGACGTAAGAAAAAAATGAAACAGAAGCAGCTGAAAGGTTCAATGTTAAAAGGACTGTAAGTGCCGCTATGACAGGTGAAGACAGTGGTTCATATTCCAAGATGTGCTACAAGCTAAAGGGATATCCAGAATCAGAGGTTTTTTTTTTTTCTCTCTCTCCATTTTGTCACTTTGCTGTTTAGCTTAAGAAACATTAACAGTCTTGACTGTCCGAAGAATGAGTGCCAGGAGAATGCAGCAGTAAAGACCTTTTTATTGCTTAAATACGAGTTCTCAATTTGATATCCTTGATTTCTCTTCTTCTCAAACCCTAGAGCCTGGAGCTTCCACACTCTTGCTAAGAGTTATGCTTGTTTTGCTTCTTCATTAAGAGTTTTCCTTCTTTTGCTAAATCCCTTTTATTGAGCGGTGCTTCAGGTTTCCATATGCTAGGAATGTTTGTTCAGGGATACTGCCACTAGAAGTTAAGCGTATCCTTTATTGCCTACTGCAATCAGAATTAAARTCAGGCTATTTTTTAAAAGAGTTGTTAATTTAAGACATCTCTTTAACAATCAAAAAGTCCTACATTTTAATGTGATCCACTAGAACGCAAAATCTTCAATGATTCACAAGTCAATCTCTAATGAACTTCTAATGTCCTTATTTTTCACAGTAAGAATTGTAATATAYGAAAAATCTGGAACAACAATAGTCAGTTACTCTAAAACCCAGAAGAAATATATATGTCACTGACTTTGAAACTGCAGGTTCCTAAATCTAATGTAAAACTTTGTCTAAAATACCACAAGGAGTAGGGTGCATAATCTATATTAGGAACAATGAAAAGGAGTCAAAAAAATCTGCCCTATGGTCAATGAGCTCTATAGCCTAAGATTCATGTTTTCTGAGCTTCTTGTGACCTTAGGAACTTCTAATAAGGAAGATTAGCACAAGAGAACCAATTCTCTTAGTTTAGGTCAAGATGCAAGCAAAACATTGGATTAGAAACAGAATATCCATTCCTCATGAGTTAATTGGTTGACAAAATATGTGGCCTAGGGGGATAGTATCTAACATGTTCTATACTGCCATAGGAATGAAAGCTGCCCTGGAGGAAGACACCATATACCGTACGAGATACACATTCAAGTCTGTGTTCAGAAAGGCAAAACACTAGCTACTTAAACATTATGTCACAGGTTACACATGACAATAATTATAGCTTACATATTGACCACATTACTATTTATGGGTAAAACAGATCTGCTATATAAAAGTCTGATAATGAGACATTATTATGTCTCATTCGGTCATCATTCTAGATGGACTCAGAGATTAACTAGCCCAATTAATAAATCCACCCACCTTCTAATTCCAAGTGGTCACTAAAAAAGCACAATGACCAAAAAAACAAATTTAGCTCTAATAAACACATTTTCACATTCAATTTGAGAATTGTAAATGTTCTCAAGAAACGCCAGCAATGCAAACATATTAGTTATAAAATCACCAGGGGAAAGAGCTCTTGTTTATCATTTTTGCATAGTACAATTCMAGATCCAAACTGTTTGGCATCCAGGCACTGCACAAAATGATAAACAGCATTAGCCAGCGTGTTATAGTCAAGATTATTTTCCATTTTAGAACAAAATGAATATTTGTATTTCTACATCCATCTTATATAGGAATAAGTTATAAAATCCTGGTACTGTATCTGGATATTGCAGCAGCGTAAACACTTTTAAGGCACATAGGCTGAAATGTATTTGCAGATTTCCAGATCATTATTCAGCTATATTTATATTATCTGTATTTATCCTGCCCGTTCCAGACTCTTTATCCAGTGGCACAGAAACAACCAGATGTGTTATGAAGTTTCACTGTCTTTGGAATATTCTTACTAAGTATCATCAAAAGCAGAATTCTGCTTAACAGATAAATGAGACTCATTTATTATAATCCATAATAACTAGGAGAGCTGTTCTTAAAGTACCTACATTGGTAAAGTGTGTAGGATAGTCTTCTACGCTTGCTCACTAAATAACATCAGCAAAAATAAAGCAAACTTAAACAAATCAGTACCTTGAATACACACCGAGTAACCCACTATTTCAAGAACCTTTCTTAATCTTAAGAATACAGGGAAACAAACTCCCTTCACAAGGGCTCTATTTGAAGCAGATCCCCAGACAGGCAATTCTCACATGTTTAATTCATGTAATAYTTTATCTATCTAATATTCCTGTCACCAAAATTTAAGGTAGGGAATTCTATGACTTGCACCTTCTTTGACGCACAGCCAAATCCTGCTGAATATATATGCCAACTATTTTTTTTCTTGCACTGAATTTATTTTTGCAGTACTACTTTCAACTATAAAATTGTAGAGATTAAACATAACATCAGCCACGTCCTAACTTCCTTTCTGAAGGACGTCTTGCTTTGGCTCAAACTTTGGAACTGCTCCTCTCCAACCAAGAAATTAACCCCTTCTAACGAACAACTAGAGATGCAGAACGCTTTACATATACTGTAGAAGAGAATAATAAAAAAGAGACCTATGGATGTCACAGTACCCTGCTCCATTCTGGCTTTGGAAGAAACAAAGATCTTTATGGTTTAAACTCAGATGTTATCTAGCCCAAAGTTTTTAGGCTCTCAATCAAAACAAATAATAATTTTGAAACAATTGTTGGCACAATAGTTGAAAGGCACAAATACATTTGTCCTCTGGCTTGAAAAAAATTATATATCCCCCCTCCCACATGCTCCCCTCCCCAAAATCTGAACATAATTAATGGAATTAAAAGACTCAGATAGGTAAGGAATCTAGATTCCTGAAGATATCTGCAGATTTCATTCCTGGGCTTAGTCACTTTTTCGGATTCACAAGGAGGGGCTACGCGCATTTCTATTTGTAATGCTCTTCCTAAGATATCAGCTGAGAAAGGACTAWATTCTTCCTATATCAGACTTAACTTATATTTCCTATTTAGCATTTGGTGGGATTCCCATTGTTCCGAATGGGTTACCACTCCCCTTGCTCCCTAGACATAATCTCATCATCAGCACATGTGCTACTTAGACCTTTACAAGGAACTCCATGCAGGGGGAAGGAGAAGTGTTAAAACATGCACAATGCAGCAACATTTTCAGACGTCATTCAAAAAAAATAAACCTAGCACATCAGTGTTCTAGAAGTCCCTTTAGAAGCATAAAATTAGTATTTTCTGGTGTTCCAAGACAAAACCAAGGCAGACACCCCCAGAACCAGTTGATTAGACTACTAAAAAGCAACTTCAAAAGGCAGAGTGTAGCCATATCCTTCTTTAAACTTAAATTTCGACTCAGGAAATCCGATCTGTCCCAAAGAGCACTGATTAATGTTTCTCCRTTGGCAACCCCAATCTCTGATTTAACGTGGAGTTTGATCATATTCATTGAAGACAGGGTATTGAAAGCAAGGGGAGAACTGCATTGTGCAGAGAACCCAAGCAAGTTTCCTAAACTTTCAGATAAGCAAGGACAGTAATTGCCATTTGACAAAGGTACAGTTAATCTGAGGTAYGGACACATACCAGCCTTTGCTGCTCCAACAAAAGATCAGCTTCTTCTTTCTCCTTCTTATACAAAATCTCCATCTCTTGTAATCTGAAGATGGGCCAAAAAACACAGAAGCAGAGAAACAGAGGTGTTAGCTCATATACAGAGCAGGCTGAACTACAACCACAATATAAAACTTATTCCTTTTCAAAGTTAACTGGTAATTGTCACTGCATGACAATGAAAAGTATAGTAATTTCTGCCCCCTTTAACATAAAAAGTACAGAAGAGGAACTGAAACTTCTGAGAGTCTGCAGCACAATCCTGCCCCGGGATTTGGTCTAGAGGGTCTACTGCAGGTGGTCAAATTGGATTTTTAAAGCAACTAGACCAAGCATGTAGGCATGCAAGTGAAGTTACAAGCAAGTCTTTTGAACGTTTATTACAGGTAGCAGGAAAACTAAATGGCAGATCTTGTATTGGGGTAGGGTGAAAAGGGACTTTTTATTTTATTTTTTTTTTTTTTTTGCGGGAGCCTCATTGAAGAAACTTCCAGAAAAAACCAACAGGCATCGTCTTTGGGTTTTACACTGACATCTGCCAAACAGATCTATAACTTTCTTTCTTGTTTGAAGTAAGAATTCAGAGTTGACTTGTTACCTTTTCTCCATCTCCTGCTTCATGTCAATACCCTGCTTCTCCAGGAGCTCCCTCTGAGCAAACGTCCAGTCAACTGGCTCAGACGGCGTCTCGGCGGATGGCGTTTTCTCTCTTTCTGCTCGTGCTTGTTCCGGATGGTTGAATCGGAAGACATGGTTTTTACCCATAATGATACGRTTGCCTAAAAAGGCAAATAAGATTAACCATTTGAGAGAAATTTCCAACACCAGTGARAAAGCACATTTTAACTATCAGAACCATTTATCCTGTCAGGTGGCAGCAGCAGCGGAAATGATTTTCCAAAAATCCAACATGGATTTTTGCATTGATTCAAGTTACTGGGTGACAAAGCAAACAAGAAAAACACCCAGTTTGCACAGAATAACCTCCTTCTGATATGAAGAAATGTTCACAGAGGACATCACTTTCGGGGACCAATGTAATGTTCTGGAAGTTTGTTAAAATTAAAGGATAAACTTGGAGATTGTCCAACAATATTGCAGTAAATAACATACATCACTTAATCCCATTCTCCTCCAGAAAATGGTATACAGAATTTCCAGTGGCGGTGTCAAAAATATAGGCAAAAGCCATTTCTACAGGTTTYTCAACTTGGAAAAGCCTGACTTGAAAGACTGGAATGCATCAGACTTCCTTTTTATTATTTAATTTTTAAGTGTGGTTTGYGTGTACTGTTTTTACTTGAATTCTAAGGAATGGAATTTACGGAAACTTCTTTTTCACTATGGAAAGAGCCACAAAAATGTAATATTGCCAGTCTCTAGGGCTGCCCACAAAACATGCACTTGATGGAACACAGCAAAATACCTCAGCTCTCCCAGTGAACATATTACTATAGCAATAAGTTACCATTCTAGTGAAGAGATCTCCAGAATAAACAAAACTGTCTTTATGAAAACAGTGCTAAAGCACAGGCTTTAGAAGATATAAAAGACTATTTAGAAGAGTAATTTATTGCCTAGATGCTGGAATGGAAAAACATCTACTTTAAGAAAAYATTTGCTGAACACCACAGTTTTCCGTATGAGCCATAAGCAAGCACAGAGCAACAAAATCTTCCTCCTTCATTGTCCAGTTTCCCACTGATGTCACAACACTTAATTCCATACAAATGCTCATTAATGGTTTGGTCCAAATGATTCTGAGGTGTTTTAAACTACTGGGAAAAAGAMGACCCACAGAAAGTATCATGGTTTGAAAAACACCCTGTAATATATGTAATAGGACAAGGCTAATAATTTAAGGAAGTCACTCCCTCCCCTCCTTCCCCTGCATGCATTTCTAAAGCAAAGCAGGGGACTGAGTGAGAAACCAAAAGAGAGGAAAGAGAAGCTGTTGTACTCCTGCAGAGTCACATTTAGCTGTGCCAGGAAGCTGGGAATTTTCCATCAGCAGCTGGCAGTCTGTCTGTTCTGTCTCACTGAGACTGCCAAGGGCAATAGGCTCGGGTAAGAATGTACTAGAATAATACCAGGGTAAGCAGAAGGACAAGCAGGATGCTGTGTGGCAGTGAATATTTAAGCACACTTTCAGCTGGCGCAGCAAAGAGTAAAGGAGAAGGAACCGTTGCCAAGAGAAAAACGGTACCAACAGTTGTTCAAGAGCTGTACTCCAAAAAGGTAACACTCCCGATCTTTATCGGCACATGGTGCTCTCTACAAAAGATAAGTGTCACCTATAGATGCTTCTTAGATGGACAATTTGTAGGAGTTAGAAAAATAAATTCGAAAATTCCTTACCTGAGCGCAGCTGCACAGGCTGCACTACTCTCTTGCCATTAACATAGGTTTCTGACCGTTCACAAGGCTCCAAAGTAACAATGACTATGAGGAAAACAACATTGGCAAGTAAGACTTCAGAGAGCACTGTACAGAAATACAGAAGTGTGCAAATCCAAGAGTTCTCTCTCCTTTTCAAAGCTTTCTGGCCATTTTTCTACTAGTATCCCAACACAGTACAAGAACACTCCTTGATACCATGCCAGTTAATAAAAAGCTCCAGAGAATCAATGCTACTGATATCTCAATATTGAAGGAAATAATTTGCTGTTTAATTTTTCATGTTTATAATTAACCAACATGAGAACTTAACTTGTTTTAAACTCTGGATTTCCAATAACACATTTTGATCATAACCTTGCCCGCAACAACCAGTTCATTTCAGGCAACTAAAAACAGTAGTTCACTTCCCTAAGTACGTGCTTAGAAGGTCCGTATGTTTAAAGCAATCACCTAAATACTTATTCCCTCTCCATTTCAAATACCAATATTCTGAAGCTAATATCAAACAATCCTTTATCCTTCCGCAAGATTCCCATTAGTCAAAGCTGACAGTTTTCTAAGGAAAGATATATTTGGGCCTAAATTCAAATAAAAGTATTCCCTGATCAACTGAGGTATGAAAAAGTCAGCAACACTTTGTAAGGAGTAATAGTTTCTCACCTTCACCATTGTTGTTCCTCTCACTTCGAAAGATACAGTGTTCTTCCTTAATGTGAGCCCCGCTCAGCACAATATCCTGCCTTCGCTCGGCATCAGCTTGTCCCACCCTGAATCCAGCAGAGAACAATAACAGCAGCTCAGACATTTCTTGCAAGTTTGTGCAGAACAATACACTCAAGAAATATCCAGAGAAAATCTAAATTACTAAGACTATCCTTCAAGTTGAAAGACTTGAAAGACTTGAAAAGAAAGAAAAATTACTTTTCCTCTTCTCCATGTGTTATCTTCCAATTCATGATAAAACTGGTAACTCTTCTGTAACTCAGTTCTAAGCACTGTGTTTTATAGTTCAAGTAATTTTTCTCTTTTAAAATATACCATTTAAAGAGTAACTGCAATGTTAAACATCTCCGGATCTGGGGCACGAAGACACATACTTCCAGTGATTTATTTAGACTGGCATACAGTAATTAACCCTTCTAGTGACCAGTACCTAACTTTAACAAATAAGCAAGAACAGGTAACAGTCTGCTGAACAATCTGAATTTTATGAACTTTCATCTAGCTTCCAGATAGCAAGAGGTTGCTGCATCCCTAAAGCATGAAAGTTTATGTCCATTGCAAACTTCAAATATTTGAGAAATCCTAAATACTTGTTATTTGCAAAAATGAGTATCTTATAATATTTCTGATCTACTCTACTCAATACCATTCACATTTTTAGTCACTAGACTCAAATTTATCAAAATTCCCTAAGGTCTAAACTACTCTCATCATTCTGCTCTGAACTCTCTATCACTTTGATACTCTTTTTAGTAGGTTAGTTGTAGGTCAGAGTAGCATGTAATCACACAACAGCACTCCAGAGATAAGYCTGACCCTCTAGGTCTAGGAAAAAATACCCTTTTAAACTCTGAAGTTGGACTTCAGAGTATATTAGYACCCAACCTCACCTAGTAACACCATCTTTGATGTAGTAAAGCAGACATTCAGACATGAGTGGATCTTCATTAAGGTTTACCAGATGAGGAGTCTAAAACAAAAGAGAAAAGTTAATTAAGAACCGAGCACCTACATATACTAATTYGGCAGTCTTACTAGGAACAACCAAGTTATTACACAATCCATATTCTCCAAATATAACACCATCYTGCACTACTGAAGAGCATCACAAAGTAACAGCAGAATTTTAGCCAACGTTGACTGATGTTTTAGATAAGAAAAAGCAAACAGGGGAAGGAGCAAAAGATTGATTAAAAAATAATGATTCCTTGTAAAGTCTCTGTAAACTTTTCTACAGGAAATCCAACAGCAGAAAATGATGATACTTGTGTGATATTTCAAAACTGATGTGAGACCATTTTGTTTTTTTCTTAGTCCAGATTAAGCGTCGCATTTTGTAAAGCTCATTAATGCTAAAAGTAATCTTGAACTATCAACATTTTCTGATACAAACGGCTAGAGACTTCTTCATCTAAAGTTCTTTTTAATTGAAATCCACTACAGTTACTAAACCAACCTTCTTTGGTGAAAAAACCCCATTGGAATCAGCAAACAAGTCACATGGCCTTGGTGTGAAAATCTAGCCCATATGATAGCAGTAAACACAAAAGGAAAGGCAAAAATGATTAAACAGAATGAAAGAAAAAAAAAGATGTCAAAAGAAAGATAATACTACTAAGCATCCTTCTTCCTTTCATTATCCTCAATTAGAATAACTTAAGAAAAAATAAAGGTGGCTAGGATTCCTTGGAAACACTGCTTTCATCAACWTATGCTACCTGCCAAGAAATTTACTTAATAAAGATATTAGTAACACTCCGTTTATGGAAGCTCAAAAATTACTATGTGCTAATGACAGATTTTTTTCTCYGAGTAAAGAAATTTGGTCATGCATGGCACAGCAGAAGGTTAATGACATGGACAAAAGGCAAAGGAAAGAGATACCTTATTCACTCCTAAAAATATGGAGAGCACCCAGAACTACAGCTGAAGATGTGGCCCACTGTCATCGCTGTTCACAGCATAAAAACAAACATTTGGAGCTACATGAAGGTCTTCAAAGTGCAAACTTGAGAGAAACCAAATCCCTACATAGCAAACTGCTATAAACAACACTATGACTTGCACCCTTTGGGCACTTTGAAACTAATGCTATACTCTAGACACGCATGTTTTAGCATCTGACTTGACATACTCTGTTCCAATTAGAGTCTGAATAGGTGACAAGAGAGCTTTGTAAAAAAATAAAGCTCAGCAATTTGAAAGATGGTGCTGGTAAAACAGGCTATACACTCATTCTGAGATTTCTTATTCAGCCACAGAGCAATTACATTTTCAGCCTTTCCCTGTTCAGCATTCCTCAAGCAGGAACTAAAGGCACAACTAGTAAAGAGGGCAACGGTTGCATAAAAGGGAGACCTTTTACTTCATGAAGTAGAAAAAAGCCACCTTACACTGTTGAATTTATAGCTCATCTGTTAAAAATACAACCCTGTCCCAAGCATCATATGTAGCAAAAAGGTTTTAAAAACAACTTCAAATTTTCTATCTACAGCTCTGCAATTTTTACCACAGCAACCACAACAACTAAAAGGAGGACTACTGGAACTGAACTGTAAGGATAGCAAGGAATAGAAGCAGACAGGACTAGATCAGGAAGTGGAGGGTTTACTTCTGCTAATAAATCCTGCATGAGGAAAAACATATATGCTATCTATGAGCAACTACTTATGCCAGAGGGCACTTTTACACAAACCTGGTCAGCAGAAAATGCATCAAAAGAATCATCAAAAAGAGTTGATGGCCTCTGAGGGAAAATCTAAAAGGAGATTAGGAGCCATAACATCAGAAGCAAAAGGAAAAGAAGTTCTCAAGAATTAGTGCCTTTACAAAACTTAGACACTTCTGGAGTACATACCAAAAGCCAACCAGAGTTCTACTTACCCAAAACATAACAGCATTATTTTAAGCAAAGGATTATAAATTTTAAACAACTTTGCCATCTTGTGTTTCTTCATAATGTCTCTGATTGGCCCTACTTTGTCCTTAGATCAAAGTTTGTTAAACACTTGCATATGCAAGTCTTAGGCCAAAATATTTTGCTTGTTATTTGTTCAAAGATATCTGAGGTACAAGAAAGGAGTTTCGTTTCTTTGTGGTTCTTTAATTAATAATTTTGCATTAACTGCTTAAATAAGTTCTTTTGTAATTTCATTATGCCATGTTTATGGCACTGATTTATGTTCTTATTCTTCATTCTGCTTCTTTCAAGTATTGACACATACCAAAATAACCTCTTCCCTACACTCTCTGAGTTCCCCTGTTAACTCACCAGATTACAACCCCCTTTTCCTGGTTGAATTGGGAAAGGTTCCCTTCCTGGGAAAGGTTGAATTCAAGAAACATCATCCAAACAAGACTAACACTCTTCTGATTCATGGTTGAAAATCTCCATGTGCAGTTTGACCTGTTTTAACCCTAAAGATGGTGTTAAAAGCTTACTGTAAAAGCAGTTTATTACTAAGGGTCCAAACCTGACTTAAATCCTTCTTTATCTTACATAGACATGAGATATTGTGTGTGTGGCAGATCCCCATCAACTACCAAATTTATCAGCCTTTTTTGCACAGATCTCAGKAATTAGCATCAACCTCTCTACCTTTTTAGGTGAAAAGACTCCCAGAGTTCCTCCATCTTCACGAATGGCAACTCCCATTTCTGCCAACAAAGCCTCCCTGAAAAAGAAAAGCAAGATACTTATTTTAGGCTTCAGATGCAGTAAATCTCAGCTTTCAGCCGGTCTATCCACTGGCCATACAACCAGGACTGACACTAATTAATAATGCAATAGGCCAAGTTCCCAAACAATAGCCTAAGTTCCTAAACTTAAGACTCTGCAGAGTTCCCAAAGTCTGCAGAACAACCACTACAGAAGTTTTACACAKGACTAAAATGATATTATAGTGCAATAATATAACCAAAGGTTCATAGATTTTACAACATTATACTTATTGACTACTCAAAGAATTTTTGAACTGCAACAGAAAGCAAGAGGAGTATGAAAAGAACCAGCACTTCACGCTGTTTCTCAACAGAAGCTGATGTAGTAACTCAGAATGTTAACTGAGTTACAACTCTAAACATTTACTGTAAAAAATATAGGAGAGAGCATGTCTGTCTTTCAGCCTTGYCTCTGCTGTTACATAAAATACAAAGAACAGTACAATCACTATTAAGTGCTATACTGCTGTTTCATTGCTTTTAAACAAAGGAACATTCTCCTCTTTCCCACACCTCTCTTCTCCATTTTCTATAAAGCATCTACAGCAGTTCTGATTCCTGACCTTTCCATCCTAATGGCCTCAGTCTTCCGCAGCTTCTCTTCCCACGTTTCATTCAACTCTGCAATGATCTTCTCAGATTCCTGTGTAAAAATCCAAAAACTATTTTAYAGTCTCTCTTCAGAAAGTTCAAAGAGAACTAATACACGACAGAATTAAGGGTTGTTCTCAGCTCTATACTTCAGTTTAAGCTTTGGTGTAAAAGGCACCCTATAGTTCAAATCTCTACATTGTCTTCATAATATTCTGTTATTTCATAACTACTCATTCATATTTTTATTAGATAGTCTTGAAGGCAAACTGAGAAAAACAGAAATACTTCAGCTAGCTAAGTCTTTAACTTGAGTSACTTAGATTTTCTTTTTTTTTTAAATCTGGTTTACAAACATTATTCAGTAATTGGATGCCAAGGGACTGCAGAGACCACACCATGATTTCCATAGCAACAGCAGGTTTCTCACATAAAGGAATATGCAGGGTAGATTTCAGCCCATTCCAAGCCCTGTAGCAGTCTCTCATGGACAAGAAATGAGAAAGCAGTGTAGATTCAACATGGACTCCCCACTTGCTCGCCTATGGAGACTGGGGGCTTCAGTAAAGTGAAGAAATACTTCACTGCAATGCAATTTTGATGCTATTGAAATCTATGCAGAATTTGCACAAGGCTGCTATTGTCTGGATAGAGCATGCTATTCTGTGTGCTTCACATTTTAATCTGTGGGGGTTGGGTGAATACAACAGTGGCAGGATTATTCTGCCTCCTTTTTTCCAACTTTGAGGTAATTTAGTATCTGGAAGTTGCCTGCATTGGCTAGTCAAACCTAGTCCACACTAAGGCTAACCAGGCCTCTTGAAATATATTTACAATCAAATATCCCATTTCTCACTCTATCACATGACCAGTAAATAAGAACAAAGATTGCTATTTACAAATTCAGTTCTAGTTCCACAAGACAATTAARTCCTAAAAATCACAAAAGAAAAGGCTGTGCACAAACACAGTCTCTAACTCATCTGAATTAAATGCACTTTGTAAGGTACAAGTAATATACCAGCTATGTTTGCTGAAGGAGACTTCTCCTGCTTTCACAGCAATTTAGGTTTGAAAAACACCAAAGTTACAGCTTTCTTAATTGGCAATACCTACCTTCAAACGTTCAATTGCCTCTTCTCCTCCAGGTGTTGACATGATTCTTTCCTGTATACTGGACACAGATGTTAAGCCCACCTGACTACTGAGAGAGCAGGAGGATGGAGATGCAGTGAGGGACCCCATGGAGGCTGTGGAAAAATTGCCAGGACGTTGATTCTCGGAGGCTAGCAAGTATCTATGTTTATTGTTCTGAAAATCTTTCAAATCTGGGAGAGAGAGACAGAAGGAAAGCAGAGGGACAGGAAAAAGGAAAAGAGGAAGAGAAAGGAACGGGAAAAGGAAGATAGGAAGGAAACACCAGTGTAAGAGGAAAGCATTTGAGCAGCAACAAGACAAGATTTGCAATTTTTAGATGGCAGTTCTGAAACAAATCCTTTCATATTAGTATCCTTGACAAAAAAAAATAGCTCAGTTTAGACCCTAAGGATAATAGATAAGTATTGATTTATAAAATCACAGAATGGTTGAGGTTGGAAGGGACCTCTAGAGATCATCTAGTCCAACCCCCTGCTCCAGCAGGGACACCCAGAGCAGGTGGCACAGGGTGACATCCAGGCGGGTTTGGGAGACCTCCAGAGAAGGAGACTCCACAGCCTCTCTGGGCAGCCTGTTCCACTGCTCTGTCACCCTCACAGTAAAGAAGTTCCTCCTCACATGTAGACTGAAACACACTTCCTATGTTTCAATTTGTACCCTCTGCCCCTTGTCCTGTTACTGGCCACCACTGAGAAGAGTTTGGCCGCATCTTCCCTACATTCTCCTTTCAGGTACTTCTACATATTGATCAGATCCCCTCTCACCTTTCTCTTATCCAGAGGAAACAGGTCCAGCTCGCTTAGTCTTTCCTCATATGAGAGATGTTCCAGTCCCTTAATCATCTTTGTTACTCTACGCTRAATCCTCTCTAGAAGCTCCATGTCCCTCTTGTCCTGGGGAGCCCAGAGCTGCCCCCAATGCTCCAGGTTTAGCCTCACCAGAGCTGAGCAGAGGAGCACGATCTCCTCCCTGACCTGCTGTCAACATTCTCCTGAGGCAGCCGGGAGCCCATCGGCCTTCTTGACCACAAGGGCACTGCTGGCTCATGGTTAACTTGGTGTCAATCAGGACTCCCAGGTCCCTCTCCACAGAGCTGCTCTYTGGCAGGTCAACCTCTAATCTGTGCTCATGCCTGGGGTTGCTCCTCCCCAGGTGCAGGATCCTGCACTTGTCCTTGTTGAACCTCATGAGGTTCCTCTCTGCCCAACTCTCCARCCTGTCCAGGTCTGTCTGAATGGCAGCACAGCCTCTGGAGTGTCGGCCACTCCACCCAGCTTGGTATAGTCTGCAAACTTGCTCAGGGTGCACTCTGTCCCCTCATCCAAGTCACTGATGTACAAAGATTCTTAAGCCAGTCTTAAGAAAGAATCTCTGAAAAAAAATACATGTTCACCAAAAAGAACTGTCCAATTCTGAGGATTTGAAATCCATTGCTTTGCTGGTTGAGTTGCCCTGTTTGTAACCAAATATTGAACTGGTGAGCAATGTAGAGTTGAGAGCAGGAACAGGTGTAGTTACTGGTGGCATTTATAATATTTTGGGCCTAAGTCTGGAAATACACCACCCTAAAATTCAACAAAATATTATCTACCAGACTCCTTTAATWTATAATGATGAAATAAATATTTCTCCTAGAAGTAGCTCTGCTGCTGAAATACCCAAACCATAATGTCTGAGAATGACCCCCTCAAATCTTCACAGGAYAGGGAGTATAGAAACCATTTGCTCAGGCCATGACAGGAATAAAGGAACACAAGTTCACAGTTATCCTGTTATATTACCTTTTGGCCTTCCTTATCTGAAAAATGGAAATCTAAGATACAAAATTGATTAGATATCTGCTAAGAGTTATGTGCTCTGGAAGATACGTAAAACTTGTTGGTCTTAATTTAGAAGAGGAAGGATTAAAAAACAAACGAAGCCTGATAAGACAACTTCTGTAACCTAGAAAACAGAACAAAAAACTACCCACACCTCAGAGAGGTAGAGAGCACAGAAGGAAAAAGCATGCGATTGGCTTAAAAAGACTATCCAGAAGCAGGATAGTTTGATTTAATTTGRCTTCTCAGATAGGTCTATAACCCATAGCCTGAAACTAAACACAAAAATATTCTAATGTGGAAATATTAGACAGGTAGCTCAGTTTTAACACTTTTGATAGTTTAAAATTTTAATTTAGGAACAAAACCTTTAAGGTAAGTACCCTTGGGAAATGAACAGGTCAAATCAGACTTTGCAAGTTATAATTATGGATCTTCACCATAAACCAGTGTTGCCAATAGAACTTGCAAAAACAAGAGATGCTCCCCCAGACATTGCATAATTTTCCACGTCCTCCTATATCTCCTCTACTCCTATCCTGAACAATTTTGCTACCATAAGCCTTATGCCCTAGTTCACATTCAAACTGCTGCATCAGCCTCATGAAATGGATGATTGCATCAAGTCAGTTTGAAAACCACCATCTGCAAATACAGGAAGCAGGGGTRGAAGGTTAACAGAAGAGGAGGAGGTTAAGGAATGGGAATGCCATTAGGATGAGGAAAGCAGGCATGGCAGAGAAGGGAGGAAGGAGTCTTGAAGGGCCAGTACACATGCACTCCTGGAGATAAAGCAAGTGGCACTTGCAAAAGCTTTGGCAGTTGCTGGGACCAGAGAACCAAACCCCTCAACACCGTGCACACTTCTTTGGAAGGCTGCAGCTCTCACACAGATGGCATATGCACACACTGGAAGCAGCATCAGAATGCAAGATAAGGCCAGGATGAGTCTTTACACCAGCAGTAGCTTCAATTTTAGGAAATTTCAGACAGATCTCTTCCAGTTGAGATTTTGCTCACAGTGAGGGTGGAGAAGAACAGCTGGAACAAAGTTTAAGACAAAATCTACCAACCCAAAACTTAGCAAGAACACATTTCAGACATACAGACATTTAGCTTACGATATATTATGTCTATGCCCCTTTCACAGAAGCAGAGAATGAGTGCTTCTAACTCTCAAGCTGATCTTCATCAGTTTCTTCACACTAAAAATGCTTTCTTCAGAAGAATAACAAGTCTCCATTCTGCAAAGCAGCTACATTGATAAGCACAAGAGCCCAAATAAGAGACTGTCATCAGTTGCTTTGTGTAAAAAGAGATTATACTAAAAATTCAGTCTCCAGAAGGAGCTAATACTGTTTCATTTTAAATTAATCAACTGACACATTTACAAGTGTTTTTTATGTGAAAAACAGAAGTTAGAAGGCAGAGAATCCCAAAGAAGTAGCAGCTATTTTAATTCAGTAATTTCAGAAAGATCTGAGAAGATTTTCTGCCTTGAATAAAAAACATTAGCTGTCACAAAAACAGGCTAAGGAGTTACCATCCCTCTCTACATTTTGCCAGCGAGAAAGCCACGGACATACCATGTTGCATTTTTAACTTTGCACTTATGTTTTGACTGTTGATTCCTTGCAAGAAATGTCGATTAAGCTAGTCTCCACAAAACTGCATTGCATTCCACAAAGAGTGTTCTGTCTGGGATTTCCCTGTGAGAAATGCTGGCATGCAAAGCTCAGTCAAAAGCTGACCCAGAGAAAGCAGGTTAAGAGGAAAACCACACGATACACACATTTGCCTCCACTTCCAGGGTATTCATCTCCCATTGGATCAACTGAAGGGAAGCAGGGGGGAAAATACAAGAAGGATCAAAGTTCAAGGTTTAACAGTGACATGGGAAGGGCAGAGAATAATACTTGATGTTCAGAGGAAAAAAAAAGCACAGTTTTCAGTAACACATCAGGTTTTTTTAGAAGGGAAAAAAAATACCCACACTGTACCAAGCACGGCAACACCTGCATTTCATTGTCTTGAAAACACATAGAAAATAAAGGAAAGTAAGCACTGACAAGTCAGAAACTACTGCAACATATGCCTTAAGTCACATTGAGCCTCTTTCTTTTCTTTTAGATTGAAAATATGAATTAATCTACAAGAATGTTTTTTTTTTTTTTATTAGCATCTTCCACGCTAGGAATTATGGTACTGCTCCTGTAATAAGAAGATGCAGCAGTTAAAGCTGTCATTTGCTTGCCTTATTTGGAGTAGGGGCCAAGAAATAATTCAAGCACAAATCTGTGCAGGGGCTTTAAGAGTAACATTGATGGCAAAGCAAACCAGTATTTAGAAAACGTGAAGTCTCCTACAGTACAGCTCTGCCAAACTAATCCCAAATCTTGCCCCCAAGAACTTATTTTGTCCAAAATCACCTGCTTCACAGCCAATTGCTTAGCACGACAAATGCTCCACCACCCAGGACACTGTCTAGCAGGAATTACATATGCATCATCTCCCTTTCTGAGCAAGGGCAATACTAGAGGCAGGTATTAACTTGACCCTTTATCCCTCAAGCAAAAGTAAAAGCTGCTTTCTCTCTCAGTATGAGATCAGCTTATCTTCCTATACCACAGCTATCCTCCTTCGAGGAGCAGCTAAACAAAATAGCCTTCATAATTCACCTTCATTCTTTAACGAAGTTATATTTTAATAAATCATTTGCACAGAAATTCCAAACTCCAATTTAGTTTAATTTTAAGAGTTTGAAGGTGGTTTATTAAACAACCCATGCTAGGATCTTCTGGTGAGTTAAAGGAGGCTACCACTCCTATGACCACGTGAAAAATTTTAGGTCAGCAGCAGCTGCAATATGACAGGGATTGGCAACGTCCATTTAATCCACTTACTGTCAATAATATCTCCCAGCCCTTGGGCGCGCAGGAGATCCTTAAGCCGTGTCACCTCCTCCTTCAGCTCACGCACCAGCTTGGCGTTGGGGTCCTCGTTGATAACAGCATTGCATTTGATCTGTTTTGCACGATCAGCATATCTGGAATCAACCAAAGCAGACCTTGTTTAACTTATACTGAAAGTAAAATGCTCATATGCAACAAAGGAACATAGCAATACAGAAGACATTTAGCCTGCAGTTGTACAGCAGAAGAGAAACCAAGATTATATTCAGCGATGCTCTGCATTCTAGTTCAATATAGGGTACTGGTGCAAAAGACAGAAGCCCTCTTTAAGCCCCCAGCTTGTATTAACAAGGTGCTGTTGAGGCCTCAGCTCAACTAATATGCTCAATTTTAGGGACCACACTGGAAAAGAACATGAAAAGATGACTTTTATCAATTTCAGGTTAAGTGCAGACAATAAATCCGTGACTGTAAGAACATGCAGAAAGTTAGCTTCCCCCTTCAGAGCAACAGATTTCTTATATTACAGTTTTCTACTCCCCCTCCCAGATGTTTAAGCCATAATAGCTACACTCTGTCCTTCAAATCTTAGTATTAGAACTAACTGCTAACCCTTCCCATCTCAGTTTAAAAAATAAATAAATAAAAGACCTTAAAGTGCTCAAAGTTTCATCGTAGTTTATGTCTGCCGGACTCAAAGCAGCAACCATGGCAGTTCTGGAGTTACCTCCTGCATTGAAGAGACAAGGGTTTTCATGAAACTGCAGACTCTAGACACTGTTTACCTACTGAATATCAGTATTTGCTATCAACTAGAAATTCAACGATATCCTAAGCAACACATGAAATCAGAGGATAATAAAAGAGTTGACACTTTAACAAACAGTAGAACATATGACACAAATTTGATTGTTAAATATATTTAACTACACTAATTTAAGTAAAGGGAGACAAAAACCATTTCCATAATGACACAAGCAAATTAGCCATACCTAGATTTTCTCGAAGCAGCCATGTTAATACTGAGTCCCTGTATGGTATAAAGTCTGTTTTCTTCTTCTTTTTACTCTATAAGAAAAAAAAAATACTACTGAAAAATGCCCACTTATCGGAAAATTAAAGTTTAAAATGTGCTGATCACAGAATAGGTCCTAAAAGCACTATAACAGTATTTACACAAGCTAGCAAAACAGTAGTGATCCATCCTCAGCTGTACAAGTGACTGAGTTCAGTTTTAACTAACACACAACATACTCAAATATCTAGTGATGGTAAGCAACTCAGAATTTCCTTGAAGCACTCCCTTCACAAAGATTTTCCTGTGTTTATATGCCAGAAAGGCATATAAAGCTTATTTTCTAATACCATTCTCGGACAATCCAGCAGTAAACCTTAGTATTCCAGATTAATTTTTTACTGGGGTAGTTCAAGGGGAAAGACTAATCTCTGGTTTGTTAGAATAACTGTAACTTTCTAGATTTCTCAGAAGTCCATYCTAAGAGCTTCCACAGCCACAAAGATATATATGAAAGAACAACTAGTTAATCTTCTGTTGACTTACRAATAGTTAGTACATGCCTCAATGGTTTAATTAAGGGTTTAATTCTACACAACATTTAACACAGGATATGATTTCGCAATAAAAGGCTCAATTATAAATTGTGTGGAGACTCTTCTTAAGAGGTGCATTAARAGCAAGTATCGGTTTTGCAATAACTCTATCCCTATTACTTGCTTTCAAGGCCAAGCTGATAGAATTTTACAGTCAAAAATAAAATTAAAAAAATTCACTACTACACAGACCCGTCATACCTTGCTGGTGCAGTTATCCTAAATTGAAAGCATAAGAGGAAGAAGACACAAGGTGAGCTTCTTAATAGGATTTTATATATAATTTTCATATTAGTTTGGAAAATATTTCCTTTTCTCGTGGAATGAATCAATGAAAATAATTTTCATACAAACATCTCAGAAGCACTCAGAAATAGAGTCAACCTGTCCTGACTTGTTGAGAACTCACTTTTAAGAACAGCAACAACTTTTTCTTTTGAAAAAATACTCTTAGTGCTAAGAGCACTTCTCAAAGTAGAAAAGTACTTYTAGTAAATCTGAAGCATTATGTCTGGATCACTAGACACTTCTGTAATTCAACGTAATATTAAATCTCGACTTTGCAGAAAAACGCCGGGGAAAACCAGATTATTACATTTTTAATCTTTAAACCAGGAAATCTGCAATTAGTTTTATTATCTTATTCTTTCAAATAAAATTAAAACTACTGCTCTGCAGAACCAAAAGCTTGCTAAGTCAGCGTGTTCATTCTGTAAACAAAGGCTCCTTTGGCAGGGAACATTCACACTTAAATACTCTAATACTTCAATCTACCATGAAGTTTCTATCAGGCTGTATGAAATTCACAAATATAGCACACCTACCCAAACAAACAAAGATAACTATGCCAAGAACAGTAAATGATTCTACTGTAAACTATTATTTTTATTGTCCCGGTCTTACTAGCTATGGAAATTTTGTTGTGGTAAGAAAATATTGTACTTACTGTACTTACCACTTCAGCCAAYGCTGAAATAACCTTGCCCAGAGTTGTGAGAGACTTGTTTATATTTGCTCCTTCCTAGGAAAACAGAATTCAATATTATATAAATTCTCAAAGYGTGAAAACATGAACTGCAGACTCAAGGAGCTAAAAGTCCCATTCATGACTTGAGATGGCAGAAAAAAGGTCTTCAGTCTTGTTATGAAAAAAATTTCATTTCAAATCAGGGCCATGTTGCGTCTTAACATCCTAATTTCTCAGACACATTCCCACATACCTCCACTACTTTCACTACAGTCAGCTGACCAAAAATTCCAGAGACATGTTCAAAATAAATCCTGCTACAGGTCAAGAAGAATCAGTCTTTTTCATCCAATCTGATTTCCAAACAGTAGAGGGTATTGTTTTAGTATTGTTCACCTATTTTATCCTTAAGATAAGACTGAATCTAGGTATGTTGTGGAGTATTTTTTTCCATTCATTCTTTTCCCCCATACAAGATGATAACGAGAAATAATATTCGCATTATTTGTCAAGCAGAAGTCTCCTTGAGGTGCTTTTACATCCACTTCCCTTTCTTTTCCCCATACATCAGCAGCCTGATACCTTCAGTCGAGTTCCTTTGGCACCAGTTGAATCAGCTCTCTCACTCCCAGCTAGATCCACAAGGCTAATCTTGCTGACCTGAGGAAAGAAATGCGTAAACAACTAGAATTAGTTTGCGGTGAACTAGAATAAGAACAGATCTTGAATTAATTATATGGCATTAAAAGAATTCTACCGCCTATAAATCAAATGTACTTAACAAGTGTTTCACCAAGTTCTCACATACAATCAGCTTGACACTGCTCTCCTATGAATAAGAAACACTCTGTCCTAAGTTCCATTTTAAATATYATCCAACTCTAAGTTACTTAAAAAGAAAGAATGAAGTCTCCTATGAACAGAGAAAAAACAAAGCCAGAAGAATTTAAGTTTTGCTGCTACAGATGACACAAGAATCTCAAAGACAGACAGACCTATGTTTCRTCCTGCCTCCAGTGACACCAGGAATAAAATGTTAACACTAGAGACTACATATCAGTTAATGATAATTTTGAATAGTCAGATCATTGTGAAAGGAAAAAGGGGAAATCTTCAAAACAATTTTCAGATCTCTTCAGTGATCAGTTTCAAAACGTGAATTTACCTGTACTTCAGGTACATTTGCATGCAGAGCCTTTATTCCACAGACTAATAAAAGCTAGAAACCTGCTCCAYTGAGGTCTTCTTTTTTAATATGCAAATTCCAGAAAGTCCTTACTAGAACCAGTAAGGAAAAAAATTGGCATTGAGAGGTAAAAAACACAGAAGGTTCTGTAACAAGACCTGGGAACATTCACCTTTATTTAATTTATCCCTCTCAATGGAAYCTAGGTCTCACGGCCATAATCCTCTGTCTGCTGTATAGTCTTCCCCTGCACAGACTCCCAATTTAGCTGTTTTTAGAACTAAGATCAGTCAAAATCCAGTAAGAAATCAAAGGCCTCTGACAAGGCACGCAATAATTTTATCCTTAAACAAAACATCAGAAAAGACWATTCCCATTTTCACTTCACACACCTAACAAAAATAGTTTACTGTATGGAGAATCTGACATGACCAGCCTGCAAAAAGCCACGTCTCATCTATAACATACCTTTTCGGTGGAAAGATTAGTTTCTGTGTCATGTTTCTTCTGAGTGAAGACAATTGTAAACACAGCATGAGAGCGACTGCTAGTTTCATTCATATTGGTAGCTGCCACAGTCCTAAAAGATCAACATATACATATGTATTCAGAAAATTGCAGCCTCTGCGCTCAAAGTGCAGGTCAAAATGCACCTGGGGAAGCACGAAATCAAGAGGCTGTGCAGCTGTTTTGTGCAAGCCACAAGAGCAAGTCACATTGAATACTGAATATCATCACCAATCCTTTGATTTGCACTACTCGTTTTTACCCCTGAATTCACTACAATTTAAATAGAGCATCCTCAGTCTATATACTGATTAATCTACCTTATACTCACACAAGAAAACGTCATCAGCACTTATGTCACTCTTTCCCACAGGGACTGTTAAATGGAAGAGCTTAACTGAAAACCTGTAACTGACACATGATAGAAACTAGTGCTAAAGCAGTAGCTAAAGCTGGAATGTTAAACTTTGGTCCTGATTACTTAAGCTACTGAAAGTGGATACTTGCACTTGCATGTTTAATTATACAAATATATACTTGTAGATGAATAAATGCTACAAATACATACAAATTTGTAGACGAATAAACGCTACAAATACATACAAATTTGTAGATGAATAAACGCTACAAATACACAAAACATGCAAATATATACATTTGGATATACACAAATACATTACACAAGCCAGGCAAACTTTTTAAAAGCTCACATAGTAATTTACATTTTTTAAGTTTGAGGTAAAATATCTAAAAAGTGATTTGCAGCATTATTTGATCACATAAATCAATTTTGTTTTCTTAGCAGCATTGATCATTGCATATTTTCATTAGATATCTAACCTGAGATGATTTTTTTCTTCTTTTAAAGTGCCAGGATATAAGAAAGTATTTCCAATTTGGTGCTGTCAGCCATGCACAGCCACGAGCGAAAAAGCCATTGCAACAAACAGCCATCACTAACCTGGCTTTATTCCCAGCATCCATGAGGTCTGCAATGTCTGTGTAAGACGTGACTGCTAGCTTGGAGAGATCTTCCACGTACGGTCCGAGCAGAGGATGTTCTCGCACACGCAGATTTCCCTTATTCTTCGGGTTTAATAAGTCTCTGACCCTCTCACAATAAATCTCCATATAACTCACCTGAAAATGAGAATTTGCATGGAAAAATTCGTGACTTTTAAGGCTCCTTTTGAAAACTTCTTTTGAAAAACACTAGTGTTTAATTAAAGTCTAGTACATTTGAGTTAACAACTTAATTTTCCTCACTATATACAAATGAGAAAAAATTTATTCCAAAATTTCTTTCCAAAGAAGCAGACAGGACAGTAAAGAGCCTGCTCACAAGGAACTTCCCTTACCATCCCCCAAATCAAAAACTAAGGAGGAAAAAGAAACACGAATTTCTTTGTATGAAGGCAACTTTTGGTTATGATCTCTACTCAAGTCCTCTAGAATTCCCGAGTTGTCAGAACAATTATTCAAGTTATGGCTATTTTAAATTTGCATGCTTTGAAACAAAATTTACATGTGATCTTATATCACTTATGCTTTTCTATTTCCAGTCTGTACACTAACTCAATTTACTAGTAGGAAATATCAAGACTCCATACCTAACATATTCCAAACAAGGCCTATACAGAATATAAATTATGACTGTATTAATAAGAAGAATGTAGAATAGGCCTTTCATCCAGAAATCAAGAAAAAAATGTAAATTAATCTTTTGGTTTCTTAGTATATCCTTTACATTGCAATTGCTAAACTCATAAGCTAGTAGCAGTATAGAAAGGTTAAAAAAATTCCAAAGAAATTCTCRTCCTAGAAAGGTTTTACTTGTATGTTTGGAACAAATATGAAATAGAGAAAACAAATGCTTTCAAAAATATCAATCTAAATACAGCACAAATATCACAACAGCTAAGGTCAATTTGATTTCCAGGACAAACACCTTTTAGTCCCTCATCACACTCACCTCTACAGAATACGACATTTCTTCATTGCTGTTGTCATTGATTTTCTCAAATAGTTCTTCACATAGCTGGAAAGAGATTAAGCAAGAGTCAGTAACCAGTCATGACTGAACAGTAACCACTAACTCTATGACATGTCATAATTTTGGCTTTGGGGCAAGGGCTGWAGCACAATTTACGACAACCACACAGAGCCTGACTGAGAGGTACTTGATCCCAGTTAAGTTGATTACTGTGCAATCTTGGTAACTTTTATCACCTCTCAAGACTCACTCAATATTTAACCATTATCACCCTTAGCAAAAGAGAAGAAATARTTATATAAAAGTCTACAGATGAAACTGAAAGTAACAGTTTTRGAAAGAATTGATACTTTAGAAACGGACATAAATCCTCTCCTAGTTATAATAAACAAACTGTTTATTTTTAAAGAGAACAGTTCTCTGACAATTCATTGATTTGTTGAAGTTTTGGGCTTTAGGTTTTAATCAACTGGCAGATACCACTTCAAAATATGTTAACGGTACCTTCAGGTGAAAGATACATTATCTATCAGCAGCTTACTATTTCAAAACTGCTGGCCTGTAAATAACTGAAATTTAAGATGTAAAATTAGGATAATAAAGAGAAAGAAACAGTTGGCAAACTCATGGAGATGGAATTTTGCCCACATAGAGGAATTAGCGTCAAGAATCCATATTACTTGATATGATTGTGCTGTATCTTTTCTATATCTAGTGAGAAAGAAGATTCAATAAGCATCCTGAATAGACAATTCACATTCTTCCTTTAAAGAAAGTGAAATTGTAGGGAAAGATTTTGTTTAAAAATTGTAGATAACAGAAACATTAAGTATGTTTTTTAGCACAGTCTTTAATTCACAGGCACTTGAAGATACAGAAATAAATTGGAATATGAAGATTGTAACACAATTTAAATACCAAGCTGTTGTCACAGATCTTCAACTGATCTCACGTGACAATTATTAATGCAAGAAAAATAAAATGCCTAAATACAACAACAATGTTTCATCAGATTTACTCTGCATACTTGTACAAATACAGTTTCCAAGCCTATTTTAAGCTAACCTGCACGGAACCTCAAACAGTAACAGAACACTTGTTGCGTATTTCAGCACAGATGTCCATGCTATTAACAGAAAACAACACTGTGCATTGGCTATTTCATACCTGTGGCAGARGGCCAATGCCTCCTACTGCAAACCTATAGCAGAATGATGACTCAAATGCTATTCAGCATATTTATTTACTGAAATCCAACGTCAGATTTTTACTTCAGGCATGGAAGGATGCAGTATCTTCTAACAAACATGTGGTCTGGTATCAGTGCCTACCTACTGCATAAAGGCAAAGCCTGCACTTAGGAGTACCAGACAACCAAGAGCTGCAGTATTCTGACTTTACTACGTAGCATCAAGTGTGCCTGTCAGAACCTCCTCTGGGTTCTTCCCTACCTTTCACATGCAAAGTTCAAAATAAATTTCAGAGGGCGTTACACTAGGCTATACTCAGATGCTTTAAATATCTCACACCAACACTCTGATATACTTCATTTATTTTAAGATATCAATATATTAACCACTTTTTAGCTTTGTAAGTGTTGTTTCCACATGGAGTTTGTGGCATGTTTATCAGCAGTATCACCCCTCAAATTCCCGCTCAATGAAGAGTGCTTGTGTGCTGTCAAGTTAGAGAAGGATTCAATAAACCCAGAGTATATGACATCTTCAAATACTAGTTTGTTAGCAGASGGAAGAAAAAGAAATATTGATGTAGGAAAAGATATCATACAMTAAAAAGGTTAAATGATAAAGAAAATTTCTTATAGCACTCTTTTCTTAAGAAGATTCCTTTCAGAAGAAAGCCATGGCTTTCTGTGAATTGTTACTACAAGACAAAAAGACTGTATCATCAAGTAAGCATCTGAATATGCTACGTAAAATAAACATTCTCTGGGGATTTATGCCTGCTGCTTGTTCTACCTGTGGGATTATGCCTGCTTGGCTCTCCTCTTGCTTGCCCATCATGGTGTAAGATTTTCCAGCTCCAGTTTGCCCATAGGCAAAAATGCATACATTGTAGCCCTCAAAGGCATGCAGCAGCATCTCCTTCCCGATATCATTGTACACACGGCTTTGAGATGCAAAGCAGGGATCTTCAGGCTGAAGAGATATGAAAAGAGCATCAATAAATAACCTTCTCATGCAAGTAACATCTCAAAAAGTAGTTAATTTCATTTTTATCTTTTCAGTCTATCTCTTAGGAAAAGGTAACCTAGTACATTTTTACATTCAGATTTACTTGGTAAATATATATTTGGYAAATCAACAGAAATATCAACTGCTCAGTATAGTCACAGATCATCAAATAGCCATCAAGAAACAGCAGCTGAAAAGTATTTTTCTTCTCAGAATCATCAAAAAGATGATTCTTTTTCCCTCATCAAAAAAAATACAATTATCAGATCATAGCAAGTACACAGGCTGTTCTAAACAAAGCTTCACAAACTGAAGAAATAAATCCTCCATTTTCTGTRTAGGGAATTTCAGGCACTCAGACACTGTACTCTCACCACATTCCAACATCAAGGTTACTGGACACAATCCAAAATGCAACTTCAGGAAAAGTCCGGGATGAAAAATATGGTGATAGTAGCAGGATTTGCAGTGTATATGGTTATCTTTTATTCCTGAAGCACTTTCTTGATCATTTAGGAAAGTCCTTGATCAGTATTTGAGAAATTTATTTATCACAATAACGAGAATTACGCAGACATTTCATGCTGCACAAGTCAGAAAAGACTAAACAATTTATCACTGAAATTTGTGTACAAGCAGGTCACTACAGTGGACATCACTACATTACTGATCTAGCATTTTCTCTCTTCCTGAGACATTGCGATTTCAACGTTATTTCTTCCTGAAGAAGAACTGGGACAGAACTCAAGGGCACTGATATAATRATGTCAAGCTCAAACTTCTATCAGACCAGTTCTCTTCCTTAATGCTGCACAGCCGCTAGTTTTTRTTTATTAGTAGGTTCATAATGTTTCTCTGACTGACACTGGAATCTACTTTCACAGCTACTTTGAGATCAGGTTGTTCAAGAGGAAGATTCAATAAGACTTGCACAAATCGAAGCTTCTCTAAGTTTTTATCACAAAAAATATTCTTACTGGCCACAGCTTTGCTCAGAAATATTAAGTCCTATTTGTATTACCCAAATCATTACTATTAAATTTGGAGAAAAAAATATATTTATTATATACATATATCTTGCAGGAAAATAAGGCAGGAGAAGGGCATTGGGTAAAATGTGTTTTACAGTGTAGCTGTAAAACAATTACTGGAAGTCAGCAAGATCTCAGAAACAACTCACAGGAGGGTGCGGCAGAGCAGTTAGATGACAGAGTTTATTGCTTTTACAGCTAACAAAAGTCTTTTACAGCTAACAGAAGTATGGATCACTACTCTGCCTTTTCCTGATACATCAAGAAAATCCAGATCATATTTTTTCTTGAACTACAAGTACTTGTGCAACTTTCACTTGCCTAATCAAGAGCAGAACTGAAGCAACTCCAGTCACAACCTTAAAATACTTTGAATATACTGTGTTGATGACTATTTTCAGTAATCTCTTTCAAGTTGCCACAACTTGCTACCAAGCCCTAGGAGATTTAGTCCTCCTCTTTCTCACAATGACAAACACAATGACAAGCCTTTAACTGAACGAGTGCAAAAGACAGTCAAATCAGAAACATTTGAAAAGAATGCAGACGTGAGGGGAAAAAAGAAGTAGTTAAACGAAGAAAAAAATCATTTTACTTGTAGGTAACAGAACTTACTGATGTATGGGACCAATAGGAGTAGTCAAAGCTGAAGGACTTTGGCGCTTCCTTGGGATTCTTTGGGTTGATAATACCTACAGCGAAAAGAACAATTCAAACAGTGTAAAAATTGTGTGTGTGTGTGTGTGTGTGTGTGCGCGCGCGCGTGTGTTCTCCAACAAGACAGCTCCATATCTTCGTCCTGCAGGTGATAAATATGCAACAATATCAGCTGCCACTTTAATAGTATACTTGTAACTGTTTCCTCTTTTCAAGACTAGAGTAGCGGAAACACATAAAATCTATCATCATTTACCTTAAAATACAAGTATGCAAAAACCYGCACTGAAAAATATCTACACATAGGTGGGGAATGTCTTCCTGGGAACATTTTATACTCATACTTGTCATTTGCTCTCTGTTTCTCACATATTCAGGGCAGTTTACTTACACTTCTGGGTGGATGCATCTTCTCCATTTCCTCCGTCACACTAACCCTCATAGCTCTCCTTATGATCAACTTGTACTGAACTTTTCAAAAGCATGTGTTCACAGAATCCCATTCAAAATTTAACCACTCTCCCAAATGCTATGTTCCCGAGCAAGGCCACTGCCCAAGACTATAGTTTGGAGAAGGGGTTGCTCTGTGGATTGCAAACAGCAACAGTTGCTAGTCTGCTTCTYGGGGCCCATTCCGTTTCACTTGGATGAGCCTTGTGCTGACATTCTTGCCTTATAAAAGCTGGCAGACACGCAAAGCCAGTGAACGATATGCCTCSTACCAGCAGAGCATCACAAGGCAAAAATGCAGGCGGCTCTGGATAGCAACATGGMTATCAACATAAAACAAACCGGTAACCTAAGCGATCATACATGGGTTGTTTCCCTTTACTAGTCTCAGCCAGAGAGCAGGAAATGTACAACACACACTTGATGAAGGTCTAARGTTCAAGTGAGCAAGTAACAGGCCCCGCATTCACTTTCTGGCAAAACGAGAAAAGCATTAATTACCTTTATGTCACATCACTGCAATTTTTTCCTATAAGGGCAAATGACTCAAAGCAAAGAGCTCTGATCTCACCTATCTGTCTTATGGCAAGAGTGATTTGTTGCCTCACAGAATTTACAGCAAAATAAGAAGCCTTCATTCTTATTATTATTGTAAAAAAATCCACCACTTTTGGCCAAGACAAAGCTGTATTTTTTTCTCTCCGAGGGAACAATAGAGTTGGAACATTCTAAGATTCTCCTGTGACTGAAAACGCAACAAGTAGCATTATTCACAGCCCCAGCATTATTCAAAAATCAGTTTGCTGTGTAAATACACATTTCCCTTAAAAAAAAAAATCTCTTAAAAGAGGTCACCTCTTTCAAAAAGAAAGTAAAGCGACCAACAGTCTCAGTTAAAAGACTAACTAGTTTTTCTACTCATTTTGCTTGGTGTTTGGAAATGCAATAYACACTTGCCATAAAGCTTATCCCACCTGTTTCAATCTTAAATTTGATCCATCACATTCATGAAGGGTAAAGTTCAGGCTCTACAATTTATGCTAGCGGTCATCTTTTCTTTTGCCTTTTTTCTTTTATTATAGGCTTCCCTCATCTGCTTCACACCAGGTTTCCTGTCCACCTCAGTATCTTCTCTAGGGCGCACATTTTTCCCCAAAGCATACCCTGAGAAGCATGACACTAGGAAAGGGTGACTAACGTGCAAGAAGTCAACTATATCAGAGGTTGGGAATGCAGCTTCCACAGCAACAGGAATGAAACAGAGGAAGCCTCCCGGCTGCCAGGAGCTCTGCTTGCTGCCCGCTCTACTGAGATCCAGTCTTCTTATACACCTACAGCTCCAGGGTTCAGGTCTATTTATCTAATTCCGGTTGCTACAGGCAGCCCTGCATCTTTCACTTTCRTTAGTAGTTTAGCAGAATTCCTGGTACATTTGCAAAGGAACCCAGCAGAGAAGACCAGTTGTGAAAACACAAGATAAGGACCTCCGCTAATATCAAGTGCACTAAAACCATGTGCATCTGAAACACTGAACATGAAGTGAGTAGCTGGCAGCAATCGTGTCTGATGCAGTCTGAGTGTGAACCGAGTGACCCRGCAGGTAATGAAGGCAGATGTGACATCTGACAAGAGCTGGTGAGGAAGCTAAGAAAGCAGGGATGCAACCCAAAGCAATAGTCCTAACTTGAAGGTGTCTGTTACATAAAGTATCTTGGAGGGACAAGCAGACCCGTRAAATCTAGCTACTTGTAAGCAATCTAAAAAATATTTTTGAAGAAAATTAAAGTCATTTTTACTATACAAATAAGCTTTATTTCTAAGGTTTCATGTGGGAAAACTGCAAAAGAACAAAAGCAAAAAACAAGCAATATCTTAGATAACACATTATCAGGYATAAACTAGATAGAGCTGGCACCATTAACTTATGTACCATGTTATTCACAAGCTACATTTTCAGTTGAATAAGGAAATGAATTGAATTAAAAGCTAAAAGGCTCCAGGGGCTCCAATATCTAAAAGAACAATAAAAGCTTCTGATTTTTTTTTTTTTAATTACACAAGGCCAAGATGAACCATTATTAGTGAATCATGAAATGGGTCACCATCTATCTCCTCTCACCACACCAGACTCATGGCATGGTACACAAGCTAATGGATTAATTACAGAGCCGCAGGAAATGAGAAAGGCAGTAAGGCAGAGATCACAGCAGGGAACACATTAATGGCCTTTTTATCTTACAGAATAAATTTGTTTATCTGATATTTTCAAAGGACCAATGTGGCAATTAACTTTTCTGTTTGCAAACTGACACTAACGCTTTGTGCTAGAGCTATAATTAGTTACCACCAGCATGGCACTGTAGCAACTCTTAATGCTGAAGTAAGCCAAAGCAGCCAGTTTCTGAGAAACCTGATCCCTCTTCCAGGTCCCTTACTTTACCAAGTGCCAATTTCTTGGGTCATGTGGAATCTTTCAGCTTTTTACAAGTTCAGGTTTTCTGAACACCTCAGGGAGTGGAAGAGGTATTAAAAACAAAAAATCCTCCTATACTGTTGGTAATGAGGAGGATTACGTACAACTCTGGCAGAAATGTGAATAGGGAAATAAATAAAAAAAGCTGAAGATATTCTCCTTCAGTTAAAACTCCCCTAAGTACAATCAACTAACCAAAGTTCAGATTTATAGTCCAGCATTTTCCTTTAGAAGAGCAGGCTGAGGGAAAAGGCATAGGAATATTCATGCTTCAAAAACACATTCTGCAATATCTTGCTTTAGTGGGGGGAAATAAATATCCAGTTTGTCTTATCTGAACTATTCAAAATCTCTGGAAATTCATAATATGCTTCAAATTAGGGCACTGTACTTCAATCAGTTTTCTATTTTGGTAAGTAAATAGAATAGGCAGACAACTATTAAAGGTCATAAAATTACATAAAACTTAAATAAAAGCATAGTGTGAATAAGCAGCATTGCCATCCCCATCCAGCAGCACATAAATTATAGAAAGTAGGAAGTATGTTTGCATTTCAAAAACCCCTTTTTCCTTACAGTTATAGCAGAAGCCATAAACGCATCTCATCATGAAGTGTAAGTAATGGTGATCTATACATTCTCTGAGGTTCAAGTTATTTAAACATTTTAAGCTGTTTGATGGTTATTTTTGACACTTAACTGCAAACATATACCACTCAGCATTTCAAAAAAACCTTTTATCTCTACCAAGTAATCAATAAAAAGCAATTACCCCTAGTAAAAGAGTATTCTATTTGAATTCTATTTTGTACACAAACAGCACATGCTATCCTGATCCCTTTAGCAAATTTTATTGTTCTCAAGTACTATGAAGTAGTAGTATACATCCAGCAGCTGTATTTCCTCTACACACTATGCTTTGTGCATATAGTTTGTCACCGAATCAAGTTTGAGAAGGGTTGAAAAACATGAAAGTGAGTAACGTCACAAATTGTGACCATCATTTTCTGTGAGGAAGCCGTTCACTTAGCACTCCCAATGAGCAACTCAAAACCCAAATACAGTGACAGTCTTGCAATGCAGCTCACAGACACCATTTCCATAACAACAATATAACTTCCAAAATTGGAAGTGAGCTCCAAAGCTTCAGAAAGATCAAYATGGCATTCTTGAGGCCTTGTTATCAAAATGGATCCTGCACAATTGCACAGCTGGAAAACTGCAAGGGCAAAGAAAGAGGATAAAAAGTGACCTATGGCCAGGACYGTAAGAGATAGTTAAATAACTTCTATTCCCACGCTCCCTCAAACACAGAACAACAACGTCTTCCACTTCTCCTCCACTTAGTCAACTAATACAATAGAAATGACACAGCTTTCCACCCTCCCCCCCCCCCTTTTTCTAGGTCCTTTTCTCCATTTTTCAGATGCAGCTGATAAGTAGAGTTAGCTCCAAGAAAGGACTTTTTCAAAACAGAATACATAGCTCATAATGCAGATTCAGATTACAAGGAGAAAAGAATACGACACGCTTAAACTAATTAGTCTTTGCACAAGGAAAAGCAATGGTAAGGACAGCACAGTCTAATAAAAGATATAGAGAAAGACAAGCACAAAAAAGGAAGGTCCTAGATGTACTGTGTCAGCAAAACCAAACCAATCTCCATGATGTTTGATTTTACCCATGCACACTTAAAATATGCAGCATTATTTCCACCCTTAAGACAATTACACAGAGCATTCTTTACACCACTACTTGTTCCTTAACTAACATTTTTCATTCCATTCACTATACACTGTCAGCCTGCACTGAAATAAATTGTTTTCAGCTTTTCTAATTTACTAGACCAAATCCACTGATAATTTTTAAATTAAAAAAATGAAACTGTAATTGTGCATTTAGCAATGTAGTTTACCTTTCAATTGTCATTTTAGACACCTACATATTTTTGCCTTAAAGGGCAATCTTGACTTGCTGAAACATATCCATAAAGCATACAACAAATACGTACCTATTTTTACAATTATAACCACAAAGTGAAGCAAAACAGAAATCTGATACAAAGTTAGTCTTCTGTGATGCTTTCAACTGAAACAAACACTACTAAAAGCAGCAGCATTCTCATCCTCTTCCCAAACACATTAAAAACACACAACTACATTCCCAGTTCAAGCCTTCRATTCTGGACTTGCACTTCCATTTCCCATCAGAACTACCCAAGTGAGGAGAGACTGCAAACCTCAAGAAGGGGGAAACTTTATCCATGATCATTCCAATCCCATCTACTCAGTCAACTAAAGATTTTTGTGCAGGCACAAAGGAGAAAAATTACTTCTGAACTACTTAAGTCCYGTGTTGAAATTGCAGTCAAGCCTAACCTATTTTCAGGTCAGCCAGCAAAAGTCTCCAGTATGCCAYAAATTTTGCAGATTAGAAATTGCTTGTAGTTCAGTGATACAAGCAGGGATACAAGCAGCTCTTTCTAATAAAACCTTGGTACAGAGTGACTGTGAGGCACACAAAAGGTAAGACTTTAAGCTTAACTTCATATTCCTTCTTGCATTTGAAGCCAAGTCACTAGTTCAACAACTCCACCTTCATTAGCAATCAGACTCATATTACAGGGCATCCTGCCATCAGACATGCCACATATTAGTCACTCTGCATGGCACTCCAGTGAAGAACTGGCTAACTGCACTGTGCCCTTCAGATAACACCAGCAAAGAGAATTAACTTGGACTAAATCCTGGGATTAACTGCGGTACAGTCTGTGCCGGGCAAGGAAAAATTCCTAGTTTAATAACCTGAAAATCCCTTATCAATTACCAGCCAAAAATAAGAACCATTAATGGCAGAAATCAAGTACGGAACTAGAGAAGTTGAACTTCCAACATTTGTGCAGTTCATTCTGGTTTCTGTCATTTACACCTTCCATGCCTATACTGTTACCCTTTCCACCAAAACAGAGGGCACAAAGCGTTTTTTATTTCCACATGCAGAGTAACACCGGTTCAAACCAAGGGTTTTYATCTCACAAAAGAAGCTCGACACCAGCAGGTTTCAATAGCTCTCCTAGTGGCAGCCGCCATGTCCACAGAACACACACACACATTCCTACCAAATGCCAACACACACTAGACACAGCTAGCAAGGAAGACACTGTCCTGCCTACACTTTTGATCTCATTAACGACTGGCAAAGGGAGGGATAAAAGTTCTCAGAAAACATGCTAGTCTAGACAGAACTTTAGAGGTAGTAAGAKTTCTTCTGTAAAACCAGTAACTTTGAGAAAAATTAATACCAAATAATTATTTTCTGTCACTTCTTAAAAATGCATTTCAATCAACATAAGCAGCAGTTTTATTTTAGGATTTCTGCATAATCAATCCCATAAAAAAAAATTGGTCTTTCAGAATCAAACGCTCAAGACCACGTTAACATTAAATATTCGCAGTCTGGAAAAATATATCTGCGCCATCTGTAGGCTGGAATGACAACAATGAGAGTGTGTTTGTTACCAAGAGCAGGGTGGAGCAGACATTCTTATGTGCTGGAACGTGAATAACACCCCACAGAGACATGTTTAATATAGGCTTCTTTCCCAGGTATACATTGCAATCAGATATAGGGCTATATTGTTTTTATAAGAAAGCCTTGCAGGTTGTTATTACAAGAGATAAATGAAGGGAAACGGACACTTCCAGCTTGTAAAACAGTGCTTGCTTTGCACAGCAGTGCAAAGCATTGTTTGCATTTTTCAAGTCATTAAAGGAAAGGAAACCAAAGAGAGGCTAAGAACAGCTTGTGTTGGAATTCAACCGGATTCTCTCCCCACTGTGGAATTCCTGCCTTGCACTGGGAGAAAGGCTGGGTGGGGGAGGGTGCCGCGCTCCACAGCACCAGAGCAAAGCAAGGACTTGCTCACAGAAGCTGCTGGAAAGCCACTCTCATCCTCAGCTGCTCTTACAGATCCAACTGCTATAAATATCACCTCTACAGCTGGCTTTGGGGGAGAACAGCATGCCAGCAGGCTTTGCATCAAGCGGGAGCTAGCTGAACCAAACCGTCCTAGCTATCAGAAAAGATAAATCAAATCCACCCCAAAACTTCCTAATTGTCATCTGACAAGTCCTTTAACTGCAGAAGTTGCATCTGGCTTATGCATGTCCGTGGCTAAGCTCTTGGAGTTGAGCTGAACTGTCATTCACAGAACTTGGAATCTCTATTATCACAATTCATTTGGCTTGTCTTCGAAAACAATTCCCAAGTCAAATTCAACTGCAAGGCAATTCATGCGTCTTCCACAGGATATACAGTTCATCTTGCTATAACATCATCTATCTCGGTAACACCTCTACCATGACCACAGAATAGTGTCAACATATTTGACATGCATTCATTTAGTTTTAACCACACTTGAAAGGATTTAGAGACTAGCAAACCAGGACAGAGGTTAAGTGACTTGTCACCCTTTTGGTTTATTTTCAATTTATTTTGGCTATTTCATCACACAAAATACAAGCATTAAAAAAAAAAAAAAAAAAAAAAAAAGATAGGACTTGCACACAAACAGGCTCTAAGTGGAAAAAATGCTAATTGAGGAATGCTTTAAGAGCCAATGTTTCTTGGCAGGCACAAGTTATATCAGAACACCATGGAACTCCCATTTTTTGAGCTACCTAAAACATTTAACTTTAGGAAGACAGATTGAGAATCAAGACTGAAATCTATCTACAACAACAAGTCTTCCCACTAATTATTCTTTTATGGAAAATGCATCATTTTTATTTTTGAAAAAGAGAAAAAAAAGGGTATTAGGTAGGACAGGATTACAATGAGTCTTATGCTCATCTTCTCTAATTACGTATAATTATTTCAGGCTAAAGATTATCCCCATGATATTAGTGAAACTGTCCAAACTGATCTTACAGAATAATACTGCAGAGGAARAATGTTTTATTTCCCTAAAACTGTACACACACAGTGTTGTCTTTTTCTCCAATACAGTACGCATTTCTATTCAGAAAACAGTTAAAAATTAGAACAGCAAGCAACATCCAATCAAATATTGGATGAATTACTGATAGATTGCTTTGCTCTCTCAAACTTCATGATTTTGTCACTTTAGTTTTTGCAGTCAAATATCAGCAATACAGAGAAGAATGTCATAAAGCTAATTACTTCTAGTCCTACTTTCTCAACCATTTTTCCTGTGCTCCAGGACTATTGCATAAAATGGGATAAAACTTAAGAAAATATTAATATAAAAACACTTTTTGTTCTCCTCCCCCCCCCTTTTTTTTTTTAAGTGCCTAACTCAGTATCTACAAAATAACTCCTTTAGAATTCGGCATTCCCAAATGAGTTTCTGAAATTGGGTTCATCAGCTTCTAACTTCTGCTTTCTTTAAGAATTCCTCTACTGGTTTCCATTCTTCTACCCCAACTTCTCTTCCACTTCCACTGAAGAACTTTTGTTAATATCATTCAGATGCACGTTGCCTGCAATCAACTATAAATTGAACATCACAGGCTTTCTACCAAAATATCAGCCTCTTAATGCAGTCAGCACATGTGACTTGAGCTAGAGCTCAAATGAATGCTCTATGCTAGAGCATAGAGTCAAATGAATTTCTGCATTTTTGCAACATTTCATTTTTGCAACACATAATTCAACAACAGAAGGACAGAGGCACTCTGACAATTCCTCAAGTGCAAGATATTATATTGCTGTAGATCTTAACTTCCTGTGCATCATAAAAGGCATAACAATTTTCATCTTGTGGATTAAAAAAACCCCTCAAGTACTGATGTCAGAAATTGCTATCTTCTGCATATTTCAGACATAAAGAGAAAAGCCCTGATTTCTCTCATTAATGCTATTTTTGATAGCAATGCTACTGTATCTATTACARCCTTCAATATTTAACAATTAACTGTTGCACCATGACAGATTAAATGACTTCTGGATGTTTCTACTAGTGCTTAAAGCTACTTAATGGCAACTTATCACCCTCAATTCAAGTTATAATCGAAGCACTTCAAAGCACATTAAATCTAATATCACATTAGAAACACATTCAATCTAATACGGTGTTTTTACACTAGTTCCCAATACCATCAGGCAAAGACAAATAGGCAAACAAGCTGGTCCTGTAGAAGATTTCTGTAATTTTATTTAAAGAAACAACAGACCAACTCTGTGCCTTGTATGAGAAAAGGAGATAAAGCACCAAATAGCAGAACAAGGCAATTCCACAAGCAGGAAACACCCACAAAATTAACTTGCCTTATTTYGATTTGTTTTGATGGAAAGTGTTATTCACCTTAAAACTTGAGAATAAACTTTCTAACCCAGAATGATGTTCTTATTTGCTAGTAAGACCACCATGCATAGAGGTCACTCCAAAAAAATTTTAACATCCAAACTTATTTAYATAAGCTGACAAACAATACAAAAGCAGTGAATGAAACAGCGTTGTAGATACTCAGGCTTGAAAGTATACTTTATTACACATGACATAAAACATTTATTTMCATACATTCGTCAGAGTGTACAACTGCAATATAGACCTCTATGCTGTTTGCCTTTTAACAGCCCCGGCTGCCTAAGTTTCACTATGCAATGTAGTTTCTGCCTGTATCAGCCAAACATTTATAAAACTCAGACCTGGAAATAGGTTAAGCCCAGAGCCCACAGAGGTTTCCTAATTTCCAAACAATATAGAAATTATTAAAGATGAAATAACACTCAAATCCCTACTTAGCTATGAGACTTCACACTGGCTCATCAATCTTGTCCATCTCAATAGTTCATTAGGCTTGAATTACAAGATGAGAAAAGCTCAACTGCCTTGTAGTTTGAAAGTATTTTCTACTGCACATCTCACCAGCCTCCCAGACTGGCCAGTATCTCCCACAACAGGAGATAGGCCTCCTGCCCACCTGATTAGTGCATAAATAAAAAGATAACCCTTTTAAGGCAAGTTTTTTGATCTTGCACAGAGTGAAGAAACGATGCATGCAATCTACAGACCCGAACTGCTTCTGAAGCCTCTATACTTTGAAACTGCAGCATTATAACTGGGGGTCGTGTTTGCTTATGTCAAATTCTGTAATCAGCCTCTAGCCAACAAAAAACAAGTAATTTAACGGAGAGGCTGCAGAGGTGGAAGAATCATGACCAAGTCAGAAAGAATCCATGGAAGACAGAGGACTGGTACTTATGCCTCAAACTGAGCATGTAGCCTGTAAGGACACCAGAAAGTTTTCAGCTCAGTTTTTTTTTTTTTTTTTTTTTTTAAATCATATAAGTCTTTTCTATTCATGGAAACAAAACAAAACAACAACAACACACTCCTTTCTTTAGCTTTCTTCTGTATTTCTCCTTTAGAAAGAGGATGCAGGGAAAAAAAGCCCACCAACTGTAAGAACATACAACTACTGCAACCTRTAATTCCTTTCCCACAGTCTGTAATAGTCCCTGATGACTTAAACCTGACCATCTGTCATATTACCCATTTTGTACCAGAGCCTTAAGACTCAAATAGAAGTCTACAGATTGGAAAATTTCCAGAGCACAAAACACAGCAGAAGCTGTAAAAGAATTTCCAACTAGATAAATCAGGAAGTATTTTTCCTTTTTAAAAAATGATGTAGTTACTTAGAACAAACTGTGCAACTTCAGCTGCACTGAAACACGTTTCAAATCAGGTGACAAATTGACTGTCAGAGTCATCTTTATCATTGTACAAGTAAGCAGTTTCCATAGGCTCTTCAAATTAGAAAATCTTAAGTTTCTAAAATTTTGGCTGTTACGATAGCAGCAAGAAAACCTATTATAGTGGCACCCAGCAGTGTTACTGTGGCTTAAAGGTGGTAATGGAAACACCAGTAAATGCTAAGAGAGTCTGTGTTCTTCCTTTCTACAGCATTTTGGTCTGAAGGCTGGCAGACAATGCCTGGATAAAAGGGAAATCCTCTCTTCCACTTCCTTGGGAGGAGTACATTATTGTGATGACTTCTAAACATGTTTTTTCTTCTTTTAAATGGCCACTTTTAAATTTTTGAAATTCAACTCCCCCAAAATTCTTTTCCCAGTTAACATTTCATAAAAGGTCTGAAGATAAGATTTAAATGCCCTGAAAGAAGTGTTCTCCCTTTTGCCTAACGCACATTCATTGTACAGCACTTGACTGGCATCACAATTGTAATTTAAATGACATTGCAGAAGCAACTTAAGGCACTATTTGGGCTAAAAAAGGGGAGGAAGCCTGCATTTAACCTTTTGCTTGTAAAAAAACATGAGCAAATACTCGAGTAACACAGAGAAGCAACTCAGTGCTACTGGAGTGTCATATCCTACAGATCCCAACAAGAAGAAACTATTACACTATTAGAAACTATTACAGAGACACTGTGATCAAATGACACAGCAAAAAATGGAGGCAATAACTATTTAAACTTCAGAGGAGCATAAGAAAGTGTTAATAAATGGCGTGCCCACATTCAGTTTACCATAGAATTTATTTCTTTGCTGCATTTCAAGTCATATATAGATAAAAAATCCATAATAGTTACTTAGCTACTTAGTAAGTGTAACACTTTTAGTTAGTTGGAAAATAAAAGGTTTTATTTAGTTAGTAATTTTACTGTAGCTTAGTCATCTAATCTGGTAGGCATGAAACTGGACATCCTTTTCCCTCAGCTTTCTCATACATATTATCCTTCTAAACAAAAGCACAAACTGCAAAATAAGCACACCAAGAACTAAAGTAGTAGAGCCAAACACAAGTTACAGCATAGCAATCTTATATATCTTATGCATAAACCATGTCCTTGCATCTGTTCCATCACAGTCGCATCCACTGATATTAACATGGAGTATTCAGTTCAGTTTCCTATTTTTTCTGCAGAATTCCCACCTCATCACGAGCAAATACCATAAGCAACTGCATTTGAATCAAGATACTCATGATTTAGACTTTTAGTCAAATTCTGTGATAATTAAGTTCGTAACAGGAGCCTCACATGAGAAGATTCCCTAAAAGGGTCATTCCAGATGATGTAATGTACACAGTAATCAGTTTAGTCTGATCTTAAGAGAAGGATTAGGCAGGGAGGCAGAGAAGAAAGACTCCATTATGAGATTAAATTGAACTTACTTGTTGAATTGCCTTGCATCTGGATGATACATTTTGATTCTTTGCTGGTCTCTCGGGAATTGAAGGGCCGGACCCGAACAGCCACCTTGACAGAAGCCCCCGACATTCTGATCACTCGCAGTTCGGTCAACAAATTAAAATCGAATGGAATAGGGTTTTCAGGTTTGCCTTCTTCTTAGCGTTTTCTAATGAACAAGAAGATATAATTTGGTTATTCACAGCTAATGTGTGAAAAAATTGGGAATACTGAAAAAATTGGGAAGGTATAAAGTTACACAATCACGTCACTCCTCTCAGCATGTCCACCCGCCACCCCTTCAACAAGCTGTCACTTCAAAGACAGAACTGGAAATATATTGATCAGCACCTGTACTCTCCCTCATCAGAAGTTTCTGTCATTTGAAAGAGTTCTTTTGAAGCATACAAATAGGTTTGTTTTCATACTAGGTTTCTTCCCAGAAAGCAGAGAAGCTAATATTAAAATGAAGATCTGGTTGCAACATGTGTTAGGCTTAATCTAACATAGATAATTTTAGCAGTAAAGATACAGCTGCTTATATGTCAATATAAATGAGCTACTACATTACATACTTAAGTGCTCTAGTTTTCAACTTTTGCTGCAGTAGTGCATTAGCAATAACAATAAAAGGAAAGTATAAGTGTACTCCCACAAAAAGGGTTGGTAAATAGCAACTGTAGGAAACCTTTATGCTTTTGGGAAGTGCCTCTTTTCAAAGAGAGATAAAACACAGTAGCTACTTGCATATATAGCAATCTTTAAAGAAGACGGTACTTCTTACAGAGGAAGAGGTGTCTAAAAACACTGCCTTCAGGGTGCTTATTACTCTATCTTCTGCAAATGTTCATCGCTAACCGCATTTTCAAGTTACTATCAAAATACTTGCTATTCAAATCCTAACACATTGAAAAYATGGAGTGCTGAAGTTGGCAGGGAACTATCCATGCCACCCAGGACATGGCTATTTCTCAAGTCACGTCTATTTGCCATTGCACTGAAACRGAGGAATAAAAGATTGGTTCAATTATACTGGTTCTTATTTTCCCTGAACAACCTTTTCATAGGAAGATCATTTTSCAACCACCCTATAATTAGGCAGTTTACCTCATTACCATTGGATAGTCTTAGTACTGAACTTCAACATAGACTCAAAAAGCCATCCAAATCAGATAAAAATGTATTCAGAGTTAATAAACGCAAAGGTGCCAACCCTTATCTCAAGAACTTTCCAAGACACAGATTCTCAGAATCTAGAAGACTATACTGAAAAGAAACATCACAGGGTTCCTTTATTCTTGTATTCTAAGTTTCTGCTACTGGCCACTGCTAGAGACAGAATTCTGGACTAGATTAATCTTGGTCAACTACAATGTAGTCATTTCTGTGTTGAATCCAAGACACGGGCAGAACTCTACCTTGCCCGAGTCAGTTACATGACCTTGAAAGCCCTAGATTTTTTTTTTTTTTTATGGTGATCTATATGCCACCTAGCCAACGAAATGCTTGTTTCCGGGTTGTAATCATAACACTGCAAGATCACAGAGGTACTAGAAGAGAAAAAGCATCAGCACTTCACCTCTATAGCAAGTTCTCTAGCTGCTAAAGATACTTGGGAATTCTTCACTCAAGTCATGACACATTTTCACACACTACAGAAGGTTTTAATACAACTTCATTACTTCATTTATGACATCACATGATGAAGGTGGAAATTAAATCATTCTGTAGAGTGTGAAAATGAATTTAAAGCATTCCTTATTTTAGTAAGTTACTGAGCTATCTTGCTAGACCATTAGAATAGGAATGTCTTTAGGTATAGGAACAGGACAATTCAATTTCTATGAGATACAGCAAACCGTTTAAAAAAAAATCATGAGTTCCATACAGCCAACTAAATACTCAATTGCTAATAGTATGGTATTTTAAAAAGTCTAACTAGCTCAAGTATAGACTAGGAATTAGAAATACAGAGGAACTAAGAAAGGAGACTTAAAAATACATATTAATCCACTGATACAGGCATTGATGAATTGAGGGCTTTTAATGTTCTTTAATGGGAAGATTTCCTGCAAAACCTAGCTCAACTGCTAGCAGGCATGCTTTGTGTTGTCTAAAGAGAGCATACAAATCATAATAAAGCAATCAATGCAACTTATATCTTACTATTTTTTAATCCTTCAGACTACCAGAAGCAACGACAAAGAGAATGAAAAACAACAACAAAACTGAGTATCAGAAYAGAAATATCATTAGCCTTTACTGAAGGATCTAAGGCTAAATCAATGACAAGGAAAATCCTTAMAATAAAAGCACTTTTACAAAATGCTATTCCCTTTCTAATCAAACAACCTAAAGAACATAATTATTATGCTGTCCAATGAAGTGTCCTCTAAAAGCATCTTAAGCAAACTGAATATGTATTGYCACTTCAATTACCAAAATCATTTTCCAAAGCACACACCAAAGTAGGGGAAAGTAGTCACACAAGTATGCACCCTACTCACAATAAAGAGGCAGTTGAGTTTTAATGTGCACTAGCTAAACAGGAACTTCTGTTCTGAAGATAGAGATTAAAAAAATTCTCATTAAACAGGACCACAAAATCAGCTCTATCAGCATTAAAAAAGCTCTCATTGCCAGTCTTTGAGAAATACAGCCTCCATCCAACACTTTCTAAAGTCAGCACTGCCTTCATTATGCAGAGTGACAAATAAAGCAAAATGAGACCAAGTTGAATACATGTATCACAGAAATTAGTAATAAATTGCAACTAGTTATCCAGGTAGTTTCACATATCCCAATAGGATCTGTTACTGATGTAAACATTGCCTATGCAGTGGTAATAGGAGATGTAACTTGCAACAGAGCAAAATAAAATCTGTTACAGTCTTTGATAGAGATGTAGAGGAAAAAGTTTAAAAGATGCAGTCCCTCATATACTTATTACATTTAGAAGGCTACCATTCATTCTGGAATGCACCGTTCTCTCAATGTCTTGGGAAGAGTCTACTAGCTCTGCAGTTTTTAACATTTTTCTTGCACAAATCCAATCAAGAACCAAGTCGAGAACTGCATATTTGAGTCCTTAGCCTTGGTTCTAAAACTGGAAGCAAACAATACCTGAGCGTTTAGTCAGCTCTTTATCAGCACAAAAGCAAGCCTTACATGTTTGAGGGGAGGTAGCATTCTACTCATCTACTTTTTAATCATTATTAAAAGATATTCACCACCCATCCTATAAGCTGCACACTGAGGTTTTAATAACAAAATGTGTCATCAATCAAATAATCTTGATTTACTTTGTTTTCTAATATTCATTTTGACAAATAGACAATCTCTTTTCATGGGTCTCAAGCTCTCAGAAATTTCATTTGAATTTTGCACAAAAATATTTTGTGTAAGATTTTTATTCTAAAACTTCCATAAACCTAGAAGTTTTGACAAGTCAGTTTTATGTAACACCAAAATACAAAAGCTGCTGCTCATATCTGAAAAAAGCAAAAAGCCAAGTAGAGATTTAAGGAGCCAATTTAGTATTAATTACATCAGACACGCTACTAACAAACTCAAAATGATTACAAAATATAGCTCAGAGCCCAGATCTCTATGTTCAAATGAAAATCCATCACAAAAGAGGCATCACTTGCATTCCACGCAGCCGGCCATTGTGCCATAGTTGTAGAGGAAACAAAGAATACAGCATGTCTTCCAGAGAATGTGCTAACTTTTACAAACAAAATCCATGCTTCCTCCACTTGTAATTTAATCACCAGCTCTAAAGAAAGAGAAGGGACAAGGACACAGATTAGTCTATGGAAAGTTATCAAAACAGTTGTTCAGACCCACAGGGGGTTTATGAACAAGGTGACTGCAGGGAATCCAATTTTAGGTCTGCAACGAAGGATCAGGTATTGAAGACTGCAGCATCAGCTGAACTCACACGCTGCAAATTGCGCTTTGTGCTTTAAAGCTAAGACGCTAGATGAAACACTGAGTGCAGATGCTGAAATCGGGTACGAACTGAAAATCAGACCATATATTTATGGCTGCAAGTAATTTAACAACGAAAAGGACAAAGCGAAGTGCGGAGCTGGAAGCGGAAGAGAGCACGCTCTAAAAGCCGGCACGCCTGCTGCTCCGCGGCCGAGCCGCCATTCCGGGAGGAGCCGCGGCCCCCGCGCGCGGGCGACCCGCGGGGCGGCCCGGCCCGCACGATTGTCAGATCATCATCCCAACATGGCTGCCTCGGCGGCGCTGCCCGGAATGCCGGCATCTGGATTGCCGAGACACGCAGCCGGGCAAGGCAGGAAGGAAGGAAGAGGGAAAAAGAAAACGCGCAGCGCTTGGGGCTTCGTGCGCCCGTCCCCAGCTGGCACCGAGGCGCCGCGCCGCCTCCCGACCCGGCCCTTACCGCCTCCCCCCTCACCGCCCGGCAAGGGGAGGCAGGACGAAGTGCGGCCATCTACAGGACGCCATCCCAGAGGGAAGCGACGGGAAGCGGCCGCCGCGCCGCGGCTCCCGGCGGGGAAGCGGGAGGATGGCGCAGGAAGGCGGGGGGAGGGGGGGGAGGGGAAGCGGCCGCAGCGCCCCCCGCCCACGCGCCGCTGCCCCGCCGGCCGCCCCCAGCCCGGGCCCCCCGCAGCCGCAGCGCTCCGCCGCCAACCGCCGCCGCCGCCCGCTGGGCCTCCCCACAAGCTCCCCGCGCGCGCGGCCGCCCCTCACCTGGGACGGGCGGGGGCGTCCGGCCGCGGACGGAGCGGGGTCGCCGCTGTCAGCAGGCGGAGGAGACGGAGKGGCCGGTGGAGGAGAACAGCGCGGGGCGGAGGAGGGCGGGGAACCTGGGCAGCCCCATGGCGCTTCGCCGCCTCCTGCGCCGAGCCGGGAGACCCCCCCCCCGCCGCCGCCGGGCAGGGAGCGGGGCGCGGAGAAAGGCCGCGCCGGGAGAAGCGAGCGACGCGAGGCGCTCCCTGCGCCGCCGCTCCCACACTGACAGGATCGCTCCGCCGCGCGCCGCCCCCCGCCTTCGCCGCGCGGGGGGGCGTCCGGACGGCCAATCGCCGCGCGCCGCTGTGTCCCGCCTCCCTACTTCAGACCAATCGCCGATCGAACAGCCGCCGGGCACCCGCCCTCCACCATGCCAATCACGAGCTGACACGGAGGTRAACCAATCAGCGCCCTGCAGGGAGGGGGACGCGGCGGGGCTCCAAGGCCCTCGACGCTACGGCCCTGCCCCGCCCCTTGAGTCAATCCCTCCGCTGAGCATCGCGGCTCGGGGAAGCGGGGCCTCCGCAGCCCGAGCCAATCAGCGCTCGGGGTGGAATCCGCGTCGTCCGTCCGTTAACCTAGCACGAGCGGCGCCAGGACACCTTGCCGCACCCGCCGCCGTGCCGCATCACCGCCCGCGTGTGCGTGCGCGCCCCCTGGCGGCGGCCGGCCGGCGCTGGCGCCGTGAGGCGGCGAGCGCGACCCGGGCGCCGGGCTGAAAAAAACGGGATTTTAGCGCGGCCAGGAGGCTCCCCGGCTTCACAGGGCCAAGGGGCACGTAGACGTGCCCAACCGCCGGAAAACCGCCCTGAACTGCGAATTCCCTCATCCCCGGGCGACATGAACACGACCCAAAGGCCCCACTGAAAAATCCAATTCATCTAGGGGGGACATGAGGGAAAAATACTGCCTCCCCTTAAAAAAAAAAGGTGTTTTTTTCTAGGGGGAAGCAGTCTAGATATTTTCTGCAGATTGGGTAACACATTCTTATATAACTGGTTGTTAGAGTGAAAGGCATTCCAGAATCCTCAGGCTCCCTTCCCACTTGCTCTTATCTTACACTGAAAACTGTTTTTTTTTTTTTTTGTGCTAATAATCTCTGCTCACACATTCCTCCCTCCCACCACTACTTCATTCATTTGCGCTGGCAGGAATTACCTTACGCTTTACATTTCCAGCACTTTTAAGAACATTATTTTATTAGATGAAACACCTTAATTACTTTCCACACACAACCTCACACCCTGTCATTCACAAATCACATGTGAGCTGCTGAGAACATTTGGTACTTGCGAATTCTGGCTTCAGAACAAGGTTTATTTTTGCTCACAGGTCGCAGCTGGTAACTATATTAATCTCACATGTGTTCCCTGTCGCTTACAGTTTCTTGGAAGAATGCATGATTAGTTCCTTTCTGTTGGGTGAACAGTGATTTGTTTTTTCCCCCTAGCCAATCTTCTGGCCACATGCATTTCCATGCTGCAATTCAGCCCCTGTGTGCAAAAGCCTGTGAGAAAATACGTGAGCGAGGAAGCCTTCCTGCAGAACCAGCAAAGCAAAAAGGGGTAGGTTTTGTACATCCTAGAAAATAACACCCTTCTTTCATCTTTAGAAGTTTCCCTGGTGAGAGGACAACAGATTTATCCGAATGCATATTAGCATGCTCAAGTAGTGCTTATATTTATCTAGGGCCATGTGGAAGGGGGTGAGTTACTGTACTCTATATATAAAGTCATCTGGGAACTGGCAACTTGATCCTGAACTGCAGGCTGTCCTAGTCCCTAGCAAGAGGGCRGTTAATTTTGCTCCTGCAACTTGCATAACCACTCTTACAAACAAAACTTCGTGCATCACTTCCCGAGATCTAAAGTTTRGAGATTAATTACATAGAATTATTCTGGCCTCTTGGGTCTTGAAACACCCATTATCCACTGAAGGATAAGCACTTAACACCATTATTGATGTCTACAGTGTACAAAAACATGCTATTTCAATTGCTTGTATTAAGATATGTCATTATTCTATTCTTGATACATACTTTAATACACTAAACCCTGTATTTTCAGTACACACTTCCATTAGTATATATTTACTGTAGTATATACTTTTTTTTAAAAAAAACCTAAACATGCATTATTTCTCCTCTTGCTTGTCTCACTTCATGAGCCCGCTTGGGGTTTTCACAGCATCCTGCAGAATGTGATGGTATAAATGCCTAATTTGTAAGAGTTGGAAAAAAATTAGAAGAAAAAATTCCTTCCATCCTCACAGAATATTCAAACCTTGTCTAGGAAGACAAGCCATGATGTGAAACAGTAGCAGCACTATTAAAGAAAGATAATGCACACTGCTGCTCTATCTCCATTAGATAAAAGTATAATTTCTAGAGGTTTAAGGCCATAAGCCGTAATGAAAGGGTGGTGTAGTATTTAATGGTTTTTCATCATGGAAAAGATATTGTCTCCTCTTAAAAGAACATGCGCGCGCACACCCCCCCCCCTTAACATTTTACCTTGAAATAACACATTGGAAAGACCAGTGTTGTATTATAATCTGGGAGAAGTTCCCCCAGAGCTCTGGCACTGCCTACCAAGATAGGTATGACGAGGTACAAGAGTCATCCACTTGTGAAAAGTCGTTAGTTTGAAGTACTGCTGACAATTGTATGCACAGCCCTTTTTCCACATACCATTAAATAAGTTCTCTGAATCCCAAATCAGGATCAAGAAACTTAGAGCCACCCATTCACTTGTATTTTCCACTTTCAGTGATTCACTTAAATGAAAGGCAAAGGAAAGATTCTCTGTGAGTGTGTATCACCATTTATTGTAGTTCAAGAGAGTCAGGAACTGAACAGAGGACACAGCGAAAAAAAAAAAAAAAAAGGAAAAACAACCTTTTTTTTACAGACTTAATTTTAAAACACTGTGGTTTCAAATCCTTTTTAAAAAGGAAATTCAAGTATCTTAAGCAGGGGGCAGTAATACAAAAATGTTTGTGAATATTTTTTATTTTTTTAAAAAAATGTAATTCTACATTTCCTGCACCCTTTTTGCTTTGGTAAGGCCAAGCCATGGATACAAATCGGTAAGCAACATAAAAATGACCCCTGCCCCAACTGCAACCTCTAAGAATAAAAGGACCTGCTCTCTGCGGACAAGCTCTAAAGGCTCAGAACTGTCATTTAGCATAAATGGTATCTTCAGCATTAAAAGAATGGATTTTATTTCTTAAAAAGTCACTGAAATCCCGGTTTTCCAAGTATCTCATTCATGGCAGCTGTTTTATCATACATCTGTCACGAGGCTTGTCAAAAATACCAGAGCATCTAGATCAACATAAAGAAAAGTGAGATCTCAAAGAATCAGAACTTAAAATACACATGTCAAATCTTTGTCTTTTTTAAAGTATTCTTGTGTCTTCTAACACCAATTTAAAAAAAGGAAAAAAAMCAAATATGTGAATATGTATAATATAAAAATACGATCCCAAGATTAACGCTTTGTTGCAGGCACAGTTATCGCACAGAATATGTTCTTTTGAGGGCAGGGGAATGATTTTGTTATTCACAGGGATTTTTTTTTGCATTAAAAAAAAAAAAGAAAGAAAAAAATAAAGAAAGAAAGAAAAGACAGCAGTGCAGGTTTGCAAGGTGGAAGAAGGAAGGGAAAGAGGAAAAAGTTACTTTAGCAGCAAAATGTCCAAGTTTTAACCACAATCAAATTAACGGATATCTGGCTGTAAAAAATAAGGTTGAAGGGATGCTGCCCTGATCCATTCATCTTTGCTAAAATAATTCAGCTGTAAAAACTCCAAAACGTGACATACTGAAGGACAGTTTTGTAACATAAGCAACTTCCTAATTTGTCCTCCATGTTATTGACCATCGTTATCACTTAAATATATGTACAAGAATTAAGCYGCTTTTCTTCTCATCCGCATGCTCCTGGTCACTACTGCAAGTCAGTGCCAGTGGGCGTGCTAATCCCATCAATAGCTTTCAAAATGCATCTGCTCCACTATTACCAGACCAGCCCATGCCTTGTTCTTCCCATTGGCATTGGCGTGCACTGCGAGGGAATTTTTAATGATCAGCATTCTGCTTGTCTCTCATCCAGGCTTGRATTTGCTCTTTAAGTTCTGGCACTAAAAAATGTAAAGAAGAGGGGAAAAAAAATGGTCAGTTGAATTGTTCAGTGATACTAGTACCCTGGGAAAGCTCCTCATGACCAAGAGCATTCCTTATCAGAATTATCTTCCGGATGTGATTTCTGACTCAGTGTAGTTTCTGCACAGCTTTGAGTATATGAATTACTCATCTACCTGGCGTAATGATATCCATTAGCCCAGTAGCTAAAGAGTATTTTTTCAGATAAAAAGAAAACACAATGAACAAACTCTCTTCACAGGCTGGGGAAGCACTAACCTGGCTGAAGCAGCACTGCTGTCTTCTAAAACTATACGGACGAGAAACTGCACTCAAATTGCTTCCCCAAGCCAACAATTCCATCCCTCAGTGTCAAGGTTACCTGGTTCCAGCATATTTTCAGTCAGTGTCTGACGATTGAAAGGATCAGTGGAAGAGTTCAACAGATGCCTCAGGATGATTGACCTGTCCATAATAGTTCCAGATGGCAGCCTCACAGGATCAGTCATCAGAGTGTCCATGAGTGGATCTAAAGATAGAAGTGTCTGTCCATTAACTTGAAGACAACAGCTACACGTCTCATCTGCACACACCAACACAGCACAGGTTGATATATCATCCGATACTCCAAAAGAGAGTAGAACTACATGCAAAGCTCTGGTATCAGAGGGAGCTTCTGTGTAGTAGAGGATTCATTGCAAAAAAGGGAACTAGTGCTGAGGGAAAGGCTGTTACAGTAGAGTTMGCCCTGATTCACAAATGGAGAAGAATGATATAAAAACATTTAACATTTTCAGATTTGCCATTATTTACTGTTTTATGAACTCTGCTGCTAAGTACAAAGAACCCACAACCTGGCTAGGACTAGATAGTGCAATCTGGARGGGGTGTGCGTTGGGATGGGAGATGAGCTGTCTTTGTTCAGTTAACCATTTAACTGAAATGGAGAAGGATGCATGACTCCAGAAACTATATGTGATCCCTGTTAATATATATTCATATTTAATATCAAAATACTTAAAAAAAATCTCTCTTAAAGTCATTATTTAGAAAATGTAACTTGCCTCTGAATTCATCTGGAGCATCACTGTAATCAATTTCTGCACGAGCATTCTTGGCAACAATTTCTTCCACTTTCTCTGCCAGCAATTTGAATTTTTCTATTGCTATGGTTGACTTGATTCCAGCCTTTCTCATCTTTGAAATAACCTCCTCAAAGAGCTCTTTGCTATAGGACCTCTACAAACAATGCATAGAATAACTTTGTTCAGTTACAATATCCATCAGATTTTACTTATGTTTTAATGCTTTTTAAAACATTTAAAAGAAAGGATCAATGAAACCTCAACCTTATTTCAGAGAGAAAAGCAGTATGCAGCTATCATTTAACCTACCACAAATGTGCCAACTTGCAGGTAGGCTGTTTTTATGCTTTTGAACTGATCATCACTAATATAGAATTTTTAGGACAAAACAATAAACACAAATAACACGTAACCAATATTGCTAATACATTTACAGAGACAGATGGCAGATACTGGAACTATTCCTTAGACCAAATATTTCTGTTGTCGCTCTTATCTGGCTTCTTGTTCTTTTAAGTCTTTGCTCAAAATACTGCATAAAAGGAGAAGTTTGTGGGTTTTTTTGTTTTCTAAAATCTAGTTCTCCAGCCACTACACTTGARGAGCTGAATTGCTCTCTACACCACCATAAAGATCCTCTAAAAACCTCCTGTCAGTCTCCAAAACCATAAATATTGCAGTTCTCCCTGGCTRTAAGACAGCATCAAAATAAGACACATAGATGCACTGGTTGGTACTCGTCCACCTTCAGGCTGTAGGTGATGCAGTGGGTGATCACCGCTCTGCACCCAAAGTTACATTAGGAAGGACATTAGTGTTCCTTAACGTGCCAAGTGATTTATGAAACATGCTCTGCAACAAAAATGAAGATCACTAGCTAAGAGATACCACACAGCTGCTGAATACTGATGATTTCTTAGCTTCGTCGATAACATACAAAGCAGTACTAAAAAAGAATGATTCCTTCTCACAGTGCCAATAAAAATCTTGCTGTGAACATACAAAGGCAACTCTGAACAGCAGTCTGCTGCCTAGAACCACGCAGCCACCTAGCACAGTATGTATACAAAGACCAAATACATATCCTATAGCTTCAACTAAAATAAACATGACTCATGAGGGTGAAAAAAAAAGAGTTTTGTAAGCTACTTGTGTTCTAAACATAGCATTGCTTTTATGTTTGGAATGCTGTATTTTGATTAGGAGAATAATCCAGACAACGTCCTTTTAATAAGAAATATTTATGCTGCACTGCAATGCTGAATTAAACAACAAACATGACACACTATGTCTCAAATTTCTGTTTTTTTGATAATCTAAAAAGCTTTACTTTCCTAATCTACAATATATCCCTCCCCRAAAGACCACTGAGTACTGGGGACACTGTGTGCCCACCCAGCCTCCTTGCCAAGCCCGCAGAGGACAGAMCCGTGGCAGCATGCCCAGGCTTTGTAAATGTTTTCAGATTCCTTCTGCTACGTGCTAGGATTTGCAAATGGGAGATGCATCAAAATGTTTGAGGGCCATTCCACCAGACGGCTTTTACTTTTTAATTAAATACCAGGCACTGTTAACCAATTGTTCATCTTCCTGGTGTTTCTTTCCTGTCCTTCAGAGTTTAAAAGACTCTGGTCACACACACCCCTTTTTAGGAGGGGCCACTTTAACTAGTATTTTTTTTTTCCCTTTTTCCACACCAAGAGCCCTCTTGCTTTTTAATCCCAACATCACTGCAGGGAGTTTTGCCATGGCTAGCACTGATGAATAAACGATGCCTAACATTCTCGCTTTCATATATACTGAGCAGAGTAAGAAAATATATGGTCCATATATGTACACAGGGATACAAGGGCCATTTCACAAGTAATACTTGTGAAATTATGAGAAAATAAGGAGAGAAAAGGATCATGAGTTACTGCAATACCTCTACTCTAGAAATGCAAACCAAGCTTTATCTACTGTTAAGCAATTTCCATTAGAATTTTAAGTAGACATGGATAACTATTTTSTCTGCATTTTGAGAAATTTGTATTAAAAAACACTGGGATGGAGAGATACGGCTCAGTGGTTTAGCTGACATTAGGATTACAAGAACACGGAGGTGAGCAAAGGCTTATCTACCTCATGAATTAACATACTGCTCTGAAGACAGTCACTGAGAAGCATTGTGGATTGAGACAAAGCTGTCTCAATCGTCGTCTTAATGCTGCATTTTGTCAGTTTATTTCAGAAACATTTAATCCAGCCATATAAAAGTATATAGAATTTAGAAACTCTTAGTTTAGAGAAAGTTGGATTTTGAAATGACACTTTTAAAGTCCAGTGCCATCGCTGCTTGTTTTGCATGTTCTCAAATAGGACTAGGGGGAAGCCAGTACGCTGGTATGCTTGTTTTGGCACTTGCAAATTGAGAACGACATATATCTGTATCTATGGTACTGCACAAAGAGGTTGTAGCTAGTAAACAGTGAATGCTCATTAAAGTGCGTGTGTGTGAGTGCTGCTTTATATGTTTATACATCTCTATAGGTTTGCAAAACATTGCAAAACTTTGAAAGAATATTTCCTTAAAAAGAGCAGAGAGCACAAATACAGATGAGTTACTGAAAAAAAATAAATTGCAACCGCACATTCTGGCATTTTCTGCAAAGTTCCTAAATACTTCAACCCCTACTCCTTGTTTTATTTTGGGTTTTTTTTTGTTGTTGTTTTTTTGAGGTTACCTGATCATCAGCAATTGCTTTAGCAAAGCGAGCACAGTCTAACTGTAGATAAATATCAGTCAGTTGGTCCAACAGCTTCTTTGGTTCAAACCCGTATTTCTCAGGGTTTTCAACTTTCAGGTCACGGCACTTGGGGCCGCACAGTTGCTGTAGGTTAAAGTTCAGCATAGCAGCCAATCGTGGTCCAAGTTCCTATGGGCCAAAATAAAATACATAGCATGAAGGTGGGTGATAAATAACATTATCATTACAACAGCATACATCAATATCAGGAATTATGAACCAATGTTATTTTGTGGGTTTCTAGTAAACATCTTTATGCATGCTTGTGCATAAAAATAATGTGAAGAGCTTCTGTTTAGGAGTAAGACACCATTTGAGTGAGCCAAGTAACTGCACTTCATTTCAAACAACTTCATCAATAACTAGTTCTCAAGCACTTGCAGCTGCAGAAAAGGGAAAAAGAGACAAAAGGGCTATCACACATTCTCTGGGTTATTATCCAATAAAAGAGAGTCAGTATCTGCCTAATTTCTAGTTACTCTAAGCCACATCTGAGCGGGACTTACAGGTCTAAGGAAAGGCTTCTGAACTTGCTTGGTAAGGATATGGAACATATCAACAGTTTCTGTTGCCAGGGCAAGATATGAACGAGACACGCGCTCATCCTGGGCGAGCTGCGACTGCCGAGCCTGCTGCTGATCCTAGAAAACAAGTGTGCAATGGTCACAAGTTAAGCCCATAGAATTTCCTGCCTCAGTGTCAATCACAAACTTAACTACCTAACGCTTACACCRTCTGGGCAGACAAAAGAACAGACTGCAGATCAAATCTGGATGTGCTGCGTTTTAAAAGGTAAGTTGCACTTCCCTTTCACTACCTAGTACTACTGAAAACACTGCACCAAATATGTGAAACGCTGCAACAGTCGAATTCGACAGTTACAAACAATATTGCAAGACTCCACCATTTAGCGAGTCTGCTGACATACTGGAATGCACTTCACAAGTGCAAAACTGGGTTATGTTTCCTTTCCATTCAAATGCCAATACTTTATAAACAACTTTAGAACCAAGAGTCAAGTGAGGTAATTCAGTGGTTTTACCTTGCTAGTAGGTATAAGCAGCAACACAGACTTCAAGAAAACAAATTAGAAGAAATTTAACAAACAAGATCTTTCTTTTATAACTTTTTGCTTTGATTTTCTTTTTTAAATAAGCTTCAAACACAAACATCTGGCATTAGTGGGTCAACATACACAACTGTCATTTAACCAGGCTAAGTTCTGAGGTATAATTCTTTAACTGTCTATGGCAAATCTACACAGGATCAATGAACTAGCAAAAGAGAAGTTTTATTATCTTGAAGTCAATCCAACTCACAAGCATCTTCCAAAATCTCCTTTAAGAAGGTTAAAGTCTTAATGTCTCATTTTAAAATTCAAAGTGCATAGTAATTTATAACTTTTTACTATTTTCACTTCTCACATCACTCTTTGCCAGCCACAACATAACAGTGCAGACTGTTTTATTGCAGAATGGCATCCAGAGTGATCACGGCTATACTGGCAGCAAGAAACAGCTCTGACAATTGCTTCTTGTGAGYAGCTCTTTTGCACTGTCTCTTATCCAAAACCAAAAGAAAAAAAAAAAAAAAGACTTTTTTTAATGTAAAACTGTTAGAAAGTAGGAAAGGGCACTTTGAAAAAYAGTTCTGTTCACCCTGGGCAGCAGGTCCCATTGTTCTTTATTCTTCATTTCCTCTTGCACTTCATGGATACGTTTTAGGGACTCCAGACTCTCATCCAGCAAGAAAGTTGTATCATTTATCAGCATRTTGATGTAGCGAACAAACTGCTTCCCAGAGCTGAAAGCATGAAAACACAAGGATCGCTACAGACAGGAGCGTTGAGCAGACTGCAACCCCAGTAACGCGCCTGCACTGTATAAACCCACTTCCCAAGCCAAATTCACTGATCTAAACACTGTTGGTGTTTAAACATTTGAGGTGCCCTGTCAGGAGCTGTCACTTCAAATGCAATGAAAAGCAGCATCACCCATTCGTCATGGTAGTGGGTGACCTCCCTCAGCAGTTTGCGTGACAGTAAGCAGCAGTGTACACAATTTCCTACTCACTTGAACTCTTCCATGAAGGTACCATGGTGAGCTATATTCTGCCAAAGGCTTTTGAAAATGGTGCTGATGTGGTAGCGAATTGTAAACTTGTCATAGAATTCACTAGTGGCTCCAGTATGTTCAACATCTGAAAAAGAGACAGATCCCAGAACTGAAATCAGTCTTTTTCCCACCAATGTTCACTTGTAACACACTATGTTTCTTTCTCATTTCCCATGTGATAAGCTTCAAGCCTGAAACTCAATTTAATCTCTTCAAGATGATATTCAATTCACATTCAGAAATCTTCATCCTAATAACTATGTACAGAAGAACTATTGATTTTCTCATTTGGAACCAACCTCTGTTCTGAAGAAAAACAAGCCTCAATAAACATACTTTCCACTGTCAGCTCCACAGTGCTCTTTGCCCCACAGTCCGAGATTTTAATAAGAAAACTGAGGAAGCACTGCAGCAAAATAGCTGCTTTTTAGCATGCTTTATAATCTCTAAACCTACACAGCTAGCAAAGCCATAGTCAAAAGGTTTAAATTCTCAGTTCTCCCTTACAAAGTAATCAAAACCTTTCTAACTAGGAATCTAAACACCACACAAATAAAGTTCAAATAAAGCACTGAAAATGCTTTATCACTAAAGTTACGATGCCAGAGCTGGCAAGGCACAACAGGCTGCGGATGGACTAGGATTCTACACAAGGCTCCACGCAATACATGCATTTTATCCTTACACCTGAGTAACAAAATCTCATCTTTACAAGACCGGAGATCTTTGCTGGGMTTTCTTAAAGGTCTGTATAACTGACAGAACCTACTGGTTAATAAAATTCATAGTCCACTGAATCTCTCAAAACTAAGAGAATGCACTTACCTGTGTAAAATTTCATCAAGGAGGGGACTAGCAATTTAGTGGAGAGAGGATGATTCTCAATCATTTCAAAGAACTTCTGGGTCCGAGGCTGAACGGCTGGATTTGTCATGAACATCACTTCCACCAGCTTGGCTACCAGATAAGGATTTCGGATGTAGTTCTGGTTGCACAGCATCACGACAAGGAACATTACAATGTCCTGAGTACAGGGCTCATAAAGCACCTGAGGAGCATATCTGAAAAAAAGGAGAGGTGAAGAAAAAGAAACTACCGCCTTAATTCTGTATCACAGAGCGAAAATCCATGGTATCATATGTAAGTTCAGATCAGTTGCTAGCATTAGGAAAATTTCAAGTCATTTTAATATAATTGCATATCTTTCTCTACAGAAGCTAGATTCTTACACTAAGAGTTCTTGCCAGCTGACAACTGCATTTTGGTCCAGATTCCAAACCTTCTCCTTTGAAACATGATAATATTCTTCTGCTGCATGTAAAAGCAAATGTCCTATCAAATGCCCTTTTAATGGCACCTCAGGAAGAAAACAGCAACCACTCATCTCATCACACACCGTAGCGAGGTTTGAATTTGAAGGAATGTTTTCAACAAGAATGAGACCAAGTTCAGGACTCTAGGAATACAACTAACAGTATGTGTGTAAATCTAAAATGCTGAAAGAGTATAAATGCATTTCATACCAACAAATCTATAATTAAACGCAGCTTTCTCTTTCTCACACTACGCTATAACTTGTTCTTAATACTGGTCCAGTAATAATTAACGTATCATGAGATTTACAAGATCGGAGTAAACTCCAAACCATAAAGAAAATTCTTAGGGGAACGGAGGGGAAGAGGGGCTGAACCTTTCTTACAGAACAAGAAACATAATAACACCATAAACAAATCTAGGTTAAAAAGGACCCTTGGAGGTCATCTAGGTACTAGATCTGCAACAGTGCCAGGTGACACAATCTTAAACTGTTGGTAAAACAGGTTTAAGCACTAGAGCAACAATTGCAGCCTAGCTAGCATGTTAGCCTCACTCCCTGTGTGTGTTTGTGCGCGCCACCTGCTTCRGGGGAAAGGGTAGAACACAACTTCTTCAGAAATAACTTTACTTACTGTACAATAAAAAACAAAAATTCAGCAACGTCTTCTACATAGAACTCCGGCAACGCTGCAAATACCTTCGGAACGTCAGGAGCTAAAGGCAGTTTTATGCTGTTAAACAAAAGAGACACCACAACAAAGAGGGCAGTGAAACACCATGGTTAAGCAGAAAGTGTCATGTTCTCCTACAGAAGTGTTCCAGTAGGAACATGATACCAATATTCTGATATTGAATTTTTAGAAGTCTTTTTTTTGACTTTTAAAGAAGCCCCTGTCAGTGCTTCAAATCTATTAATCTAAATAATGGTCTTCCCCCCTCCCCTCCAACTGCCGCCTGAGTGTGTAAGACAGACATTCTATGTAAAAATGTATGCCACTAACATAAATAATTAAAGAGACAATTACATAAGAATGCAGTTGCTGACAAAGCTAATTAAAATTCTAGAACTACTACATTCAGTAAACAACCCACAGTGATCTGAAATATCTTTGCTATAATTTATACAGACAATCCTGGCACTCACTTGGGATAGGCAGGGTCTAGAATGCGAAGCATCAGCTGAATCACCATGCCATAGAAATTCAGACATCGCCTAAGAAAGTTTTCATCCAGTAGGCCAGCATCTGCACAAGCCTTGCACCTCACCAGTTTCTGCAGGAGGGATACAAATGCTAATGGAGGACAAGGCATAACATAACATGAAGAGCAAACCTACCTATCCAAGCTAATCCTCGTATTTGTGACCCATTTCTTAATGGTTCTAAAGGTAAATAGCTCTTTCTTAAACTACACTGTTATTTGAAGAAAGAGTATCACGAAAAAAGACACGTGTAATTAAGAGTCACAAGGATAGGGCCTTTATTAGCTTTAAAAATAATGAAAGAAATAGAGGTATCAAAARTCTGAAAATGTGCAACTAAGGTCATCTTGATGATAGAGCACAGGAGATTTTTGTCAAGTYATCCTAGGAAGGCCTAAGTAGGACGCAGATTCAGAACAAAGGACCCTATGGCCCTCATCTTTACAAGAGCTCTACATTAAAGATTTGACAGTTTGATAGTTTGATTTAGTTGTGATCCAAATCACTTACTTTAAGTTGTGTCTTGCAACGTTTCAGCATCTCTCGATGCCTGGTAGCAAGAGGGGAATCCTTCCACTGACTTTCATTGTTTTTCAGGTCTTCAACAGTTCTGAAAACCATATGCGGTAACTGGTTATCACAACAAACAGGATATAAGCTGATAGTCTGCAAGGCAATCAACCTCCTAAATACAGAGGAAATACTGAGCTTTACATGAACTTACACAATTAACATGAAAACCTTTGCTTGTTCCTATATCCAGATCCTTTTTAGGAAAAGCAGTCAACTGGAACAAAAAGCTCAGTATATGAATACAGTCCCTTTTCCTCCTTTCTCYGAGTACAAACTCCTTTACACATCAACCTCTGCTTACAGCAGGAAAAAACATCCAATTTAATGTCCTTATTACGAACATAAAAATATGTTGTCTTGTGTTGAAAGCAAATGAACAATTCATGGAAAGTGYTGAGCACTGAGCTCCTACTGAAGGCAGCAAAAGCCAAGAGTTCTTCCACACTGCTGGGCTGCGTGTAGACGGCCCCATCGGTGACTCCTTCTCAACAATTCTAAATAAGGAAAAGCAGCAATTCCTTCTTCTAGGAATAAGCTGCAAATGTGCAGATTATTTACAAATAACCTAGGCTCTGTTTATTTTAAAATGCTTTTTCTTTAAATTATACTGACTCTTCCTGCTTGTTCTATGCAGCTTCCCAAGTTGTTGGCCTCCATGTGCTTTAAAAGCTAAAAATGAAATCACTGTAATTGCAGTTCAAAAATCCCGCAATGTACTCACGGTATTACTGCCAAGGGACATTTACCAAAAGGCAATGACTGCAAGTATAAACAATGGAAAATAGTGATGATATAAAAATCTATTCTAATTTTAACAGAGAGTATTCTTCAAGGTTTAGCAGCTTTAAAAGTCTATTTGGACTCATACCAAGAGAAATGAAAAACAGCAGTATCTCCATGTCAGCATCAAAGCTTATATTTAGAATTTTTAAAGTGATAAACCACATGCTGAATAACATACACAACCACAATATTAAGAGTTCACTGCTGAAGGCTTTTTCTTTGAGGCTTTTGGTTGTTTATTTTAACCAAAGGAACTTAATCCTTGACAGAAGCTAGAGGAAAAAAATATTATCATAGTAACAGCAGATGRTGTATTTGATTTAGTATTGTAAGTCATCCACTGGCACCTCCCTCTATTACATGAATTCTCCATGGAAGTCACAGTCCCTCAATATCAGAAAAATCTGAGGGCCAACATCAGCAAACTGACAAATACCTATTTGATATATATCCTGCAATGATCCTACCCAAATTGTCACTGCAATTTCTACTGAATTCCTAAGACTTACAGGGAGAGAAAAAATATTCAGGATGGGGTGGAGTTCTTTGACAACACGCTAGATAATTAACATTTTCTAACCTGTTGAGCTCCCTGATGGCCCGCAGTCTGCGTATGTACCGACGGCAGCTTGGCAGAATGGAGAGATGATGGGCATGCAAGGTGAGGAAGAAACATTCCGTTGGGAATTTCGGCTCAGAAAATGAAGACTGATCCCTGTCTAAAATAGGAGAAGAAAAAATATAAAGAGAGCGAGGGAAAGAAGAAGAAATAAAAAAGCAGTATAGATGAAAAAAGTAAGAAATGGACTGCATTATCTATGGGGCAAAACCTTGAAACCAGGTTCCTTTAAACAAGTTTTTAAGAGCAGCTACCAAAGAAAAACATCTTTAAAAGGGGAASTATTTGACAGAATGTGGTTATTTCCTTGCATCTGCAGTATCATCACTATCAGAAAGAGAAGGCAGACACAATGGACTCAATGTATATTGCATATGGTACTCACAAAGCTCAGCAATCCAGGCTGTAACATCTTCCATTGTTGCTTTCACTCTTGTCTCATCTGTCGGAAGGTCAATACGACATCTGGGATGAAAGATGTACGTGGGATCTACTGTTTCCAGCTTTATCTTCGTACTTAGTTGCTGTAGTACCCATAAGAAGTTGAGCATGAAGCCATCGGTAGATACCAAACGATCATCCGTCTGTGGGGTAAGGAAGAAAGTTGTTGAAGACAATTGCAAAGGCATTTGCTGCTGCTTTAACAGTAGTCAACACAAATAAAACAGGCAAGTTCAAGAAAAGGAAGAAGTGAAGAACAATGTGGATCTCTAAGGAGATCTTCCTGATAACCAGAAAGTCATTTACAGCRATAATGTCTCTGCACAGCGTGTGTTTCAAGAACCTTAAACACATAAAACCGAGAGGTACATAAGTAGTAAAGAGGGCTGACAAAGGCCTCTTTCAATAAGAGTTTTTCACAGATGTAGACCACCATGAGATAGTTTCAAATAATTGCTGAGGTTCAATTCACAAGCTGTATTTTATGGGTAACTGGCTACTACTTCTTCAGTGGAATTTTACTGAAAACTACCACATACAGTGACAATTCGAATGTTTCCTTTTGAAGCAGGGATTTGAAGACAACAATGATGCAAACCTCACAGGCTCAGGATTCATGCACACACATTATCACAGAAAATGAGTCCAATGCATTAACCAAGCATTGCAAAATAATAACCTTATTGCCTCACTGGAACTAGGCCGCCTCATATCTGGATTACTTGTTCTACCCTACAAAGCTTACAGTTTACCAAATGGGGATGGTTTGGAAATGGATATTTATTAAGTGTTTAAAATGGATTTTAAGCATATCCAGTTAGAAGGAGATCTCCACAAATATATTAAAGAAAAGGAGGGCAAAGGAAAAAGCTCAAATACATAATCTTCGTTAACCAAGTAGCACGTCAGTTCCAAGAGAGGGAATAACCTCAACTGAACAACGGAATCATTTCMRAAAAAAAAAGAAAGAGATGCTTTGAAAGAGATGAAGACGAATCACAGGGTTTCTTGGCTGCTGTGGTACACTTTGAAATCTCTTGGGTCCTCCATTCAAGAGCCACTATTTCATCAGTCCGATGCTGCTTGTGCACTAAGGCACATGGAAGTCATGGGAAGAGCATTCCTGGTGCTTACCTGCATCTGTGCCTTCTTCATGTTGGCATTGACAACAGCTGCCATGTAACTGAGAGCTGCTTCTCGGGTTTCACCGTTCAGTAAAATACTGTGCAGAATTTTGAACAGCTCTTGCTGAAATTTCAGACAAACGCACTGTCAGGTTATACAGACTTCAACATGGCATTCCTGCTCTCTGTTGCTCTGTATTTTTATGCTCTATAAATTCTGCACAACCTCTATAGGTTCTGTTTTGGTCTTATTTGTCACTGTGATATATCTTTCCTGTAACTACTGTATGCACRTATGAAAGATCACTGAAATACAAACGTTAGGAATAGCGTTTTTCACTCATCCTTTAATATTCTTTAGCTATAATCCATGACTAAGTGTTCTGATATTTTCAGAGTTGGCTTACAGCCTAAGGAAAGATTTGYAGCTCTCATTACTGTTTTTCCTAATTCCCTTTAGCCATAGCGTCACAGATTTTTTTTGATGCAGAAACTAGTTTGTTTTTAATATAATATTTCAAATTTATGTCAGGATTTTAAAAAATCCACAATATTTTTTTTGCAGTGGTTAAAAATGAGGATACTTACCCTTGCTAATTCCAGGTAATGTTGCAAAGACTGGCTAACCACCCGGGTATTTTCAAGAGTAATGGCAGGCCCTGAGAAGTACTTTTCAACAACTTTGTTCTGAAAGCAGAATGAACATTAACACACACATCTGTTTTATTCTCAAAAAACAAACAAACAAAAAACCCCAAAACCCCACACTACTGTCCACCTCCCGCTGTGACACTTACATCATCTTCAGCAAAGACAGAGAGACTGAAGAAGGCTCCAAGATAGGAAAGTCTTTGCAGTTCTCTTCCTGCACCTGTGCTTAAAGATTTAGGCARCCACAAGGGCAAAGATACAACCTAGACAATAAAAGAAATAGCATATTAACACCTTATAGTGATTAAGTGTAAGCACAGAGTGCACTGTTACCTTTCAGTATTTGCATCAGGCCCTTGAATCTTCAACGTTCGGTCATGCAGGTAACTAAATGGAAAAACCTCCTCAATACTTTAGAAATCTAAGCAGGTCATGTTTGTTCTCTTTTTCCTTTAACCCCTAAAATCTGAGGGAAAAGGACTCCCTTTACCAGTTAGCTTTAAGCCATTATTTAGCATGAGACATTAGAGTAACCCCCTTTAGAGTTCTGAACACCATTTATAGGAATCAGGACATGTCAATCAAAATAAGTTACATGGTTCTTTTGATTAAAAACAAAAGAAAACAAAAAAACAAACAAAGGCTATATACACTTACCAGACTGCACATGGGGTGCGTTTTCCCAAACTTGATTTCACAAAGTTCACATAACGCCTGTAAGGAAATCCCAAGAAAAGTTATTTTAGTGTGCATTTCCCAAATAGCCTGTCTGCTATCAAGATTAACACGGTAAATTGGTGAAAGAGCTAACCCTTTTCCCATCTTTCCCATTTTCTGCGAATTTTCTTCGCATCTTCTACAGTGGTAGACAGATGTAGAAGAGTTAGAGCACAGTCTGCTCCCCTTTCAGTGTCTACCTCTGGGTCTCAAGAAGGCTAATATGTCTCAAAGGATTGTAACTATAGCATTTATTTTAAGTTAGTTGCACAGATTATTTGTTTGTTGAGAACATAACAATGTTTTTGCCGGACTCCTGAGCGGCCAYCCGGCTGCTAACAACAATAATAAATGGCGTAATTGTACTATACATGCATCAAGGCCTTTGTCTTTTGAATCAGTGTAGAAAAATATCAGAATAAAAGAGCAGAACACAGAAGCCAGAGACAAAGAATCCTATCCACATCTCTAACTCCCTTTCAGATGCAGCGCATCTGTTCTATTTTTCTATTCTGAAAACCTCAAAATACTGAAGGCTTTCAGGTATTCCACTTCTCTAGTGCTGTATGTTCTCATATTTCAATTGCACTAGAACAAATAACTACTATTCCATTCTCTAGGTGCATATTGTGCTTAGGACGTTGTAAATGAGACTGCATTTTGAAATAGCTCTCTACATGAAGTCTGCTGCACRTAAGTTGGCAACATTATTCGCCTCACAGATTCTACCAAATTTTGTGGTCTTTCACATATTTCATGCCACGTAATGCTTACAACACATGGTTTAACTACTAGCCCATTAAACAAAGGAAGCACCAAAATGCTGAAGCACATTATCGTGGAAAGAATCTGCTTAAGTTATGAGGAATCAAAGAAAACTTATAGAAATGGACTGTCCTTACCATAAGGGGGTACTTAAAGTTGTCACTATCCAGAGAGCACTCTTTGGAAGCCAGAGCCAGGCCTTGTAAGATGGGGATAAAAATCTGTAGAAACAGGAGTAAATTACTTTCTTCAAGAAAAGAAAGCAATCAAACAAGTGCCATCTTTGCTTTACACAGCCTGAAATATCTCTTCATTCTTCAAATACAGCAGATTACACACAAGAAAAACAAAGACTTTCTCCCTGTCAAATTGCATCAGTCATTTCAGATGACATTTCAATGCCTGAATGCTTAGGAATATCAAAGCTAAAAATCAGCTTGCAGCCTTTTTCTTCTCTTTTTTTTCTCTCTTTTTTTTTTTTTTTTTTTTTAAACTTAAAGCTATTAAAATAGATCCATAAAATGGCCTTTTTGTTGTTGTTGCACTCTAGGAAAGCTCTCTAGCCTTAATCTTCTCTGTACTCAGGCACAGTGTAAATAATATACTAACTTGACGTCTGRGCATAAGGTCTTAGCTGTAAAAACTACCCATCTTCAAAAGTCTGATAGTCCAGAACAGTAATAATCAATTTGCCCATGCACTTCAGAAATAATATAGCTTCAATTATTGCACCACCTATATTTCTCAGTCATCTTCTGTAAAACTTAACAGACTAGGATTTTTAAAATACTACTAGCACCTTAGATGTAAATCATTCTAGTTACAGGAACAGAAAACATGGCAAGATGAGAACACGAATGCTCAAGTATGATTACAAAGAAATTGCTTACACAAACATTTTTAGATTATTTTGTACACAACACACACAAGGATAAGAAAACATCAGTTCTGTAAGATCACTATTTCATGTTGAGCTACTCTGTATCATACCTCAACTTTACATAAAATGAATATAGCTCATTAATATATACACTTTTCATTATGTGCTAGTCCAATTATTAAAGCCAGACAGTTTCCCTACGTACTTCTAAAAATGACCAAAACCACTAACTTCATTGCTTAACAGTGTGCTGTTAAGCAGCAACCTGAAGCAACAGGTTTAGAACTGCAATGTGCAGAATAAAGCTTTGGAAACCYGTTGGATTTGGCAAGCAGGGGTTTTGTTCACCTGTTCTGTTCCTAAAGGTATGCCTTACCTGTTTGAACACCTCTTCATCCTGGTAAGTTGTTCTCACCAGTTCCTGGATGAAGCCAAATGGGAGGTTCCTACACAGCATATATGGTACCAGCAGAGACTGCTGCTGCAGTGACCTTTATTTGTATAAAGAAATACAAAACCAGAGATTTTTTTARTAGAATAAAGTTAAATGAATCATATGCAATGATGTTCCAGAAAGCAGAGTATCAACACGTAGACACCTACTCCTTTCAGGAGTAACTAACCTTATTTTCTCAAGTTACTTGTGCAAAGATTACTCTGAAACAGATGCTGCTGCCAATACCACACTTTAGCTTAATGAGGCTAGAAGAAAATAACTCTTTCTGGGCAGTAAACAGTCTTCCCCTTCTACTCCTCTCTAATGAAAAGACCCTTTATTAAACTAGTGAAGCAACAACATCAAGTCTGTTCCACTGATTTTGATCAGTTTCTCTCTCCAGCATTAAGGAAGGGATTTAAATAGGTATTTTCTAAATTAATATAGTCATTACTTTTAACTGCTTCCTGAAATTTTGTAAAAATATCTTTTTTTCTTATCACATACAAAACTTTTTGCAATGCCAGGACTGGTTCAAGTAAAGACAACATGAATCCCATGGCACAGTGGAATGTTTATACAGCTTTGAAGATTACAAAATAATTTGCATGGATATAAATACAGAATTATGCAGATTTCACAAAAAGTCACATACACTGKTTCAAAACCTTTTTATTGTTCCAGCTAAATAAACTGATGGTTAAACAATCATTTTTCTTTTTTTTAAATCACCAGAAATCTGATCAGTGATTTAGTGTAGAATGTCTACAAATTTACACTGCTAAAAGCTTAGATCCCCCACCTATACTGACCAAGGGAACCTAGATGACTTTATCCCAAAACAGCAAGAGAGCAATTAAACTGCTTTCCACCCGTGTAGTAGTGGGACCAACACCTCCAACAATAAACCCATCCACTGGCACAGCTGCACCCAGAGGGGAAGGTYCACAGCCAGTGAGGTAAGCTGTTTGGGCAGGATACAGTTATGTTTTCTTGTCTAACCCTTAGGAAAAGAAAAAATSCCAGAGCAGAGCTGTCCATCACGATTCACATCAGCTCTGCTTACCTTGGTTGTGTTAAGGATCCCTGGAGCACCAACGCGGCATGGGAAATGCACTGGGATCGGATGTTGCTCAGTAGCTGACTAACTGTTGGCTGGCTACACATCTGATAAAATGAAGTTATTTTAATAYAAACTATGAGTATTTGGAGACAGAACAGACAGGAAATCATATACTTTTCATTCAGGTAATACGAATGCAATATGCCAACTAAGCACGCTTCCACCCTCAGATTTTATAGAGAGAGTTTCCCCCCACATCCCCCTCCCAGGGCAAGAARCTATTAGCAAAATACAGAAAGCTGGCAGGGAGTTGGCCTGACAGAATTATATTTTGCTGTGGAATAAACTCAGATAAAATGCCAAAGATCCACTGTGAAGGACAGTTCTGAAAACACTGCTTATTTTTGAGATGTAAAACATATACAAGATGCCAAAGTGATGAACTAAGAAATGTTAAAAGGGAAGCTTATAAATCTACAGTTTTTTTGTACAATAAAGCCATAAGGAAATACCTATCCATTTTCACCAACTTTCCCCTGCACACTGGAAGAGCTAGAGAATGGGCTGTGTCTGGCCTGATGGGACTGCTCTTCCCAAACCTACCTTTGGTGCTTTTCTCTCCTCTATTCCGACTCTGTCAAAACACTCAATGAGGTAGTTCAGCATCTCTGTCTCCTTACAAGTTTCAATGGTGAAGTGGTCACTGCAGGTATCGGAAACACTTGAGCTGCCAGAGCCTCCCACACTTCAGAAGACATGCACAGGAAAAAGAAATGGAGCATTAAGGTACAGCTCCTCACTCCTGCACAGACTCATAATTCACGAGCCCCCGACTTTTTGTTAGTTTTCTGAAGATCCATCCCATAACACACACACAGGGGCCTCTCAGCAGGTCTGCTCATTCTCTGACCTAGAGAACTCTCCACTTAACTGCTCGTCCAACGCTGAAAATCCAGCTGTGCTGTAACAGGACCGAAGCAGCTTAAAATAAATACCTGGGAGACAGCTATAAGATCCATGAAGACAGTGGGAATCAAAGCGTGGTTTTCAGGGCAACATTTGGTAGGAAGAGCTTCCAACTAACAACGCACTTGATACCAACACTGATACACGTCCCGGGAAGGACTCTGCTAAACCACCAGGCAAGGGCGCTACCTCTCCACAGCTTCCTCACGGACTGAGCGTAACGTCCCCAAGTGCCACGAACGTCACCAACTCCGTTCATGTCCTCATGCCCTCTGACCCACGGAAGGTAAATCCACCCCCTACAGAGAAGGGACCTTAGCCCTCAGATAGACAAGGGTTAGAGATAACCAGATTATGGGAGAACAAATGAAACAGGAGACTGCATCTAAGCAGCTGCTTCTCTTGGTATTTTCATATTAAAGACTGTTTAACTTCAACTCAATACAATGCAYGGTAAAACATTACATTTCATTAAGTAGTATTACTTCATGAAGAAAAAGAAAGCCCCAATACTGTAAACATAAAAACTAAACCCACAAAGACAAAAACATGCCCAAGACAAGAAAGAAATCAAATAGAAAAAGTGGGAACAGACCCAAGGCCTCTCAGTCCCAGACTTGTTATCCCAACAGAGTTCCTTTCTACACAACAGCTTGGCAGGGTTAATTACAATTGAAAAACCTCATTTTACAGAAGGGAATTAAGAGAAGATATTCGCCTTACGCAAAAAGTACAAAACCCTCAAACAAACAGCAATTACGTGGATGATCCACAGCTACCCCTCACTGAACGAAATCAGTGTACAGTCAGAGGGAATTTAAATAAAAAAGATCAAAATTTAAATTGAAAAATAAGAATAGTTTCCTTAGATGGATCCTTTTTAAAAAAAAAAATCTTAAAAGCTATCATAGCTGGAACTAATTAAAACTGTAAAATAATTTACAATTTAATAATCTATCTGTACAAGTCTATTGTGCAAGTTGTGCTGTCCAACCAATAAAAGAGATCATTATTTTTAAGTGTATGTGGGCAAAGTGCATCAAGAAATATACYAGCTTCAGCACAGAACTTGTTTTAAGTTATTGAACCAAAATTAAGCTGTGCCAAATTTAGCTCTGCTAAAAAGTTCTACTAAAGCTATATATACATTTTCTTCTTTATAGTGTCTTTCTGACCTCTTGGCTTCTCACCTTCAGCTTAAAAATTATCCTTGAGAATATAAATTTAGATTACTAAGTATTAATTCTAAATTTAGTCACTCTAAATGGTTTCATTGCAGCCACAACTGAAATTATTCCCATACAAAACTCATATATCCTCCTTCAACGCCTTTGGTGCCTTGGTATTTTGAAAATRTAAGTTGTTGTAGAATTGTGAGCTACCGTGCTCATAATTTAAACTAAAACCTTACTGCTGCCTGCAGCATGCCAGGACATAACATACGAGCCAAGACACCAGAAGCAAAAACCCCAAGAAGTCCTGRGGCCTGCAGGCTGTGCAGCCCAGTCCAACACTTGGCTTAAGCTGCCAGCAGTATGAATATCAGGCTTGAACAAAACAGTGGRAAAAATATAACCCCTAATTGCACGTGCACAGCCCCCTCAACGTGTGATTTCAGGAGAGATGACCTGGAAACATGAGAGTGTAATGGAAAGCRGGAGAGGCTACTGGAAGGTTTTCTGGTTATCAGTCCGACTTTGGCAGTAACATCCCAGCAAAACCAATAACCACYGGTATGATCTCAGACAGAAATGCTGGTGATGGCGCAGACTAGGCACATCTTTCAGGACACTCATTCCCTGACACTCAGGCAGTGAAATTTCCACTCACTTTAGTTCAACTAAAATACCTCAAAGGGGATTGAAAGCCTAAAGCAAGCGCTCTCCTCGAGCTGGTCAGCGCGTGAGCCGCCTTTGAAGCCCTGGCCTAACTGGCTCTGCCTGTTCAAACAAAGGCACCAGGCTTAGACCGTCTCAGGATTATCATCAGGTTTTGCTATTTTGCACAGCTCTCTGGCCAGCCTCCTGAGATGACCAATATCAGCTCTCATTTTGTTTTCACATGTCTTAATGCCATAGAAGTGAAGGGCTTCTGTCATAGGATTCCAGGTCTTTTTTTTTTACTGCAAATTATTCCCTCTTCTCCCTCTTGTCTGTTCCAAACACACCAGCCTCTACTATCCACTGTGTCAAAGCAACCATAATAATTCCTGGGAAACTAAACTGTCAGGTATRTTTTTCCTCATAGGTTACAGAAAAGAGCTTCAGCTGCCATAAACTGATTGAACATCAATGAACCTGCAACAAAAGCACACTATTTGCATCAGCGAAGTATTTGTCACTGGATCTTTTTCTATCCATCATCATATTATAGTTTTTGATAGAAAAAAATGCACATGATKTACCATTGACTTTAAAATTACAGTTGCATGTGAATAACATTYCTTCTACTCATATAGTCAATGAACATATAGCCAGCTCCACTGAAACATTCCCTTCAGAAATAGTGCTTATTGCACCTGAAAAGCAGCATGATTAGTGAGTACTCCCTTTACTTTAGTCATCTCTTTTTAAAGAGCTGACTAACTAGGATTCATTAAACATCTGAAAAGCCATCCAAGTCATCTCCTTGGCTTTGCTCATTTCCCAATTAACTTGGAAAAACAGACTACTGTTAGTTCCTAAGCACCCAAACATGCAGGTTACATTTTTTTCTCCAATACCTGGACCCAAACTGGACACAAGAAAAATCATCATCTTCATTTTCTTCATCACTACTGTCCTCAGACACATCAGAAACGGCAAGGAAGAGGAGGGAGAAAGGGTTGTCGTATATACTACCACAACAAAAACGGAAAAGGCCATCAGAGATTTTTAAGCCCAAAGTACACTATAGCTTTTCTTTACAAACCTGCCAAAGAAAACGACTTATTGAAACATGCGGACAAGGGGTAACTATGTTAGAAAACCCGAGACTATGCTAACATGCTCTGTGATGCCACTCCAAGTTATACACATATCAAAACGCCACACACTCACAAACCAAAAATTTCACAGTAATTTTTGAGACTTGATAAACTTGTGGCTTAGGTGGAAATGTTTACATCTAATTGCATAATAAATATTACAGTTTCAAGCTACTGAACTGTAATGCAGTGCTCCCAAAGCACCTCCTGTTAGCCTCTCCCTCCTGCAGGGCATTGGTAGCAGCCAACAGAGAGAAAAAGTGGCTGTGCTTGGCTTAGCATATTAAAACAGCCTGATCTGTAATTTAAATCTGTGCATTAGGTCGTYCTTTCTATCACCGACCAGCAAGTAACAGCTTTCAACATCAACTAAAGCCTTACTCAGAAAACCACCTGCAAAGCAGGAGGTCCCTTTATATACTATCCAGCAGCAGCAACCAAACAGAAAGCTAATACTTTACCTGGAATGGATGCAAAGAGAGGAGGCAAAAACAAAATATTGCTACCTTTAAGGTAATTACATTCCACTTCAAACGCTAGCAGAGGCAGATTTAACATTTTGGCAGACAGGACTTGTTAGCAAGTCAGTGTATGAACACAAGCACAAACCAAAACACAGAAATCAGCTCTGGGTAAGTAAGGTAAGCTCGGTACAAACACAAGCGCTTCCAAACTGCATGATTACGCCACACCCTCACTGCACACGTTAAACACACTCTTCTGCTCTTGTGAAATACCTAGAAGGAATCCTGTTCAGTAAAGAACGCCTGCGCGAGGGGCTGGGTGAAGCAGTAAACAAAGGTGGACCCATTGCCATGGGTCTCTGCCTGGATGTGATGACTGGCAAGCCYGGAGGGCTGGTAGCCAAGACTGGAGGACTTGGCGAACTAGACGGGATGGAAATATTCAAGGAACGCGGGATGGAAGCAGCAGAAAGGCCTCCAGAATGGGCCACAGTGTATGGCCGGTACCTCGGGGAGGAGGGCTGCGTCGCAGAAGGGCTCGTGGCTGCCAGGTGAGAGCTGACAGAAATGGAAGGCACTGATGTGGAGGCAACTGAGCTGGCTGGTGGGGTAAGAGATGAACCAGTCATTGGTACATAGCTTGTGAAACTGGGAGTAGGAGCTGGACTAGTCCCATAGAGACTAAACCAGTTACAGGGGAAAAAGAAAAAAAAAAAAAGCAACAATTTAGGATATGCAGAAAAAGGATGAAAGAGTAAATGAACAAGAGAAGCCCTTCCCCTTCTGATGACTCTTCAGTAATAGCTCTGCGGCTCATATACATTAACACTTTGTAGTAATGTTGCATAARACTATCTCACTATTTACATAATTTTATGTTAAATTAACCAGCAGGCCCCTAAGACACAAGTTAGGGACGGTTCTCTGGAAGAACCTGCCACATGGCTTTAACCTATCAAAAATGCCCCTAATCTATCAAATACGCCTCTAATCATGCCTATATGGTCAAAAATGGTGACAGTGGGGGGAATAGACTTTAAAAAAATTATCGCTTTTTCCATGACTATTTTATTTATTGTCTTGGAACATTTCTATGCCTCTCTCTTACTTTATCAATCAATATTCAAGTGAAATCAATAGTAAGTATAATCAGAAGTCACCTGGATAAAGAACTGGAACCAAAGGAGCCTACATTACAGAACATCGGGCTGGTTCCTGGGTTGGAGCCAGTGTTTAAAATCAGGCTTCTATCAGGGGACCGGGCAGCTGCAGCAATTGGCTGTGATGTAGCTGTCAGGCTGGCAAAGGGGTTTTCATCTTTTGACTGTGTGGACATCATCAGAACTTCCATCAAAATTTGTCCAATCAAGTCCTTAAAATCAGAAAACACTGTCAAGAGTAAAAGAAGAGAGTTAATATCCTCATATTACTGTCTTCATCTATAAATTAGTTACTATCAGAGATTTCATCTACAAAAGACAGTTGTCAACTATCTTTTTGAATTAAGCAGTACTTTTAACAAGAGCAAAAAAACCTGAAATTTATTGGTAACTATCATTCTGTCTACACTAGGTAAGTTCTGAAGTTACGGTTGCGCAAAAGGTAACTTCTGGGAAGTACAGAGGATCATAAACAACTTCATGTTGTTACTAATGATCCTTAAAATTGTCTCATCTGCTACTGATATCCTAAAGAAGGAAAATAATTTTCCCTTTCCTTCTCCTGCTCTCACATGCCCACACATAAATGAGCGATTTACAAACTGGTCATATCTCCGAGCTGTTTTCTATACATCTATACATCTTGTTTTCTATAGCTAACTATCTATATTTTATAATCTATACTGTAATATAATCTATATAATATAATCTATATTATATATATAATCTATTATATATAAAAAACAAAAACAAAAAGTACAAAAAAACCCACAGAAATATTTGGTTTATAAAATGAACAGTTAAATATCTGTTGTACAATGCAAGAGTTACCATGGAAAGTCAGTAAAAGGTTTTGGGGGGTGCAGGGCAGACCAAAAGCAAACAAAAAAAACATAGCAACATGGCAATATCAGCACATTGGTCTGATAATACAACAAATCAATCAATGAGACTCTAGCAATTAACTGCACCAGGAGCTATAATCAACTTCTCTGCATTCCCTTCCACGTACTCCATTTCCTGCTACATCTGCTGATAGCAGATGCGCTTTCCTCTCGGTGTTGAAACGCGCCAGTTTTACTCAACCGAAGCAATCCCTAACAAATGCTAGCAGCTCTGATTCCTACCTTCCTTCGGGTTCTGCTTAAATTGGGCAGAAAGTGAAGTCAGGAAGATGACATCTCTATCTCGGTCCTTCCAAGAAACTCTGAAGATCTTACAGACCAGCTGAAGAGCTTGTTCCTCAGATACTTCAGACCCAGACAGAGGCTCCTTGGTTGGGACAGAAAGCATTTTATTTGCATTAATTATGATTGTACCAGTCAAGTCACAATTACAGCAGATTCAGTTTTTTAAACAGTTTTAAGCTAACTCTGGATGACAGGTTCTGTGTGCTAAGAAATACAAATATAGTTGCCAAAGTTTATTTGGGAAAAGGAAAAAAGAGAGATTAAGAAAAATTCAGCAGAAGTACACTAATCCAGGAGTAAGCAACTTCCCAAAATACATTATAGAACGGTATAAGAAGGAAAGGGAAATTTAACCAAGATACTTGTGCTGATTTCCTTAACAGGGAATTAAATTGGGATTTAAATTTTTATGCACACATATGGTATTCTAACATTTTCTTTTAAAAATTAAAGCACAAGAAGGGGTGAGCTTACAAGAATCCCCAGACTTTCTTCCCTTCAAATCTTTGTCCAAGGAATGGCATCTTTCACTTGGGTGAAGTCAGGACAGGACAAAAGATTCAAGAATTTGCCTCATTCCCTTTTCTTCCATAAAATCATGTACACTGTGCTCAAAACTAAGTAAAAATATTTCCTATAAAAAGAATGCTACCATAAGTAATGGCTAGCAAGGGTTAAATGGGAGGGCTCTTGCAATCCTAAGGCAGCTTTGAGGATGCACCTGGGAAAACGGCAAGATACAGAGAAATAAAATTCAAGTAATTTTCCCTGCAATATGAGGAGAGTTTGCATTTAAAAACATTTTCAAAGCATATGTGAACTCATTATTTTTTACTCACAAAACCATGGCATGCAAGAATAAAACTGTCATTATAAAAAAAGAGCTGCACTAAAAGCACTTCAAAACTACTTGTTACATAAAAGCCAGTTTCAGCCTAAAATAACTAGAGTTGTAAAGTATAAGGGCAAAAATAAAATTCTTCACTCCAAAAACTACAAAGTAGTAGACTCAAGCATTTTGATTGGGTTAATTGGTGGCTGGTCACTTACCTGTTTCAACTTGCCCAGTTTCAATGCTCTTTCCTGCTTGGCTAACACTAGGTATTTAAGAGCAGCACTACGTTACTGACCTCAAAGATAATAATCACATGTAGCCTGCAACACTGCAGATCAGCCCAAGTCACCTGTAGCTTGACACTTYGCCTGATGTGAGCCCATAGTAGATAATTAGAAAATAAATATAAGGATATGAGAGATGTATCCCAAGTTTTTTTCTGATGAGCCTCACTAACCGTAGCTGGAACCAGCATTACAATTGCTGAGGTTCATCTACGTTGAACATAAAACAGAAAATTCAACTGCACAGAATTTTAAAAATGAAAAAAATTGAGTCTGGAGATTATTCTGTGAGGGCTGGAGATCTTTCCTAGATGAAAAGTGTATCTGATACTTGATACAGGTTTAATTGGTGCTGCTGTATTATACTTCTTACAATGTTAAATGCTCTTTATTTAGAAGTGGTTGAACAGGGAAGAACARAATGCATGTTATAAAAATAAAGATATCATTTAAAACTCCCCTTTTCTTTAGATCTGACATCACAAAGTGGCCACACCCATGCCACTAGATTYATCACAGATTTCCAGCAACTACCAGAACTGTATTCTTTTCAAATGCTTTCTTCACACACAATTAAGCTGGGAATTATGGCACACCAATACACTGACTTGAYATAATCACTTACAATATACTTGTAYTTCTCCTACCTATTTCTCTAGAAAAGGTTTTATTACTAGCACAATTTCCAAACAGATAACCAGCCAAGAAAAATCTTTGCTTTTAAACGAGGATTACGCTGTCTCCTTTCCACTTGCTTACTAGGAGACATGGTAAAGTTGGAGGAATTGAGCCAACTTTGCACAGCTTTATTTTACTTTCCACTGGGCCCCCCATTCAAGATCGTCCTTGATTCCAAGCTATTTATTTCACGGTAGCACAATGCAGGTTGCCTGACTGCCTGGTTTGCAGCTAGGAATCGACTGCAAAGGATTCTGCAGCAGGGTTACTGCTATCAGGCTTCGAGCCAGGCTTTTACCAACCGAGCTTATTACTGACAGTGCAGGAATAAACAAAGGCATTTAATGAGCATGGCAAAAACTGGAGAAACCTCTCTTGACTACACTGCTGTCCCACTTCTTTATTGCTTTATTTCACAGGGGCCTTAAAAAAAAAAAAAATCAACTGACAGAAGAAAGTCTTAGAAGTGAATCAGAGCTTTGGGCTTGCTCTCCTTTTTTATTTCAAAGGACTTTCAACTCCTATCTAAACATTGATAGCCAAATAACATTCTAAGAAAATAAGTAAGTTAGAGCAAGAACACTATCTTACTATGAAACAGTGTTTCAGCACAGGGAACATTTGATATAGCAGGTTGTTAGTAGATCTCCAGATGCTGTACAAATAAGCTGGAAGGCAATCCTCAGTACGGTTATAAATTACTCCCCTTAAGAAGTATTTCTACAGGCTTAATCCATACCAAAAACAAAACAAAAAAATCTGATGATTTGGACAAGAAAAGGTCACTTTGTTGTAAGGCATATAATGAAAATATTTTCTTTAGAATTTGAAGGTATCAATAAGCCTGCCTCTAAAGCTATGAGTATTAAAGCTATATTTGAATGAGTTTTCTTTCCCCCTCCCTCCTAAAAACTTAATGAGGAAATTTAGTCCTGAAGTTGTTATAGATGACATTTAAAAGCTATTCCATCCTCTCAAAAGCTCCTATTCAAAACGTGGAGATACAGATATGTGAGATACAGATAACAATACAAGCTACAATTCCACATTACTTATCTACATCGCATCATCCTAAATCCTTCGTTCCCATTTCAATTCCATCACCGGGCTCAGCCACCCACAGTTCTGACAAGGTTTCCCCAAAAGACATAGCCCTTTTTGAGACTGGAGTGAACACATGGCAAAACCCAGGAAAACTGCAGACTGCAAAGCTGGCAGCTGTACAAGGCTATGTCAGTGAAAGAAAACACAGTAACATAAGCAAAGGCAAAACTTACTGAGTCCGAGGTGAAGCTTTCATAAATCAAAATGAACATTTTATATAACAGAAATGTAYCTTTAATGCTAAAACACATAATGGAGCAGTTTTGCCCATAACATCCAAGAACTCAAAGTAACAACAGYGCTCTATACAGCCTGGAAGAAAACCACCAGCATGGAATGGACTAACCTTATCCGACAGACTCCTTTTCTCTCTGCGATCATTTTCATCAACCTCCATATTTTCAATTCCTGAATCCACGTCTACCTGGGACATACTGGAAGCAGAAATAAAAAGAGAGCCCATAAAACTTCCAAGAAAGCTCCTCTGGAAGACATCGAGTGAAGGAATATCACCTTAGGTAAAAGCAGCAGAGAAAGAAACACTGCAAATGGAACAGCCATATCCACAACAGCAATTAAAAATCACTACTATCTGTTAAAGGCTTCTTWTACTACATCTATTTTGAATTCAAGAGATAAAATATTAAACTTCTTCAGTAGGCAATATGAAACACAAAGCTATCACATCCCACAATCTTCTTTTTTAAATAGAGTAGCTGAATCGATCCCACTAGACACACACATCCCTTAATATCTAAGATGATATTCCATCGTTTTAAATGTTAAAATAGGAATTCCCATTCAAATTAGACAGAAAAGCACAACAATGGTTTAAACAGTGTGCCATCTTTGAACATGTATTAATACGGTTGGAAGTGAAAAATAACAATATTTTTCTCTGCAAGTGGTTTTTATTATTGCATGGTGCAATATTTGTCCGCTCCTATAAGCTGCATGTTTTACCTTTTCTCACAGGAGACACTATCAATATCCATGCTCTGAGACCGAGAGAGAGACTGAGATTGTGTTTCAAGGCTGTTAGACGGAGAACTGCTGAGTGAACTCACTCCTTCGCTGCTCTGGCTTCGGTGGGCTACTCCTAAAGAAAAGGCACCACCAAGATTACAACAGCATTTGGAAGGCATACACAATTACTGGGATGAAAAAGGAGAGGAAATGCCATTCTGGAGACTACTTTTCAATCCATTTCTTGAGCATTTTCAGTGCTTCAATGCATTTGGAAATAAAAGTTACTAATATTCATAGTTGATTGCAGACACACATTCTCTACCTCCCCTTCCCAAGCTGCAGCAGTGCTATAGGAGCGCTTACCTGCATTTTAACACAGAGGAACAAAACGAAATTTGCAGCCATACAGTGCTCAGAGACTCACTCTCAAAATAAAAAGCATTGGAAAACTCTTTGGGTTTAAAAATCTACATATAATTTAAGTACATGAATAATGTCAGGCATTAATAAAACTTATTTACCTATAGCAAATTATATAAACTAGTATGTATTTGTTACAGTATTCAAAAGAAAGCTGTGGGGAAGAGAAAGACACCATGACCTTTTACTCACAATGTTTCCTACTTTTTCCAACCTTASCAGGTGAGAAATGTACAAAAAAAATCATATACTAAAAAGCAAAACCCACTGAAAAAAATCAAGGTGATCACCGGAAGAGCAAGTCAATTCACAGCAAGATTTTGAAATACASATCAATTAAAATATAGAAATCCATTTTTTACTTTATGATTGAATTGACAAAATGTCATTCCCCTCTCCTATATCTCCCATCTGAGAGGCTGCTAGTGGCTCTCCAGGCTGCTCGCGTGGCACCCCAAAGCCACATACAAAAGCCATGAGAAGCAGTTTCTCTTCCTCATAGAGGCAGGTAAAATAGCTAAGCTTGGTAGCAAATTGCTGCTACCCTAAGACATCGTGCAGCCCCCTCAGTGTGTGAATTAACCCAGGTGAGGCTATAGGGCTCAACAAGAGTTTTCACATTGTGTCCCCCATCAGACAAATCCTTCAACAAGGTACTAAGGAAGGCATGAGGTACTGCACAAAAACAGCAAAAACATCTAGGAAGCCCTAACAGCACACAGTACTATACCCACACAGCAGCAATATAAAATACGGCTTTGCAGCGTAGCTGAAAAGCTTTAGGATACGAACAGATGGATTCACTTAGCATGAATACTTATTCAGAGAARCATTAGATACTGGCATGGTAGAAGGCAAGCCCTCTGTATAATTCCGAATAATCCAGAAAAAGACTTGAGTTCAGTATCAATCAAAGCTGAATGAGTTCTTCTAACACCTGTAAGGGGATGTCGCTTAAGTCTGCTCCTAAAATTTGTGCCTAGTATCACTGGCTGTGATTAATAAGAAAACAGTATTAATTAACATTATAGCTGCAGCTTGCAATGTCAGATATCTGCATGCCAAAGCACCTCTTTGAATGAGTTTTTATGGGGGGGGGGAGGGAAGATAATGATATTTAGATTTCATTCTAAAGTAAATTCACTTCTCTGGGTTCTTCTGCCTGCTGTTTACAAGGCATTCCCCAAAGAGTATGAGGTTACAAGTAAGAAGTGTAAAACTAGATGACTTATTCTTTAATTCCACAGCTAGCTGTGTTTCAGAGTCACTACTGAAAAGCGCAGCTTGTCCTGTATTTATGGCAGTTTTGCATTCTGAAGTTAACAGTAGAGACARCAAAACAGAACAGACTGGGATAATGTTCTTCGACACAGCTGTTAGGAATGCTTGGAGAAGGATGCACTAAAACTAAGTCTTGAAACAAAATTCATTCCACCAAATCACAGAATGGTTGAGGTTGGAATGGATCTCTGCAGATCACCCTAGTTCAATCCTCCTGCTCACACTGCACAGAATTGCATCCAGGTGGGTCTTGATCATCTCCACAGCAGGAGACTTCCCAACCTCTCTGGGCAGCTCTCCCAATATATTTTTGTGATGCACACAAAAGAATTATCACATTTTTCACAAAATAGATGCATAAGTTTGATCTCACTATGACATACAACTTCCTACAAAAAGGGATGCTTACAAGGACATTATTCCGCTGAAGATGTTCTCTGCATGTCCAAACCAATTAAAATCCTCTGCAGTCATTTTAGCCTACCTCTGCAAAGGAGCTCCTGCAAACTGCAAAGCGTGAGCCAAGGCTTCACCAATGCTAAATAAATGCAGCAGGTAATCATTTGTGAACACTTTTTCTTGATCTATTCTCTCATTTAATCATATCCTTTATTCTGCTGTGAAAAAAACATGCATTATTAAACTGCTGCAATGACTGGCACTGCAGGAAGTAAACACTACACTGTGACTAGGTACCTTCTGTTTCTGGCCATCAAACAATCTAGTCTGTTTAATTAGGCGTTAGCTAGTGTGGATGGATGAATTTGTAAGAGAGAAGTCTGTAMGGGCTTCACTGTATTTTAAAAAATAACAACTCAGATGTAATACGTGAATATTTCTACCTTTAGGTATATATGTCCATTCCTCATATATTTGCATTAGGGTTTATACTGTTGCATAGTCAAATGGATCAGTACCTCACATTTCAGAAGCTAAACATTTCTTTTTCTGGATTAGTTTTCACCTGGAATAAGTCCATGATCTACCTCACCACACAGCTGCTACTTGCAGCAGAAGGAGGCAGCAAGAATCACCTCTTTCAGCCAGAGCCAGTCTTAAGGCGAATTAAAATTGCCATGCAACCACAGGCTGAGCAAACACTGCAAGCAAACGCTGCGCTGGTCTAAAAAGTCACTTTTGCTTTTGGGTTGCTCTCTATCACGAGAGCAACCCAACTATCACGAGGAGGATATGCTGTGTTATATTCCAGCTAATAAACTTTTCCCAGTAAAGGCTTTTGATAATTTTTCTTTGTCCTGGCCACTGAGCAATAAGGTAAACAGGAAATGGCCAACTCGAGATATTTCAGAACAGCACTGTAAATAATAAAATCAAGAGATATCTATTCTTCTGGTAGCTTGTAAATTCATGTATTTACTAAAGGGAAAGAAAATTTCAGGAAGTAAATAATTAGATCAGAAGTATAACAATATGTGCTTATCAAGCATATATTATCAGAACTTATCAGAAAACTATTATCAACATCAACAGAAATCATACCGAAAACTTTGTTTTAAACAATCTTAACATATCCACTGCAAGCTTGGCTTTGTGAAGTTCAGTTAATCTACCAAAGTAATGCCTGCAATGTTATTGAGGACTGCAGATAAAGATCACAATACTGGAGAAAAAAAGCCTGCCTGTTTTGATTTTCAAGATATTCAAGYTTAAAAACAATTTTAAGGTCAACAGTAGTATGATATATGAAAATATTAACATTTCTTCACTTCTCAGAAGAGCAACCCTCTCAACTTTCCATGTTTTCTGCATTTGTATAATTTTAGTAGATCAGACATTATCCTTATCTTCTAGAGCAGCTACAACTCTTAAGTCTCCTCCTTGTATTCATTAAAACTGGATTTAGGAATTCTTTTATTTTTCCCAAAACACTGCAGAGTTGCACAAAAAAGAAAGTTCTGCATTTGTATGTGGACAATGCACAGTCATAGTTCGCATTATTTTTAATTGTACCATGCCCTAGCAATTAAAGATCAAAAATGAACTTGGGACAGATTGCTAAAACGTACTTAGAAACAAATCAATAAAAGCCTGTGTTGCAAGACTGAATATTTTTTCCTACCTCCTGGATAGGATACTCTGAAAAGAAAGCTAATCTAAAACTACTACAGACAGCTAATCTAAAAGTCCTATAGACTTCAGGTAAACTTTGGTAACCTGTACTTTGATCTAGCATACTTCATTTACAGAAACCTAGGAAAGAATCATATCTAACCACTCAGGAGTTGCAAAATGAGAACTAAAGTACCCCCGTGCACCATTTTAAACTATTTCTCTCACACATTATTTTCAGTAACAAGAGAATTAACACAAGCAATAGTATTCTTTGCCTAGACAAAGGGAGTTGCATCATGACCTACAGCATGTATGTGCACACACACAAATAACTTTTGCCACTCTAGTGCCAACCTACCCGATGCACCAATGGGCGAGGTAGCTGGGGTCATGCTGTGCACGTTTAGGCCCAGACTGTGGGACGGCCCCGGGGCTGGCGCTCCTGTGGGTGGTCCCGGTGGGGTCTCTCGCTGGGGTGACGTGAGCGGCGTGCTGGGCTGCGAGGAGGGCCCGCCGGCCAGGCGAGCGAGGCGCCTGCGACGAATCTGCGGGAGGGAAATCAGCAGCGGCCAACACATGTGTTTGTCCGCACATACACGCACCTACACACGCATCATGGGCACACTGGTCCTTCTAGATGGCACGCATATCTGCTCCACGCACAGAAGCTTTACACAGTAACCTGCTAGCTATAGCTGATCCTCAAGGACATTTCTGTGCTCTGTGTAATAACGTTAGAGCAGCTGATATTTGTATTTGAAGTATGTATTTACTCCCTCGGAAGACCATTTSCACTGGAGAACTCCGTGGCTGTCCCTCAAACGGTTGTGTAAGCCAAGTTTAGCAYTTACTGTTCGGCAGCTTCAAAACCATAACAATCCTCTTGACTTATTTTGGCATTTCAGGAAATAAACTGCATTAATCTGATAAAGGGACAATCCGAATATGACCTTTGACTTAATTTCACACCACATAATATTCATAAAAGCATCTGTGCTAACGATCCGGCAGAACGTTGTTTCAAAAGACTACCAGCCAATTTGACCCAAAGCAACACTAAAACCTCTCAAGCTATCTGCTAGACAGGAGCACTAGGTGCTGGCCAGGAAAGTAATCAAAGAGAGTTAATAACATCCTCTCGGCACCTGGACATGCTGCCCCAAACACGGTTTAAAGATCAGTTTTCACCAGTTACCAGCAACGAGGCAGAGAACACCTGCCTTCAAGCTCCGACTGCAGAAGACTATTCTGGACCCATTTATTAAACTTCACAAGAAAGCATCATATCTGAGAGGAGTTCATGATAATCCACAAAACCACCTAGCTGCATTTGCAATCTAACTGTAGGTTGAATTAAGGTTTTCAAGAGCCGCTTCCTAAGCACCCAGCTAATTCACAGCCATGTTTTTCAGATAAAGAAGTGGCAGACAGGAATGAGAAGACAAAAATAAATGACCGTTCCAAATAGGCAGAAGTAGCTAGAAGAAAAAAAATCTTTAGTAAGATGTGAAATTTTTGCAAAAATATTCATGTTTATTCTTGCTGGGCACGTCCTTCTTAACTTCAGACAGGGAATTATGTGAGAAGATATAGACATATATACTCATATATAGGAGTATGCATATAGATACACACATACATATTACATATGTTAATGCATATGTATATGTTATATACACATATACATGTTAACATACATATTTATCAATGTATTCTCAATTGATACCCCGATTACTCAAAACAAGGTCACATCATTCACAGTCTGTGATTTGCATCAAGATCCTCTTCATCATCTTCCAGTTTCAAGCAGATAACCAAGATCTTTTGTGCCACTTAACATTCCTCCCCTTAAAGTACTAGTACTACATGGGTGCAGAAATTATATCAAAAGCAGATGCAATAATCGCTGTTGAATCAGGAGGATATCAAGTTGAACTTTCTGGCTTGTATTTGCCACTTTCTTGGTCTGTTGACCATTTATCTTGCTAAGAATCAACATTCAGATTGTAACCTGCCTTGAAAAAGTGTCTGAAAAGGGGATCCAGCAAATCAGCCTGCACAGATGCACAGCTTTTACCGAGCTGCTTTTAGATAAGGGTACTGCAATTAAAACCACTGCAAGATCTCCCTCTAAAATTTGAAGGATGATAGGCAAATTAGACATGCCTTTATTGTCAAACAAATTAACAAAAATTTAAACAAACTCCAATATTGTTTGCTCAGAAAGAAATAGTTTTCATAACATAGTGTACATTTAGTCCTCGTTGGAGGACTAGATTTGCTTCTTGGATTCTGTGAGTCACATTCCTTTAGGTTCACCTCAACTTATCAGAGAAATAGGAAATTTGATGTAAAGGTTTCTAAGTAGTTTTAACTAAGAAAGAGACAGAAAAGAGGAAGAAAGAGGCTACAAAGTAAAGGAGTACGGTGTAAAAAGTAAAGGAGTAAAGTAATGCTGAAACAGAAGTCTGAGGCTAGACCATAAAACCCAACACATCTTCTGTCAAGCTCGTTCATTAGTGTCTGAGACTAAACAGCATCGAGGTGAGGGCAGTAAKATTGGCCTTATGCTCGGGGCACAATGTGGGGACTCTGGAGACAGGGCTTATTTGCACAAGGCCCTGACTTGTTGCCTTGATATAGCAAGTGATATGCAGGAACTAAGAACTGCAGGAATTCAAAGTGTCCTGCTTTCGCTTGCGACTGAATTACTACCCACACGAGCAAGAACAAGCAAGCAGCTTGTCTTTTAATATTTTAAACTTGAGGATACCTCGGTAATAACCAACCCCTTATTTCAGCAATAGTTAGTTGCAGTAATGACATATGACAAGCTGTTACGTGTCTTACATAATGATGACAAGTTATTTAGTGATAATTACAAAGGGTCTGGAACAAACAATGCTCATCCTCCCTACAACACAGAACTCTGTAATACCCAGTTTAAATCATTAATGAAAAAAAAGGCAGTGGTTGAATGGAAAAGGGATGCTGTTTATTAGTACAATTTTCTTTGGACACATGTGAATTGTGCCAGCAAGAGCAACTTTCAAGAAAACAATTTCTGTCTTACTGGACTTCTTAAAAGCCATCAAGTTAGACACAGTACAATACCCAGTGTAAAAGGGGCACCCCTGTTTAAGACAGCCAGATGATCATTTTATTTACACAGCAGACTAACAAAGCTACAACCAGGAAAACTAGTCTTATGGGCTTTTTCCGACCTGGTTCTGATTCACTTCTCATTCTTCTGCTTTTTTTTCCTGCTTTACATTTTACATAAAGTTTTTAAAAGGGAGGACTTCATGGGGTCTCATATTGTTCGCAGGCTACTACTGTTCCAACTACTGCAGCAGCTCTTTAGCACCACCACAAAAAACAGTGCATATTTTGGACACACACTTGACTGAGCAGGTCTGTCCCTATCCCAAAAACCATAATCACAGAAGGCCTTTGACTTTAAAGGGTGTATTACCAGGCCCAGAAATATTCCCACTTTAATTGACTGGTATTTTCCTTTCAGTCTCTACCAAATAAAAGTTCCTCGAGACAGAAAAAAAAAATATTTTAGAACGCTATTTTTTCCTGTACAGTTCATCTTTAAACCTAGGATCCTCTGTCCCAACTACCAGTAGAAGCACACTAAAATAAACATTGTCTCTTTTTCTTTTGGAATGAGGGGTCCATCAACATAAAAATAAGTGACAGTCTAACTGTCTTAAACTGATATAAGGCTGCGATTGTCTCAAGCGGTTGCCTAAAGGACTTTTAGGTAACCTAAAGTTACCTACAGCTTTGGTCCTAGCTAAACTGTAGCAAAAGACGTGCAAAAATTTCAAGTCGGTCACAACAAACATTTTGCCAAGAAAGGTAAACGAGTCCCTACTGGAGAGCTCCTTCCCTGCAACCTCAGTTCCATGATGCAGCGTTTTTGATGATGTCACGAATTTACATGAGCAGTGACACAAACAAGCTCACATAGGCCAAATATTTCTGAAGCAGATCACAAAACACCTCATGATCAGAGGCAGCTAAAAGGAATGGTAAGAGTAATTAAAAATAAACACAGCACTCATAAAACATTGCGATTAGAGATGCTTTTGCACAGCTGGAACTATAACACCAGCAACTCCCCCCACTGTCCCCAACACATGGGAGTTTTGACTGTTTTCCCAATGCTTCTGTAGTATACAAAGACCCCTGTAAAATAAGTACCRTGAAGTCTTTCCTCCTATTTCGGGCTGCAGCAGAGCAGGATTGCTAAATCACGACACACAAGGTAATCAAAAACATTCAGGAACACAAACCTGAGTGACAAGAGCAGCCACCTTGCTCTACACCCCAGCTATAGGATACGGTGGGTAAGAGAAGTTACTGCTTTCAGCCATCCCTGAGCATGTGCTTCAGCTGCTCTGATAGTCGCACATTCCATAAAATACAGTTTTCTGTGAAAACGTGCTCAAAGCAGACAGAGGGGCATCTCAAGTTGCACCAAAGTTGGATGTTACACCGGGACAACGGGAAACTCCCAGGATCCTGGTGGGGACCTTGGTGGGCGCAAGACACCTGCTCCCCACAGAGATGCAAAGCACACAGGCTCAGCCTAAGAAGAGCACAAAAAACACCCTTCCAAGGGAAGGAGCAGCCTGCGCTACCCAGGTGATTACAAGTCACTTATGGTTCTGAARCAAAAGAACGATTATAATAAGGCAGATCCAAGCAAGGCCATGACAGCAGGAAAGCCCCTTCCCAACCCTCTGTGAAGGGAGGCTGAGCGCAGGGCTCCGCTCGCAGCTCAGCGCAGCCCCGGGGTGCAGGGCAGCACACCGGCCAGGGGACGGGGCTCGCTCGGCCACCACCGAGACCGCGGAGGTGCACGGGGAGGCCGAGGGGCGAGCCGGGGGCTCCGGGGAAAGCTCGGCCCGGGGCGCACAGCGCGGGCGGGCCGGGGGCAGGGAGGCCGCGGCCTCAGGGGCGCTCACCTCGTCCGCGCTCAGCTCCTCCATCGCCGTCCTCTTAATGGTGACCGGGGGAGGGAGCCCCGCGGGAGCGCGCCCCGCCGCCGCTGCCCCCCGGGCGCCTCACAAGGGCATCGCCGGGGCGGCGGCGCCGCC
>NW_020454283.1:875244-881893 GCF_003342845.1 Nothoprocta perdicaria
CGCGCCGCGGCCGCTGCCCCGCGCAGAGATTATTCATCAAAACAAGAGCGCAGCGGCGGCCATCTTGGGGCGGGAATCACGTGAGGCCGCCGACGCAGCCGGGCATGCCGGGCCCGCGCGCAGCCGGACCAATGGTCGAGCTGGAGGGGCGGGGCCGGGCGCGAGAGTCGTGGCGGCGCGGGAGCGGCGGGGAGGGGCGGGGGGACGATCCTCCGCCCCCACCCCCCGCAGGCGCCATGGTAACGGGGGCGGCGCGCAGAAGGGAAGGCACGAGGAGGAGGAGCCCAGAGGGGGCGGGGAACAGCCCTAAAGGGCGGGGCGCGGCCTTGAGGGGCGGGGCGCGGCCTTGAGGGGCGGGGCGCGGCCTTGAGGGGCGGGGCTATTTTGTGCGGCCTCCGTGGGCCTCTGTGTGCATCTGGGCCTCTGTGTGCATCTGGGCCTCTGTGTGCATCTGGGCCTCTGCGCCCTGCGGGCTTACGAGCGCCCTCCCCGGGCCTCCATGCGCAGCTGGACCCCGGGCCCTCTGGCCTTACGTGCACCCTCCCCRGGCCTCTGTGTGCARCTGGATCCCCGCGCCCTCCACGCATTCGTGCGCCCTCCCCGGGCCTCCATGCGCAGCTTGCCATGAAAACCAGCCAATGACATCCCTAAGCAAGCTGAAATCCACTCTCCTGAAGTCCAAATCTGTGATTTTTTTTTCTTGCTCACTTCTTTTCAGTATTTTTAACTCCATCATCTCATGTTCACTGCAGCTAAGTGCTGTGGTCATTAATTCAGGACATGAAACTCATGCCTTCCTGTTTTGTGGTCATCTGTGGAGGCTCCTCCCTGATGCCCTGTGGYTCCACACAGCTAACACTTCCACACAAAATACGATGTGAGACCACCATTACAGACAACGTGATCCTGCAGGTCCTCATCCTACCGGAAACCTCAAATCTACTTGGGTCAATTSCCTGTGGAAAATGGGAGTGGAATGGGAGTTACCTTCACTCTTCAGAAGAAGGTGACATTCCCAAGTTCCCCACTGCTTCTATAACTCTGGCTGCAGAGAAGAAATTACATGTGAAGAATCACATTGATTTTGCACCTGAGATGTCTTCTTTCTCCCTGCCCACAGAAGAGTCTTTGGAAGGTCTCCAAACTTCCTRCTAGCAGGAAGCTCTCCTACAAATACCCCTGTTCCTCGACCACCTCCTGACTTCCTCACCCTCTGGCCAGCTGTCTTAAACAGGCCAACCTTCCTGGCACCCTTCTCCACCACTGGATATTGTCATCCCTTCTCCGCTTCCTGCCCTGCTTCTGTTTTGAGTTTGTTCCTCAAATTCTGGTGCCTCCGGGTACCAGTGATGACCCCCCCAGGTTTGGTGTGAGAACGTGGGCAGCTGAGCACACATCTCCCTTTGCTTTACTTGCTGGATCCTTCTCTTTGTCCTCATGGCCAAGATAAGAGCGTAGAGTGTCACATGCAGGCTTGACGGGGAGTCAAGCAGCCCTTATAGATGCTCTCTCTGGAGGAAATCAGTGGTGAGAAGGGTCTTTGCCCTTAGATGTCCTAAGGTCTTTGCCCTTAGATGTCCTGCTGGGGCCCAGACGGCCTTTGTGGCTCAAACCTCACAACTGGGCCATTTGCAGGCCCAATTTCCTAAGCCTTTTTCTTGCCACTGCAGTGGGAGAAGCTGGGAATTTCAAAGGCAGGGAATGACGAAGGATTGCCTGTTGTCTCCAGCATCAGAAGCCTGTCCTGGCCCTTCACAAACTGCAGCAATAACCCCAGCCTGGACTCCAACCACAGCTTCAATTTGGACTATACTCAGGAATATATGGAGAGCTGTAAAGCGGATTTGGACTTCTCTTTGGGAATCTTGACAGGATTTTTAGATCRCTTTGCCACTACTTGACAAACACTGTGAGTTTCAATGTTTATCTATCAAGGAGATACCTGAACTTTACTTAAAGTTCTGCAGGTCCTTTGTATCTCTAAGGAAATCTTCTTTTCCCCAAAGGTTTTGTGTAGGATGAGTTGAAATAATTAATGCTTCACAGCCAAAGTTTTTCAGGGTTTAAGAGGCTCTGAAGGCGCAGTGTTGTTCCTTGGATATATGTCTTTGTTCTGAAATAGAATGTCCTGGAGAAAAAGAGGTTTGACTGGAGGACTTTCCGTAGGCACTGTTCCGAAATAGCTATGTCTCTTCCTCCTATCCCTATGATGTGTATTATGTGGCATAAAAATTTTTAGGAATGATGTTTTCTTGTCAAGTGCAAGTGAATTCTTTCCTTTTTTTTTTTTATTCTTTTCTCTCTCATTTTTTTTAATTGCTGTTAGCTACAGAGCTACTGGGAATTTATGGAAATAATCTCAGTCCTAGAAAATGAAAAGTATGTAATTATCATACTGTAATTGTTTGAGAAAGAATTCCTTTTTTTTTTTCTCCAGATAAGTCAGTTTTCCAAGAAATTTAGACTGTTCATAGGTGTGAAATTAGTTTGCCTGGGAAAGGAAAGAAGAGCACATGAAGAGATTCACTAAGTCAGTTATTAGAAAGGGGCCCCTGTCCCCAAGCTGGGTGGGAGAAGATGGAGTCATTTAAAGAAGGTACTTGGATATGGGAGAGCATAGTTTCTAGTCCAAATGTGACTCCTTGTATAAATATATTTATTCCTCATTAGGTATATATAACAGGATAGCCCCCCAAATTTTGTTCCCTATCAATTATAGGAGAAATGAGTGAGCAGTGAACAGAACTTAGGTGTGAGTTAAACGTTCTCTKTGTTTCATTTAGAACTGCTTGACAGCAACAGTGAGGATGAAGATGCTCAGGGTAACAAAGCGTAGGGGATGCTCCATTTCACAGRGTAATGACTGCGTTTATTTTCTGTACAGTTTGTCTTCTGAGCACAGAAATATTCCTTATAGAAAGCACAAAGTCTATAGGAAATCCACGATCTGCAAGGCAGGCTTATGCTAACCCTATGTATGTAAAGAATGAGGTTCTTTTGATCTATATCCAACCATTTTTGGAGTGTCTCTTCCTCCCTCATTATCCAGCTGTCCTCTGCAGACAGCGGAGAGAAACACACCTCTGTTAACGAATTAATTCTTTCTTGGAGATACAGCCCCAGCTGGACGGGAGGTCGGAGCCTGCATTATTTCTCTCCCTGGGCTCACACCTCTTGGAGGACAGAGCTTATACCAATGCCCTTCAAAGGTGACAGGCACAGGCAGTACTGCCAAACGTCGTTTGGTGYTTCTAACATCCTTAGACATGCAGATGGTCTCCCAGGTTTAAAGCTAAGAATTTCCCAGGGTTGAGGATAGGAAGCTATTTTTTAATAAAGTGACTGGAAGGGAATTGCCAAGATTTCAGAGCTCTGGTTTGATTAAGATAGATGTTAGAAACAACTAATACAATCTTCCATGGATATATTTAGATGGATGGATGGATGGATGGATGGATGGATGGATGGATGGATGGATGGGTGGATAGATAGATAGGGAGGCAGGCTGCCCAGGGAGGGTGTGGAGTCTCCTACTCTGGAGGTCTTCAAAATCCGCCTGGATTCCACCCTGTGCCACATGCTGTAGGTGTGCCTGCTTGAGCAGGAAGGTTGGACTAGATGATCTCTAGAGGTCCCTTCCAACCTTAAATATTCTGTGAATCTGTGAATCTATAGATAGATAGATAGATAGATATGTTGCAGAACTGTCCTGAGTAGAAGCAAAGCATGGGAAACCAAACTTTTGTGACTGAATTTATTCTTCTGGGTTTCCCCAGCATGCAAAATGTTCGTGTTTTGCTCTTTGTGACTGTCTTGGTCATGTATCTTTTGACTGTCACTGGCAATGTGATCATCATCGCCACAGTGGTGACTGACTCCACTCTCCACAAACCCATGTATTTCTTCCTCGGAAACCTCTCATTCCTGGGAATCCTCTTTGTCTCCGCTATCATCCCCAAACTCTTGGCCAATCTCTTGGAAGCCAAGAAGTCCATCAGCATAGCCRGCTGCAAAGCTCAGTCCTTCACCTATTTTTTCCTGGGGGTCACTGAGGTTTTCCTGCTCACCGCCATGGCCTTTGACCGCTACCTGSCCATATGCAGCCCTCTGCATTACAGCACCATCATGAGCAGCAGCCTGTGTGCTCAGTTGTCTTTGGCCTCTTGGGTCGGCGGCTTCCTGACGGTGTGCGTGCAGACCGTTCCGGTGTTCCGGCTGCCCTTCTGCGGCCCCAATGTCATCAACCACTTCTACTGCGACGTTGAGCCCCTCTTGCAGTTGGCCTGCGCTGACACGCGCTCTCTGGAGAGGTTCATCTTCATAGCTGCTGTCATGCTTCTGTTCAGCACTTCCATTTTGACCATCATCTCCTACTCCTTCATCATCTTCACCATACTGCGGATCCCATCTGCTACGGGCAGGCAGAAGGCTTTCTCCACCTGCACTGCACATCTCTTGGTGCTTCTTTTGCTCTACGGAGCGGTCATATTCATTTATGCCAGGCCCAGCGGGCGAGCCTAACTGAACGTGAACAAGGTGGTGTCCCTTCTCAACACCCTGGTCACACCACTGCTCAACCCTTTCATCTACACCTTGAGGAACAAGGAGGTAAAGACTGCCCTGAAAAGGGCAGTTCTTAGAAATAAAGTTCTGGTAAAAAAGGGAGGGCAAAAATACTTTTTTTGATGCTCTGGCAAGAAAACGATCTCCTGAACCATTCTGGGATGCAGTTTTACCAGTAAATAGCGAGCAGAAAGAAGCAATTCCTATGAAGCATTCCCCAATGCTTTGTGACAGCATTTTAATTGCTTGTTAAATTGCTTGTTTTTCTGATGGTCTCTTTGGGGATGGAGCCTTTTGAGAAGTCTTCTGTGAAGTCTTTTGCACTATTCCAGTATTTTCATCATCAACAGGCTGCCCAGGGAGGYTGTGGAGTCTCCTTCTCTGGAGGTCTCCAAAACCCACCTGGATGCCACCCTGTGCCACATGCTCTAGGTGTGCCTGCTTGAGCGGGAAGGTTGGACTAGATGATCTCTAGAGGTCCCTTCCAACCTTGAATATTCCGTGATTCTGTGATCATACAGTAATACAAAAGCTAGGACTGAAAAAGCTACCTGTCATGTGGGGTGTCTTTATTTCCCTCTGTACAACAGAGACGACTTGTAATTGCTGTAGTTGTTCTGAAGTCTGCAGGTTGGGGTTTAGTCTGTGTATGTGTTCTATCTTTGCTGATGTTGAAGGATTAAAATCAATATAAATTGGTTTGCATTGTCCTCATCTTTATTTTGGTGTCGTATCATTTTTGATTGGTGTACTATATTTCCTTTCAATGGTGAAGATCCTAAAGCTTAGTATTGGTTCTTTCATCACCTAGACCGCTGCCCTGTGTCATTTAGGACTTACGATTTTTGTAAAATACTGAGTGTTTGAGTATAACACACATTTAARCTTACAATAATCTCATCTAAATGGTTGCTGTATTTGCATTTATGTGCATTCTCTTTGTCTTGACAGGCATTCCATGAAAAACTCAGCTGAGGCGCTGAGTGGCAAAATGAAAAAAATCTTAGCCAAGTATTTTAAGTGTTTTTAGGAAGTAATTTGCCCTTCACCTCCCGAGTAACTCAGAATTACATTTTGAAGCCAAATCAGAAAATCCTTCACAAGTCAAGGCCAGAGTCTCTACACCTCCATAATGCACCTGAAACATTTCTCTTCTTGGGAGCCTCCCTATCAAGAGGCAACAGTCATAAAAGGTCACTGAAACGGCCTGTCTTTACAGGTCTTTGTTTTCAGGCAGAAATGTGCAAAACTAAACGGAATTTGKCTTTCCCTGCATGCAGAGGGTGGAGGTGGCCTTCCTCGTGGGGACKCTGGGAATGATGCCCGTCCTGATGCGCAGTGGGAAGACCACAGCCATAGCTCCTGTTGCATCCCGAACCTTGCTCCCCATGCCCATGCGTTTCTTCCTTTGGAATCTCCCTGTAATCAGCCTCTTGGGAGGTTGGTGCCTGTYGGCCGCAGTCCCCAAGCAGCTTGTGAAGCAGCCGAACAGCCTGGCCACCCGCCCGGGACGGACCCGACAGCAGCAGGAAGGGGCCGGGGGGAGCAGGAAGGGGCCAGGGAGCCCCCAACCCCGCGGTAAGGCAGCAAGGGAGCCCCAAACGTGCCCAGAGGGCCCTGMGGTGGCCTCCAAAAGGACACCAAGAGGTCCGGTGTGCCCCAAAAGGTCCCCCAGAGGTGCGGGAAGCTCCCAGGGCCACAACAGACGCACTGGGAGCACCACAAGGCACTCCGGGGGGCAGCAGTACCCCAAGGGGAAGCCCTGAAAGGCCCCTGGGGGGATGTGGGGCAGGGGGACGGCCTGTGCAGGGGTGTTTGGGGGGCAGGACTGGGGTGTTTGGGGGGGAGCCTGAGCAGAGAGTTTGTGGGGGGAGACTCCCCCATGCAAAGAGGTGGGGGGCAGAGCATCCCATGCAGGAGATACTGGGAGGCAGGACGTCTCATAGCAGGGGCTCTAGGGGAGGAAGGATCCCTCCGTGCAGGAGGCACTTGGGGGGAATGATCCCCCATGTAGGTGGCATTTGAGGGCAGGACACCCCATAGCAGGGGCTGTTTGGGGACAGGACCCCCCATTTGGGGGCAGGAC
>NW_020454283.1:883560-911509 GCF_003342845.1 Nothoprocta perdicaria
GGGGGGGTCTGTGTGCCCCCCCCCTCATCGCGTGCGCCGCCCTTGGCCGCCCCCCCGCCCCGTTGCCCGCGGATCCCCGTTCCCCCCTCCCCGAGGATCCGGGGGGGGGGCATTGCCCTGCTCCGGGAAGGGGAGCGCGTTATTGAGGGACCCGCTGGAGACGGGCGCGTGTCCCTGTTTGCACGGGAGACGTTCGGAGCCGCTTGGGAAGCGCAGAGCAGGGAGCCCCTGGCTCRCTCCGGGCGCTTTGCATGGGGGTGACGGGATCCAGGGCCTGGAACGGCGCCGCTCCCATGGAGAAAAGGGCCGGAGCAGCCTGCGGCGCACTCGGAGGCCGGGGTGCCCGGACGGGTTTACTCACCGCCTGGAAGCGCTCCCGGCGTTCCCKTGGTTCCTGCCCGTGCAGCCGGGCGGGTGGCACCTTGGCAAGCGGGACGGCGTCGCCCCCGTCTGCTCTCCGGCTGAGGCGGGTTTGAGCAGCTCGAGGTTCTTGCCGGAGTTCCTGAAGTTTCCTGGCTGTTGGCTGTGGTGGCTGAGCCCTTCCCAAGCCCTGGATGATTCCKTATTTTTCCAGCCAGTTGAATAGCGTCGCCGATGAAGCCTGCGGAATCGGCAGCCCCAGCAGCTCCCCTGTGGAGCAGCTTCTGGAGGCCTTRGCCAAGCGCAAGCCTCTTCCTTAGGCTGCCTCACCCATTTGCCCCGACTCCTCTCCGGTGAATCGCTTATTTTACCCCTCTGGCAAGCAGGATAAGAAGTTCTGGAGGGGGGAATAAGAGGTCTCGTTTTGCACCTTCMGTGGGTTTCATACATGCCAGGAGCAGCTGCAGGTGGTAACAGCCTGTGTTGGGATGGCAGAGCTTGGAGAAGTTTCTGAGCAGGGGGTCACATCGGTGTTAATGCAGTTTTGTCCTGGTTTATTAGAATTATAATAGTCCTGGCAATTAGAAAATGAAAGGAYTGGCTAACTCGCCCCCAAAGGAAGAGTTGGAAGTTAAGGGTATAGCGTGTTTCTTCTAGGAAAAACACTTGATATTTCTGTTGATACGAGGAAGGAGAATAAACACATCGAGGTGTCTTTGTGCTGGGCTCCTGTGCATTCCCCTTGGTTGTCGGTACCGTGGCCAGCGAAGGCAGAGAAATTCCCTGACAGGAACAGCCTCCAGGCGCAGGAATGTGTCGGTGCTCATCACCGCGACCCGRATCCCGCTCGGGGTGTAAACACCTCCTTGTGCCGAGCTGTCCCTCTTGCATCACTGTAACGAGGCGGCCCTACATCTATTCCGGGATACTGAGGGGTCATGTGTTTTCTGGCTTGTTTGTGCTGGGAATTCTCTTCCTTGGAGTTTTAGCTCTGCTGTAGTTAAACAGCTACCGGGTTTAGTGGTTACATTGACCACAGGTCAGCTTTTCTGTAACCCCTCTGCTTTCTTTCTGTTCACCCCTCTCTTGCATTGTCTTCCATTTTCCTTTTTTGACCCTTTCTCACCATGTATTTATTACTCCTTTACCTACTGATTCCACCCGGTGAGCTTTGCAAAGTGCTTTTCTGATGAAACATAAAAATACAATTTTCCAAGCTCGTTGCGCGGAAGGATTTTGCTTGCTTAACCCATGCTCCAAAAACAGGTAACTTGGGTTCAGTCCTTGTATTATATTTACCAAACTCCGTGCCTTACTCCGATGTATTTCCTTCAATAACCAACAAGCACCTTGCTTCAGAGGTGYGACATCGGATTCCTGTCACAAGAAAGAAGATACATTTAAGAGCAGGAACCACGCGGAGCGGAGTAGAGCAGAGCTGTGGGTCAAGTGCCCGGCTGTGTGAGCCGTTAATTGGCGAGTTATTCTCTGCTCTTCTCTGAAATTAATTTATGGTGCTGCCCTTTGCGGCCAGAACCGGAGCCGCTGTGAGAAGTGGTTTGGAGGAGAGGGCCGTGCAGCAGGGCAGGACGCGAGAGGGGCTGCGAGATAAGGGACGCCGCTGCCGGGGCGGTGATAAGGGCAGCGGGAGCACGCGGGGCAGGAGCAGGGCCCTCGCTTGCTGCACATTCAGTTTGATGCTTTCGTTAAGTCGGGGAGATTTAACTGATCCTGGATTCAGAGCGATTTGGAGGCTTACTGGTGGTATCTAGCAAACGGTCTTGGGCATGTCCTGTATCAGGTAAGGAAGCTGTGACAGTTGCTCCTTGAGGGATACCAGTCCGCCTCTTACAAATCCTGAATGTCCCAAATGCCAGTCTTGAGCCAGAAGTGAGTTACAGCACACTCAGATGAGTTGGAAGTGGCCTGTAGGCACGACAAGAACCCTCCAGGTATCTCAGCAACACGAGTTAAGCAGCAGCACGTTTGGCTGCTCCCACCAAGTGTAACTCCCGTGGATAAAGAGACAGAAACTGAACAGAGACRGTGCAGCGCTACTGAGGAGTGAGAGGTTGGGAGTTCGTGCCTGTGCTGGTTAAGATTTGACGTGTTTGGTGCTTCTTGTTGTTGCTCTACTTTAAAAGAGGAGTGTTCCTGCTACTTGAATGTTATTTCAGTGACAGCTGATTTCTTGATTGGGATTCTGTGCTCCATAAGGAGGTTCTGCCCTATGACATTGTGGAAGATCTCATTAGCAAGTTGGATCCGGGCACTGATTACCTCCAGAAAAGCTCATGCCTAATACAGAGCTGGCTTACAAGCTTGCTTTTGAAAACATGCTACAACCAGATAATCAAAAATGTAGCAAAATTCAGTTAGCTTAGTTGAACAGCAGAGTGGTTTGGTCAAGAGTGTATTAAGTGCTAATGGATGTCTGGTGCTGCGTGCTTAGTTCATGGTCCGAGGTGTCACAGGAGAACATCCATTAATCCAGTCTCAGCAAGATGAGATGTAAGTCCCCACTTAAACKGCTTAACTTGTGTCTGCCCAGAGAAGCTGTCGCTCAGGATCTGCGCRTGCCACTCGGGCTTGTTCTGAGCTTGCTTTCTCTGTGGTCCCCCCTGTAACAGAATAAAATGGGGGGTTATTCACGGGGACTCCTCAGAAGCTCCCTGTAATGATGCCAGTAATGTCAGACCAAGTCTCCGGTGGCTTAGACACTGTTTGCCTTAATGCACCTTGCCCGGATGCACGTAGGCTTCGCAGGAGCTGCACGAGGCCGCGCAGCGCGGGCCCCGTTTGGATCTGCGGGAAGCGGCTCCTCGCCGGAGCGTCACGTGGAGTCGCAGYCCATGCAAACAAGGGCTTCTTGCATGGCGTTTGGTCGCTGTTTGTTCTTGACTTGTGGCAAACCTGCTTCTCCTGTACCGGCCTTTTCCAGACCAGAAACGTGGTCTTGCTGAGCTAGGTGGTAAATGGGAAGTCCCATGGTGAGGCCTGAGAGGGGTAGGCTGAGGTCTCCAGTGCTTTGGGTTCCTGCCAGTTGTAGGGGACTCCTGCACTCGTCTACCCGGTGCCAGGGTGCTTTGATAAGGCACAAAACTCTTACTGCTCAGCAGATACTGTTTCTGAGATGCCCGATACCTATATTTAGCAGGAGCCTTCTTTAATGAGCGTGCCCATCTCTGTGTTGTGTTTCAGCCAAATTGGAACAGTTTGGGGGGACAGGAGCCCATAAGCTCGTGATTCAGGTGTGGGGTGCAGCACAGTAATCCTGGTTTTCATCTGCAGCAATTGCCTGTTGACATTTCAAGGGAAACACAGCAGTAATTTGGGCCATTTAGAGGTATTACAGATCTGATGCTAATAGATAAGTTCCCAAGAAGATCATTCATTTTTATTTCAGTAAGTTTTTATAGGTTAATGTCTGTACCCCTTGTCAAACTCTCTATTGCAATAATCTGACTCAAATAAAAACAATATATATTTTATGCTTAAAAGAACTTAATTCCATGTAATAGATTGACTGGGAGAACCTCAGGAGCGGGTTTGCCTGGCTTCAGGTGCCTTTGAGTCCACGTGGAGTTACCGAAACGAGAAGATGTTGAGCAAAGGACTGGGGTTCTGGTAAAACTGGTTGTTCTGGAGAGCCGAGTTGTGCATAAAGGCAGAGATCATGGATCTATAGGTGATCTAGTCGTTTATCTACCCTGATCAGCACTGTGTGCGTGTCCACAGTGGAGTCYTTGGTCAGTAGGTGCTGATGCAGAGGGATACTGCTTTAAGCCATGACTTGGGTAATCGTAGAGATTCACTCGACTAGAAATGTGGGACAAGTGCACCTGATGCAAGGCCGCCCTCTCGTTAGCGATGTTGGTCTCCACGAGATCAGCCTCTCTCAGAGCTGTTGGATTTTGGCGCTACTGGATTTCTGTAAGACTAATTTCATGTGCTTGGCCAACAATCAGGTGTTGAGGTCTCTCTCTGCCTGAACTTAGAGCTGCATTGGCAGGGCCTGTCCAAGCCTGATGGACATCTTGGATGGAATCGTTGATGTTGTGAAGTTTGAGGTGGCTCCAGAACAGCACCTGGAACGCTTTCCCGAAAAAGCAAGCGAAGAATAAACTGCTTGGAGTTTTGCTTAGTCACCCRGGCTGCTTTTCACTGCCCTCTCTCCATGCACAGATTGTCTATGCAGAGCGACCGCTGACTGATAACAGCAGATCTTTGGCCTCCTATGGCCTGAAGGACGGCGACGTGGTGATCCTGCGACAGAAGGAGAACGTGGAGCCGCGGCCGCCGATCCACTTCCCAGGTGAGACGGAACTTGGGTGAAGTGTCTGATCCTGGCATCCAAAAGCATCAGTGTTTCAGATGTGAACTCTCTCCCCTTTAATGCTGTGCTGGGCAGGAGCATTGGGAAATGGCTAGAAATGAGGCCGAGGACGTTGCTTTTAAATTAGTAGAGGGGTTGGCTACCTAATAAACTTTTTATTCAAAAAACTAAATGTTTCCGTTTTGCTGAGGAAGGATAGGGAAAGCAAAAGAAACTTGTTCAGAAARGGCCCGTGGCTTTTCCCAAGGCCCGTGGCTTTTCCCGAGGCCGCCGGTGCCCTTCCCGTGCTGCACAGCGCTGCAGTAACGCGCAGGCCGCGCGACTCCGACCCGTGCAAGGCTGCTGCGCCGCGTGCTCTGCGCCTGGGTTGTGCCACGTGCCCAGGGAAGCTGGGTCTGAACAAACCCAGCCACGCTCCTCTAAAGCCCTAGTGTGCGAGGGGAGCCCTGGCTTTGTGTTACCTGCTGGAATTTCTGGCAAATCCCTGCTCTGTGGGCGTGCCTGGAAAAGCGGCAGTGACTCCAGGCTGTAGAAAAGGCTCGGGAGCAGCGGGTGAGGTGCTGGTGCCCCTGCCGTAGCTGGGGGCTTGGTACCTGCAATGCAGGTCTGCAGAAATGCTAGTCCTGACTTTTATTTTTTTAAATCTTTTCTGAGAGATTCCAAGTGCCATAGAGACACTGGCTTAGCTTGTGATCTCTCTGTGGTATTTGCATTTGCAAAGCTGGAAGTAACTGTGATTCAGTAAGTGCATTGCTGAAAAAAAAGGCTGCTTATGTAAATATGTGCCAGCATTCYTAACCTAATAACCTGGTATGTGGCAGTGTTTGGGTGAAGCCTTCTGACATGGATTTCGACTTAGACTTGGTCAAATATTGCAGCGTTGTGCCCTGCTTGTCCTTGCTGTGCTTTTTTTTCTTTTTTTTTTTTTCCCCTAACCATGATTGCAAATACGAGCTGACCTCTTCCCCCTCCAGGTCTGCCCCGGATAGACTTCAGCAGCATCGCCGTTCCCGGGACGTCGGCGCAGCAGCAGCGGCGGCCGCCGGCGCAGCCCCCACGGCCCTCGCCCCCGGAGGCGCCCGCCTTCCCGCAGGGCCTGGACAACCCCGCTCTGCTGCGGGAGATGCTGCTGGCCAACCCCCACGAGCTGTCGCTGCTGAAGGAGCGCAACCCGCCTCTCGCCGAGGCGCTCCTCAGCGGAGACCTCGGTGAGTCGGTTTCTGTTTGGTTTTTTTTACCAGCATGAGATGGTTTTAAATCTCTTGGAGCTCCGTTCTAATAAAAGGCAGTCGCAACTGTTCAACTAGCTGGAGTGTTCGCTGGCAACGCGCTGGTAATGCCGATAAAAAGTRCAAGCTGGAAATGCTGAAGGCAACTTCTCCCTCAGGCAAGACCATGTCCAGCTACAGCTTTGCTTATTCTTCCCCSTTGGCTTTTTGAGTATCCTCTGTGCCCCACTGTGAAGGATCAGGTGGGCAGAGGAATTGGTGCTGTGAGCAAGAGCAGCTCAGCTTSTTCTCTGCACTCATTCCCTGAATTCACCAGTTCCCAGTGGTGATGCTGCACTGGCTGTGTCCCAGAACCACCCCCAGGCCTCCATGGAAAGCAAGATGTTGAAATACCAATTGCTAAAGAAGCAGGCTGCAGAAAAAGAGAGAAAAAGGGGTGTGTGTCCCATTGCTGGATGGTTTACGGAAGAAGTGCCTGGTTCCTTGAGGGAGTTTTTCCCAGAACAACTCTGCTGCCAAGATGTCACAACTTCAAACACTTGAAAATTTTAATGTGATGTGGTCACACTATAGCACAGGTGAATTACAGCACGGTGTCCGTCCCTTTCCCTGCAGGCGAGTAGCTGATCTTGCAGCCTCGTGCCTCATCTGATGAAACTTTGAACTCTGGTACAGTGTTTTTTTTTTGGAATGAAGGCGGAGCGGTTGCGATCACTAAAAGATGTATTTGTCAAGCTCGGGAAGCTAGGAAGCTATTTCAGTTAGGAAATGTATTTCGTTCAGTTTGGAGAGTTGAAGGAAGAGGAGGAGTTTCTAGTGGGAGATCTTCTCCCCCCGCCACACACACATTTTTGAAGATATATCCTAATGATTTCTCCCTTAGATGAAGCTACAAGGGACCTTGCATGGATGTGGTTGGCCTGTTGCACGTTTGTTCTGACTTTAGCTCGTATCCATTGAGCTAAAGACTTCCTCTGCTTTCTAAAGGTTCTTCTCACCTCTTGAGCCGTCTGTCTGTGGCTCAGAAGAGACATTCCTCACTTTGGGAAGAATGTGCTGATGTTGGCATAGGAAATAAGTTCAGCTCAAGATAGCCAGAACTGGCTCACCTGCTAAGCTTTAGTGCCTGCTCTGCACATTAAGCTTTGATTCAGGTGTGTGTTTTTCGCCCCAAATTGCTGCAGTGCCATGTTAGGAGAAGCAGCTTTACCTGGCTGCACTGTAATCAGTTTGTGGGCACAAATCCAGTTGTACCCTACCTCCGATGTCCGAATCCGTGCGTAGATTCCTGCCACGTACTCGTGCTGCGTGCATTGCAGCACGTTAGAAGGTACCCACTGCACTGAAGCCAAGAGAGAAAAAGGGGTAAAAGAAATCAAAGGCAGGTAGTGCCTTCGTGAGCATGTAGCAGACCTGGAGCCCGGGAGCTGCTTCAGGGAGCTGCGTTACTTGGAGCTAAAGCACAACCTCTTGTGCTCACGGAACTTGCTTTATAGCCATTTGCTCCTGGGAATGCATGTGATAAGATTCAAGCATTATAAAAAAGCAGTGTTTTCCAAAAATGAGTTTTTAAAAAGCTGTGTCACTAGGACGTGTGGCTAGATTTCCTGAAGCAAGTGGCCCTGCTTGCTCCTGTTGACTACAGTGGTGGGAATTCAGCTTTAGGCACTGTAGTGTCCATCTCTTGGCTCGTGCTGTTTGGGTTTGAAGTTATTTATTTATGTCCATTTGTTTTACATCTCTTTATTTTGTCTATTTATGTCTAAGAATGTTGCTTCTGCTCCTTGCCGAATCTACAGTTGTTTTGCAGGGGTTGCTGAGCGAAAAGTACAATATATTTTTGCAATCATTTCTCGTAGATGTAGATCTTAGAGYTAAGAAATCTCAATTCTATCTCTGCTGCTGAGACTCTTCACTCAAATGCTTTTGCTTCTTTACAAACAGGTGTAATAATTAGTGCATCTGTAAAATGCTTTGATATCTGCAAGCAAAGGAAAGTGTATTACTGYTATTGTGCCTATTTTCTCCTCAGTGAAAAAGAGAGGGGGTCKGAAGACTTCTCGAAATGCTTGTGGGTGATTCAAGCTAGAAGCTTRTGTTCAAATTCTGCTTTCAGAATTTCTGCTCTGGGTGCAACTTGTCTGCTGTTTTTGCAGATGTGCTTTCCAAGTGTCGTGTAGGCACTCTGCAAATAGTGGTGTCTTCGTATTTTCATATTTTCTTTTATTCAAAAACACGTGTAAGGAAATACACTCACACAGCATCACTGTGTTTGGGTGTTGGACACAAGGAGAAATACTTCCATGTAGTTTTCCTGACATCTTAGCAGATTCTCAAGTCTGTACTGCCTTCAGAGGAAGCCTCTTGCAACTGTTGCTCATTCTATCCCTGAGTGTGTGCTGACATTAAAAAGCAAACAAGCAAAAAAGCTGGGTATGCCACAAGTTAATTTATAAGAGTGATTTCCAGTAAAAAGCATTTCTGTATCTCTTTGTTACTGCAGAGAAGTTCACCAGGGTGTTGGTGGAGCAACAGCAGGACCGAGCGCGGCGGGAGCAGGAGAGGATCCGACTCTATTCAGCCGACCCTTTCGATCTTGAGGCGCAGGCCAAGATAGAAGAAGACATAAGGTAGCAGGTCACAGTCACACCCAGGCTCTTGGAGGTCTTTAGGGAACTCTTTTTACAGGGAACTTCCAGCCTAGTGCTTTTSCCTTGAAGGACACACGAAAATGTGTTCAGATGTTGCCTTAAGACAGAAATTTGCTTGTGGGGAGGTGTGTGGGGCTACCTTTGCCTGTGGGAAGTTTGGGAACCGGGAATCTGTAGGCACATTCCATCCTTGTGGATAGATCTGCACAGAGCATCAGCTGCAGCAGCGCTGCCCGGCTGAAATCGTGAAGAGCACAGAGGGAAAGTGCTTAGCAGAGATGTTCTCGAGAGATGGTGTTTAGGTGCCTTAGGCCTCTCTTAAAGCTGAGAACTGGGCCCTTGCAGGTCTCTAAACCGAGTTCTTTGCTCAGCACTGTGGTATCTTCTCTTGCTTGTTAACTGGCTAATTCCAGACTCCGAACCTCACTGCTGTCAAAAGGGTCACGCTAGAGAAATGGTGGTTCTGCTTGTTGGCACTTGCTCTTCTGTTCTGTCTTCCAAAGGTAATTGCACTCCTTAAATGGACTGATAAATCCTGAGTCCGAACGTGGCTGGTGTGTTTTTCCTCATGTCGAAACATCTGTCCCATAGGGCTTGTAGTTGGCCAAGACCGAAATTCATTTGTGATAAGAAAGTGAATTCTTGCATTATGACTGACAGGGATTATGAATGCAGGATAAATGATTACCATTTATGCATTATATTTTCAGCACTGCTATTTAGAGATAGCAAAATTCTGAGGTGCAGGAGCACTTTCCTTGCCTCAGAGGTGGAGAATTGGGAGGAATGAAGATTGGGGAGGTTGTGCAGCTGCTATAGAACAGTTTGGGCATCTCACAGTGCCCAGATTTCACACACAGCCTTTCCAAGCCATGTTTCAGTTTTCCCATGTGGGAGCAGTGCCAAGCAGAGAGAGAAAAAGGGGATAATACTTTTAACAAGAAGGCTTCAATTGCAGAACCRCCATTCTAATAGACCTTAGTTAAGCTTAAATACTAAGAGACCGTCTAATGTGTGGTTTTTCAAGTTGCTGCATGTGTATCTGAAGGCAGAGTGGACTAGTGGCAGCGCAGCAGGGTGCTTTAGTTCCCAAGAAAGCCAGGTCTCTGATACTGCTTGATTTTTGTGTGTATGTGATGCCAGCTCCCTTCCCCCCAAAGAAACCCTATCTACCCATCTCGTTCTAGGAAGGTGACTCCAGTCTCCGCAAAGGCAAGAGAAGGGTTTAGTCTCTGTCCYCTCCCGAGAGGGCAGGCAAAATTGTTTCCAAGCTAGAAGCCCTTTTTTTTTTCTGGATAGATGAGCTGTTTCAGATGCTGTCACTGCTGATCCCATCACTCTCAAGATTCCTGCAAGGCCGGCAGCAGGGATTGCGAGGTCTCCTGTAGGGCTCTATGTGCAGCGAGRGCTTGTGGTGGCCGTGGTGGTGTCCTCTGTGCAGATTTGTTGCCCTCCTTCTATCCCGATGCCTGCAAAAGATGAGATACCAGGGAAGTGCCGGAAGATTTCAGCGCTCCGCTGCTGTGTGGGATTCCAACGCTGTAGCTACTGGCAACATCTTCATCATGTGCATGGGGTGCTTTATTTCAGAGTGACTAACTAACATACAGTGTTTCTGCCACCCATCCTCTTGGTTAACCCTCTGAGGACAAGCAGAAGTCTGGGAGGTGCAAATGTCTTGGGTGCTGAACGCAGTAGTGCAAGTTGTGAGACCCTGGAAGGGTTCTTCCTCCTGGGAAATGACCTGGTACCTATGGATTAAGACCATCACTGCTAGCAGTTCCTCTGCTAAGGCTGTATTTAGCTATGGAAGAAGTCGGTGGTTTAAACAAGTTTTTTTTAACTTGTTTTAACTACTGATAGACTGTACTGATGGACTGGAGTGGGTGGGATTATCAGAGTTGTCTGCAGCTCAAAAGGATGCCCATGAAACTACTGGTTTGCTTTTTTTTTTTTTAAACTTTTGACATTGTCCTCCTTTTAAATTTAGGCAACAAAATATTGAAGAAAATATGACGATAGCAATGGAGGAAGCTCCCGAGAGTTTTGGCCAGGTGGTGATGCTCTACATCAACTGCAAAGTCAACGGGCACCCGGTGAAAGCCTTCGTCGACTCAGGTGAATTGTCTTCACTTCTTGCTCCATACCCTCCTCTGGCTCATTGAGGGAGACAGGAAACACTCCTGAAGTTTTTGCCTGAAATATTTTCTTTCTGTTGTGAAGTCTGATATTAAAGGATTTTTTTAAACGCATCTAATTAAAATTTGAGAGCATTCTGAATGTTTTGGGAGGCAAACAGAGCAAATAGTTGAGATGCTTTGGGAAGCACTGCAGATGAGTGATTGAACCCCCTGGGATCGGTTGAAATTTCTGCTAGCTGCTGGTTGCAGTGCTAGAAAGGTCCCTGCCAAACCTGTGCCTTCAATTTGCAGATGAGTGGATTTTTGCTTGCCTTTAATGCTGTTTTTCCATCCACAACTTTAAAGGGAAAGTCCTCGGGTTATTCCAGCTCAACAGCAATACATACTTTACAGTCAATGCTCATCTCTGGGCATACACCTGGTGTAAATTAAAAGCAGGCGGATTCGTAATTCTTAATTGTGATTTGTAATTCTTAATTGTCTCATCGGCAGGTGCCCAGATGACCATCATGAGCCAATCTTGTGCTGAAAGGTGCAACATTATGAGGCTGGTCGATCGGCGGTGGGCTGGCATTGCGAAGGGTGTGGGGACACAGAAGATCATTGGCAGGGTGCACTTAGGTAAGCACAGAGCTCCTCCTTGGGGCAGCTGGGGTGCCATTTCATCTGCCTCTAATTTAACACTGTGAATGATATAAATTCCCACAGAGTAAGATAAAAGGGCATTGGATGGATGTTCATTTGACTTGGGCACAGTAATCTGGCTTCCGTCCATCTTAGTGCTTTTCTTAGCCCTTTATTATCTTAACCGTTTAGTTGAGGGGAGTTTTCAGCTCCTGCAGACACAGGGGACATGTTGATTCTGCAGGAAAAGTGTTAGCCTGTGGGGTGGTAACTGGTCTTCCTTGCCTTTCAGCTCAGGTTCAGATTGAAGGGGATTTCCTGGCGTGTTCCTTCTCCATCCTTGAAGAGCAGCCCATGGACATGCTGCTAGGACTGGATATGCTGAAGAGGCATCAGGTAACACGAACTGTTCTGAAGCAGTTACTGGCTCTTCCATGTCAGTCGCTACCTGTGGCATAAATGCCATTCCTGTGAATTTCCTAGAATTTCTGGAGCGAGAACAGAGGGCTGTCTTCCCATCAGTTGTGGAAGACGTAGCTGTGATGTATGTCACCAAGCTGCATGGTGTCTGGCTGCGCCCTGACGTTTTTTGCTCTGAACAGAGATGCTCGAAGCTTTGGAACAGAATGACTTGTTACAGGTGAAGGCATCCATGGGCCCTTGCCTAGAGCTGAAGCTCTCGGCCTACCTTTGCTTTACTGTCTGTGAGCTGTTCCTCTTGGAATTAAACTGYTCAACGTGCTTTGGCTTTCCTTTTTCTCCTGGAATCTTCCGGTTCTTACGCGGGCCCTTGTGTCTTGGTGCTCTCCCGTAGTGCTCCATTGATCTCAAGAAGAACGTGCTGGTGATCGGCACCACGGGCTCGCAGACGGCCTTCCTCCCGGAGGGCGAGCTCCCGGAGTGCGCCCGGCTGGCCTACGGAGCCGGGCGCGACGACCTGCGCCCCGACGAGATCGCYGACCAGGAGCTGGCCGAAGCGCTGCAGAAGTCTGTAGAGGAAGCAGGTACCCCAGGGAGCCCAGCTGCAATGACGCTTGCCCCGAGTTTCTTGCTCTGCGTCAGGATGTCTGTCAGCAGTCAACGGGAAGCCCCTTCTTGGCTTAATAGTGGCTGTAATCCAGTGTAATCTCATGCAGTGTCAGTAAATAGTGGGGAGAAAGGTGCTTTCTTGCTCACGGCCTCTAATTGCACCTCTTTGTCCCGCCGTACAACAGCGTCTGTCAGCATGAAGGCATTTGGGGGTGCTGGCTGTTTAACTTGTGCTCTCTTTGCCACTTCCTGCTCTTGYTCTTTGAAGATGTGGGGACAAATTAATGTCTGTGGCACCTGCTCACGTGGCTCAGGCTGTAGAGCTCAGCCAGGGGCGCGTGTGCCCAGGCGAAGCTTTAGTCAGCGCGTAAATGGAGCAGTGTGGCAGCTGCTGTGACCTCCTAGCAGCTCCAGCTTGTAAAAACATGGGAACCTTAACAGCAAGTACAAATCTCTGGTAGAAAAGTAAATGCCCTTTTTTGGCAGCTGTTTTGGCTTTCCRTGGACAGTGATCTGAAGGCGCATCTGTAGCCAGTTGCTTAAGAGCTATATATTTTTGTACAATGTGTTTACTTGCCGTTTATACCCACCTATTTGCTCGGGGACAGTGTGAGTTCATTTCAAAATACTCCTGTTTCAGCATTTTTTTTTCTTACTGTTCTCCAAAGAATGTGTTTGCACCCCTGGAAGATAAATTGCTGCTTTTAGAAGATTACTATTGCTCTAAATAGCTTATTTCCTATTCATTCAGTAGAGGCAGCTGAATTCCCGTGTTAATGCCACGCCATCAGCTGGGTATAGGCCGCTGCAAGAAGAATTTTCCCTCTCCTACAGTTCTGTTCCTTGTGCCTSCAGAAGCCATAGGCTGCATAGCAGCGTTTAGTTAGGTGGAGATCCCAAATAGCTGAGTGCTGAGCTATGAACCAAGCTGTCTGAAGTGTGGGTTTTCTTTTTAACTCTTCTATATTTACATCTGCTTAAAGGAAACCTTCACTTGTGTGTTTTCCATTCTTGCAGTGGAATGGTGAATAGCTCACACCTTAGGCCCCCTTCAAAACTGATAGAAAGGTAACACTTTGTATGCATTTGTTTTAAAGGGAAGCTGGTTTGGAGCTTTCCTCCTACCTTTTCCTTTGAAAGCACACAGGAAGATGCCTTTTCCCCCAACAAACCCCCAYGTCTTTGCTGGGTTGTATGTAAGCTGATGGGGTTTGATTTCTTTCTTATTTTTATTGCTGTCTTTTAAGGCACTAGTGAAAACACCTGTCCATATTTCAAATTGAAGGTTTCCTCTGGTTTGCTGTTATAACGCACTTAAGTTTTTCTTTCATACTTGCTGCCTATAGTCCAAAAATTGATAGTGACGTACTTGCAAGTAACTGAGTTGCATTAAGGAGAGGACAGGACTGTGCCCGTTTGTCCCTYTGCCTTGTCCAGTTTGAATGCTCATTAACTCAGGCTGCAGCAAAGGCAGAACCGCAGTGCGAAACAGCTTGAGCCTTGCTGCTGTCAGGTTTTCATATACCTAAGGGTCAGGCTTGGTTACTTGAGCTAGTTCTAGTTCCACGTACCCTGCAAGAGGAAAATGTAGGGTAATTCTCGTGCAAATTCTGAGGTTGATGCAGACAAGGCTGATTATTATTATTATTATTTAATATCTCAACATTTAAGGTCATCTTTTTTTGGACACCATGGTTCGATTTGATTGTCATCTGAAAGGGTTGAATAGAACCCAAAAACCTCCCAGTCTGCAAAATGTGAGTCTTTATCATTGGAGAATTTGAGCAAAATTCTTTAATCAAAAACAAACAAAAGGTTAAAATGACTGAAATCAAAGCTACTTACGTCCTTGTGCAGTTTGAAAGGCCGCGTGGCTTTTAAGGCTAATCAGCAGTCTCCGATTTTCTATTGATACTGAGCCCCAAAGGAATGTGGAAGATTTCAGTCTTGGAGCAGAAAAAGCATTTTGGGTCTTCACTGAGTGCTTGTGGAATGTGAGTGAGTGGGATGAGGTTTAGATTGACTGTATATAAATCCTAAAATGTATCCCAAGCCTCTGGCACACAGGCAGTTGTTAGCTGTATCTTCAAATGTSCAAGTATTAACATATGTGCCCTCTTCCTCTCTTCCAAAACTCTTAGTTGCTGCTAGATGGCACCAAGAAAACCAAGTCAAAGAACAGGAAACAAGAACAGAGGCAGAAACAGAGAGTGGATATAGTGCAGCGCCAAGCAACTCGGCTCCCCACAAGACCTGTGTTCTTTTATAACAGCTTGAATTTCCGCTGCCTTCTAGCAGGTGGTACAACAGAAACACCTGTACATCACTAGGCTATTAAAGTTCTCCTTTGAGTGCACCTGGATTACATTCCTGAGCCTTATTCATCCGCTGCCACCCCTGTGGCCYGGCTCCCGGGGCTTGGCAGCTGGCCTGAGGGTATTTCCAGGCCTGAGGAAAAAGCAGCTGAGGTGGAGGTGTCCCAGGATGTTTTTCTGTGTACAGCAAGACCATCCTGCCCAATGCTGTGGTCTCCTACATCTTACACGTTTGCCCCACGTTTGGGAGCTTTTCTTTTTTTAAGCAACCAATGTGCAATCCATTGGTTTCCCCCTTGGCTCCCCCAAACTACTGTCAGCTCAGCGACGGTGGAAAAACTCCAAAAAGTGACAGGAATGAAACACCAAAGCTGGTGTGGCGGGAGGCATTTCCAAGCAACTTACYCACACGTGTGGCTTTTTAATCCAGAAAGCGTTGACACAAAGGGCACTGCACCTATTTGCAACTCGAGTAATTTCCCTGGTATAGGGAGGAATTTCTCCCCACCAGCGCCCTGGGCAGAGAAGAGCTTGTTCCCAGCATTAGCTGCCTTGATTTCCTTGACGAGGTCGGGATTCGGCTCCCATAGCTGCCCTGTGAGAAGGGTGACTATGAGGATGATGCTGAGGAGCACTCGGCAGAGTATCAGCTACTTCTGCGCTCTGAATGACTATGATCCCTTGACATATTTGACTGATTAGACCCTTATTACAGAGCCAGTGAATGTAAGGAGAGCTCTGCCCCCTCCCCAAAAGGTTGGTTTTGCAGCAGAGAGCATGAACATAATAATATCACTATATATAAAGAGGAAAGAAACCACCTGTTTTCATTTGTACCCTGGGTCTGGAGCCTTTCTGTCACCCTTATGGAAGATGAGTGGTCTGCAAAATGTGCAGGATGATTCTGGCTTTTTAATACTTAAATTTTGCCAAGTTGTGATAGTTGCATGAAACAAGATGTGCAACCAGTAGGATGGGTGAATGACTTYGTGCAGCTGCTGCTCTATTTTGTACCAAAGGGTATCTGTCAGAGATGCTGCATCGCAGCGTGTAATGCACCACCTTCCTCTAATGAAGAATAAAGGAGATAAATACCCGAGGCAGACAGGCAGATTCCAGCCACRGTACCCAACGCAGACAAACGTAGCTGTACGTACGAGCACGGTTAGTCAGCTCTTCCCAGTAAGCCTGTGTATATTTTATTTTATAAAGAAGACTTAAGATAAAACCCAGCTATATTTTTAAGGCTGTTGAGTTTGAAGGCCTATGGGGAAGGAGAGGGAAGCGGTAAAACAAATTCCRCAGGACCAAGCGTTGCATAGGGAACGCCTGGACAAAGTAAATCCTGCATACTTCAATAGCAGAGCATGTGCTATTGCAGCAAAGGCCCTGCTAGTGTTCTAGTGAAAACATGAGACCTGATAAATCTGCACAGGCTTATTAGYAAAATAAGTTCACCTGTTTAATTTTTCCTGACAAGCGGGGTTTGGTGCTATTGACAGAGACGTGTAATTCATCTGTTCTCCATGCAGAGGAGACAATGAGTTCTGCTTGACTCCTGACTGTTGCTTTGCTTGCTGTACTCTTGCCTCAGGCAGCAGTTTCTTTTGGGGGTGTCTCTGGCATCTTTCACCCCAGCTCTTTCTCCCTCCACTTGCAGCAAGCTGAAGTCTGCTTGTGTCCTCTTGCATACGGTGGCACAGGACGAGGCTGGGAGCAGGACTGGGGTACTCTGGTGTTGTCTCAGGTCTCATTTCCCTGCAACGGGGCTCCTGTTTGTTGCCCTACAGAGCACTTTGAAAGTTCACACAATACAAAACAGCGTTGCAGTTATTCTATTACAGAGAGATTTTTTTGACGTGATGACCTGAACATGATGAATTTTCCGGACACCACAACGGCAAGCAGAGCGCTTTTTTGAGAAAAAAAAATCAATGGGAAAAAGTTCCTGCTGCCCGGGGTGCTCTAATTACAGACAGCTGGGGGAGGAAGATAAGGACTATAACCATGCATGTTGTGTGTGCTTTGAATGTTAATGCAAATTTGCTGTGTTTGTTTCCTAATCCAAACAGAACATCAGAAGCCTTGATGCATGTAGTGTGTGTTTACTGCAGCTGGAGTGGGCCACAGACCAGGTATTTATAGCTGCCAGTTTCTAAACTTTCAGTCCTACCTTCACGCTARCAGCAGCAGGGCCATCCTTGCTTTAAATTATACTGCGGAGAAATCCACGTGGGGTGAAATTATCAACTCCTTCACTTAAGAACGTGGGAGAAAGATCTGCCTTGCTTGACCAAAGACAATGAATTGATGTGAATTTCTTAGGAAAGCTGGAGCCCTTCCTCCATGGGCCTCCACGTCTTTCCTGCGCTCTCCAGGCATCACTCGTTTATCTAAAGCACTTCTGGTTCCTTAACCCAAAATAGAGTTGTGTGGAGACGGCAAATTTCTTAAAATTGCGTGGCAGTTCAGGGCAGTCAGGCACAAAATGGATCAGCATGAGATGCTGCTGATAACAGTATGTCCTAAACAGAGATGAAAGCAGATCTGGTGAACCCAGAGGTCATTGTGCTGTTGTACAGAATTATTTATTTGAAATTGAATTGAATTTATTGTTGGATTTGTTAATGCARCAGAGCAGGGGTATGTCACAGATCCCCATCCCCAATTCACCAGTTATTTGGGTTTTTATGTGACAAGCAAGTGTGAAGACTTTAAAAGGTAGGCAAATAGTTGCTGGTAGTAAACTTTCTAATGGCTTTAATTTACTGACCAGATGCTACTTAACCCGTAATGGCTACATGTGCACAGTTAAACAATTTAACTAGTTAATTTAGGAAAAAATAGTAGTAAATTGTGTGCATGAGCTGCCATGCATAGCTGTCTGCTCTGAAGTGATCCAGGTAAGTCCTGAGGTTACTGATTCCTGAGCTTTGCAAATCTTGCGCTCTTTGTGGAGTGGGATAACCCGAACGTGTCTGAATTACCTGAAAATCTGCTGGGCAGCTGCCTTCCACTTTTGAAGTATACGGGCTCCCAGAATTGTTGGGGTGCTGTAGTTAAAACCTCCAAGATTGCCCAYTTACATGGAAGTGCTTCAACAGAGGCTGTTCTCAAAGATGCCAGTGGGCAGCCAGTTTCTTTCCACACAAGAGCGAGCAGCATTAACCTATAAACAAATAGAGGGAGTGTCAAGTATTTTATATCAACARTTACAGTTCAAGCTGACGTAATCTCACAAAGGATGTTTGTTGACCTCTAAGTATCTTGCTTTGTAATCACTGCTTACCTTAAGATATCACAGAAAAATGCAAAACAAACAATTGCTGTGACTCCTACTTTTCTTTGTTGTCATTGTCACATCTGCCCTGCTATTGGGGAGAAAAAAAAAAGATGTTTCCTCACCTGTGTTCTCACTTTAGGCAAAGGCTATGGCTATAAGAAAACCTAAAGTTATTTAAGCTTCAATGATCTACTGTGTAGCATCAGTGAAGCCTTCCTCTCAAAATACTGTGTGCTAGCATGCTGCTGGAGTATCTTTTCTGTGTCATGAAGTGAAGCATAGATCTTGCTCTCCTTCAAAAAATGACTCTTGAAAGTGAGATTCTGGGTTTTCATTAACTTCAGTGATTCTAGATATATTTGCACACTTTGAAGTTTGAATTCCCTCTAGTCATGAGACATCCGAGCACCTTGGAAGTGGCTTCTTGTGTCTTTTGCTGTCAGCAGTTAAATGTCTGCAGCTGGATGTAATTACTGGATTTCCCCTTAGTTAGTAGCACTCTAGACAGTCTGACAACTCTTAATAACTAGTAATAAGTGGAGTGGTGCTCTGCTGCATAATTTCCCAATGAACACGATGTGCCAAGCTGATATGCAAGCTATCCTTTTAGCTTATATCCCATAGATAGAAATACTTGGAAATAAGGTGGTCTCATACATCTTAACTGCTACTTTCTCTTTCTCTCTATACATAGAGAATAGTGACAAAGAAACTACCTCACTGGAAGAGCCCTCGTTACCAGCTTCTGATGGGTTTCAAAATCCAGTCCAGTCTTCAGAACTAAGTTCCAAGCTCTGTAATCCCACCAATCAATTACTTGATCGTTCCGTCTCTGCCCCTGCTTCAATCTGCTCACCCATATCTAGCCTCRCAGAGCCTGCTGATCCTAGAGCCGTGAAGTCTTTGGAGCCTTCAGATGAATGCCAGGGAATCCCAGGAAAAGGCCATCCTCTCTTATTACAGCATCTTTCCAGTAATGCTGCTTTGGCGAATTGTGACCGTCCTCTTCTGGTGGAGGAGGCGACCTGTTGCAGTCCAACTGGCCATTCACATAACACACTCAAAGAAACGTCTGCTGACAGTCTAAAGGAATGTAATGCTAAAGAACGAGGCCACGGTCAGGAGCCTCCTTTAGAAGTAACACCAGGAAACAGCTTGGCTGACACCGCTGCTAAGCACGGGCGAAATAAAGAAGTGCCAGAACAGGAGGAACTAAAGAACCGGCTTCCCAAAGACCATCAGATGTGCAGAGAACCCCTGAGTGAACATCTGGAGAAACAAAATGAGACGACTGCCCCAGGACGTCCTTGCAGCGTCGCTGGGGTTGAGAAACCTGCTGTGGAAGAAGAGCATTGCAAAGAGATTCATGCAGAGAACCCCCCTGCAGAAACGAGAGGGAGTGGGCTGGGGAAAGCACGGGTGTCCGGTGTGACAGGGAGGATTCCCGTGTCGGCTTCTTGTCGCCGTATGCACGTGGAAGTCTTCATGGAGGTAGATGTGGCTGAGAAGTCCCTGGTTGAAGTGCACAGCTCAGCAAGCAAGGAATGGCAGGCTGAGAGTGGAGGGCTATCTGATGTCAGCCTGGATCCTCCTCCTATGGAGGTGGAGTCAATGAAGTCTGACTCCTCCTTGAATGATCCGGTTGCYGTTTGTGATGTGCTGCAGTCTGGAGACACCAACGAAATTTCTGCAGAGTGTGAGTCGCCTAGTTCAACCTCTGAAAATAGCTCTTTCCCCTCCAGCATCCCTCAGCTGGACATCAACCCCGGGGCATCCTCAGAAGAGTCATGTTTCTCTCTCGCATCAGCCTTGAAAGAGCTTCACAAACTCTTGATTATCAATCGCCAAGGAGACTGTAAAATCCTCACATCCGAAGAAGTCTCTCAGTTGGAAGTGGTTCACAAAGAACAAGCAAACCATCAGGGCTTTCCTCAAGATAAGCATGAAGATGTAGACCCAGCCAGCCAGGAACAAAGCTGCTCCTTCAGTACGGAGAGCTCTGAAGGCAGAAACGCGGAGCAGCACCTGGGGGAAGCACGTTGTGGTTGTGGAGCAGCAAGCGCTTGTGTCACGTCTATCAGTCACACGCAGCCAGCTGTTGGGCAGGATGGTACAGAGATGCAGAAGCTCTCAGGTAAGAGCGACCTCCTCATGCTGAACTCTGCTGTGGCATCTGCTGACCAGCAACAGAGCTCTGAGCAGACAAGTATTTCAGCAGGATGTGATAGGAACCCAGCGGATCTGCCTTCAGAGCCCAAAGCATCTGTTTCCTCTGAAGCTCCCCTGAACAAAGATGTGTCTGAAGATCCTCAGCGCTCRCTCACGGCAGCACCTGGGAGGAGCAGCTCCCCGGCTCCCCAGGGTCCGTGGCCGTCGGGGTTTGAGGAACCGCCGCTGCACCCGCCTGCAGGCCCTTCCGAGCCCCCATCCGCTGCTCCTGCGCCGCCCGCCTTCCCTGCAGCCGACGTCAATCGGATCCTCCGCGCGGGCTTTGCCATGCGGGAAGCTCTGGAGGCTTTGCAGCAAGCAGARGGAAACGCGGATCTAGCTCTGCTCATCCTGCTGGCCAAGAGTATTGTTGTTCCTACGTAACCGCAGATGAAGTAGCTGACTAGAGTGTCTTATCTTACTCAAATTGTACATCATAAACACACAAGCAGAATGTTGAGCCAGATTTTCTTGAATTATTTGCAGCCAAAGTAACCTGTCTCTTCCGTTTCTTCTTTTGTTTTTTTTTTTTTTTTTAATTTGGCCTTTTGAAAGAAAGCAAATATCCTAGCATTGTGTGGACAGGATATTTTTTAATTCATATGATGCGTAYYAGGTTAAAATGAATGTTCTTATTTAAATGCACAATTTTAGAAGAAGCTCCAAAGTTACAAATAAACAGCGGAAGCCGCTAAGATCAGCACAGCCGCCCCGTCCAGCACAGAGCTGCTTGCAAAGGGAATTGAAGCCGTGGCCAGAGGCAGGACAGGAGGTCTGCACCGAGGCCRGGGTGATGCAGCTGCATCCCACTGGATTTCTCCCGATGGGCTGTGGATTGGAACCAGTTTTAGCTCTCCRGTGCTTTCTAACCTGTCCGTCTGTGATGCTGACAAACAGTTAGGGTAGCTGCTGAAGGTGGGTAGGTGCTTACGGCTCTCAGGCTGTGTAAGGCTTTGTGGGTGACGTGGCGGGGGTTGTGTCTGTTGGTCCAGCTGTATTTGTGGCGCGCACTCACAGCACGTGCCTGCTTCTGCCAAATCCTTTGTGCTGTTGGGCCAGCAGGTTAAAGTTTACAATAGGGAGAAGAAGGGATAGAACTTGGTGCTATCACAAACGAGAGATGTGGTAACTTTGAAGATGGGCCGGTGTTGGAGGTCAGCATGGGGAAAGGGAAGAAGGGGATATTTCCCGGTGTTCTAGCCTTGCCCAAATCATATTCCTCTCCCCACTGCCATATGAAAGAACAAACTCATCCACCTAAGGCAGATATTTACTGATGAACTTGCTGAACAAACACTGTGTGTTAAAGCCGTGTCCTCCCCTGTCTGTCCGTCCCCTTCCTGCCCCTCAAAGAACAAACTCTGTTTTAGAGGATGTGCTCTGTGCACTGAGCAGGTGTGKGATGAGAGAAGTGAGGGGGAAAATGCTTTGTACTCCTTTATCTCCATGRTTTGGGGAAGAGCAGCCCCGCCACTGTGCACGTGCAAACAGTGGGAAGCCCTTGGTGGCTTGTGGGGCACCCGTTTGATGCCTCTTCATGGGGAGGGCTCAATGACAGGGTTTGGTCAAGGTTTGCACCCGTCGTGGCCAAAATTAGGTGKTTTTTTTGGCTTTTCAGGATCAAGGGACGGCCTTGCAGAGAGCCCTGCCTGAATAGGACCCTCCAGGGCTCTGCTCTAGGAAGCCCTTTCCAGGTGTTTTGGTTTTTTTGGAGGGGGATGAACTACTATTCGGTGCTCTGCACAGCCCCAAAATACTGCTGGGGCTGGGAAAGGGGAGTTGAGCCACAATACCAAATCTGAAATGGGAACTTTGGACTTAATCCTACCTGCAAATCTCAAGTGGCTTTGTGTAAAATGCTTATCTTTTGCATTGAACTACACCTGAAGTGATGACTCGATAGCAGCTAACTGAAAATCCACTGCATTCTGTTCATGGTTTTCATTTGTTAACATTTTACCAGGCCTGTTCCTGTGTTTCTCTGTTTGTTTGTTTGTTCGTTTGTTTTTCCTGCTGCTTGGCACATCTGCCTATGCGTATGCTAGGCTATTTCACRGCGGGGGGTGGCATTTGAAAACCCCACAAATTTGGTTTCATCTCTCAACTTACAGGAGTTTGAGCTTGGTGAGATTTTCTTAGGTGCTTGAGTAGCAAGAGATGATTTGGAGCATAAAACAGCTTTAAGGCATTGCTTGGTCAGGTAGAGCTTTCARTAAACTGTGAAGGCACCATCAGGGTCTGGGGCTCCCGAACACCCTTGATCCTGTCCCCCCCCACCCTTGTTAAGACCCTCACCCAGCAGCAAGTGTGTGCAGGACACACAGCTCGTGCTACCCTGCGGGAACCCCTTGCCCTGAGCAACAGCAAGTATGATCCAGCTTAACTGGAGGTACTGAGACAGGACTACAGCTGCTTCCTCTCTGCCTGGCAGGGGTTGCCCATCGCTGAGACTTCATCGAAACAACCTTCAAAAATCATCAGAATTTTTATTCAAATCCAGCAAAAGCCCCTTCTGTCAAGAGTGTGGGGTTGCTGCAAGCGTACAAACTCCTCAGAGCTCCTGCTAGCRGATTTGGGAAATAAAATACATGTTACTAGACACATCCCTATCTGTACGTGTTTTGCTCTCAAAAGCAGCAGGTGGGATGAAGCTCCCAGCTCTCGGATGCAGAGGATCCTCTGTCTGAAGGGCTGGCATCTCATCCCCCTTCGTTCCGCAGCCCTCAGTGAGGTGGTCCTTGGAGCTGCATTTGCACCCTTAGCCTGCAGGTTAATTTACTGCCAGGTTATTTAGAGCATCAGAAGTTAGCCAGTCAATGTTATACCCTTTTCCTAGTTACCCATAATGTTTATAGAAGCAGTCGTTAATAGCTAGATGAAATACAGCTGCTTTGCACCAAACTGGTTAAAGTTTCCAGTTTTACGGCCACATTTACTTAGACATTGCATATACTGCATTATGTAAGAGCTTTAGAGCATCAGCGAGTTTGCTTCAATAGTCAGTTTTGTTCTTTGTCAAATTTAATTTGTTTTTGGGATCTACCCTTCTGCCAAAGCTTTACTGAAGTATTTATCAATACTGCCAGAATTTCCTGAGTAACTTTCTCTGAACTGCTCAAAACAGAAGCCTGACCCCCTCAGTTGACTGATATTTGTTTTTTGTTTTTTTTGGGTGTTTTTCTAAGTCTGTTTTATAAAGTTAGTCCAAGCCTGGTGATTTGCATCTCGACTTCTCAGAGCCTTGCTTTGAGTGAAAGGCTATATGCTGTTAAATTAAATTAGGAGATTTTGGGCTTTTCAGGATCAAGATTTAGCGAAGTGCAAGGAAGCCCAGGCAGCAGTATTTACAAAGTTAAATAAAACACTACAGAAGTGTTTGTAGTGAACACTGAATCCCGACGCGCATCCTCTGGCACATCCTTAGCAGCCTCTGTGCCTGAGAGAGAGACTCCCCTGCAGAGCTGGGACTGCCCCTAGGTACCGGCACACACCGGGTGTCTTCCTCGTGGTGCTCACCCTGAGCCCACCTGGGAGACAATTCCCCAAGGGATAAATGTGCCCTGGGATCTTTCTGCTCCTCTGGTCCTCCTCATTCCTCATTCTTCCAGCATACTAAGTGTCACACAGCTTAGCATGATGATTCGTAGCATCTTCCTATGAAAAGTTTCTTTCTGAAGCAACACACAGACGCTGCTGCTTAAAGATGCCCCTGCCTGTGGGGACCTTCCTGGGTCTGCAGTTTGTTTCTGGATATTTCCTGAAGCCCTTGTGATCATGTACCTTCCTAGAGCTTTCTAAAATGTACTCTTTTCCTTAAAAGATACCGAGGGGATTTTTCAGTCTCTTGTTAAATGCGTGTTTCTATAACTGGGACTCCAGGTCATTTTTAGAGGTGAAGATACGTCTTTGACTTTTAGAGAAAGAAGAACATCTGGAAGTTTCTGGACACTTAAGTCTGACAAAAGGAAGAAATACTTCTTGGTGATGGTCTCTGGCATGTTTACTTGCGCTGAGCTGAGCTACACTGAATTATTGTGACAATCTCCATCTTTTGGTAACACTCAACCTTATCCATAGACACTTGGTTCCCAGGACTGTTAACTTTGTACCCCTAAATGTGCTCCCTTCTTTCTGTCTTTGTGTCTCCCTCTTTCTCGAGTCCCTTGCTGTCTCCTTTCCTCAAAAGTAAGCAATATTTATGTATATTTGCTGAATGCTTAACTTGCAGAGGAGTTTTCTTTGACGCTAGGCCATTCACGAACAACGGGAGGAGCAGATCCTAGAGGTTTCGTCACCAGACTTGGACATCTTGCCAAATGGCTCCCCCTTAGACAGAAATTTAAAGAGGAGAAGTCACCAGGTCTTTTGCCTTCCTCGCTGAGGTCGCCACGGGACGTGAGGTTGGCTGGGTGTAAACCGGTCCCTTCTGAAGCATTCAAGAGATTTCTTCCTGCACTCTCTAGATCTAGCTTAGCCTGTAATCCAAATGCAGAGCGGTTTGGGTTACTCTCTGACTGATGCTTTTTAGCTTAAGAGTTTTACAGACTCATTAAGGAACTTGAGGGAATCACTACTCAGGAATCCTAAAGCTGGTGTTGCATTTGTGTCATTTACTCTTTTGGGCTGAACGTACTGCGGTTGTCCTTGCAGGTGGCTGGCGGGAGGAGTGGTTGTGTCAGGAGATCATGGGATGTGGTTCTGCCCAAAGTAATACACACTTGATTCTCTTTTTGATTTTATTTTTTAATATCGGGGGACTGTTTCTCAGCAAAATTGATGTGTAAAAAAAATTTGATATTTAAGAAAAAAATAAAAACTTTATGATAACGTTGCTTTGTTGATCTGTCTGTATTTCTGAGGTCAATGTCCCTGCACTTGAATCCTTCTCTGGCTTTTTTCCAAACCTCAAGAGAGTTTTGTATCATAAATGTTGCTATTTTGAACATAATGAACAGAAATCTAAGCTTAATAAGCTAGTGTTGTTTGCAGGAGCTGCAAGCAGGAATGAGAAATGCATGGGTTTCCCTTCTACAGGAATAGGCTGTTGACTTGGAAGTGGAAAGGTGTTAGGCTACAATATAAAATGTAGCATTTAAGTTAACTGCAGCATAGTGTTTGCTGGAAAGATAAAGTTGCTCCTCACGCACTTCCTATGTCGATATCTCACTGCCAGAAGTAATTTTTTTGTGGTTTGGGTTTTTTATTTTTTTGGATGGGATGAGGAGAGACTAGCCTTTCCTTCTCACATAAAAACCAGATATTTACATGCCTTAAAAGCTTGTGGCAGTTTGTYGCAATTAAAAATAACTTAAAAAATCCTATTCCCTTATTTATAGAACAGGTATAAAAACTGATAAGAGCTGTCAAAGAAGGCGCTGTCACGTCGTTTTGTTCTTATTGCCTGAAACTATTTTGAGCGCTCTGGTCTTGTCTATTCTGCATTACATGGCTCTCTCGATACTGCACGCAGGTGGGAATTAACTACCCAGTTATGGCTGCATTTACATTTAGTTTGTCCTAGCCTATCTGAACTGGTGCTCTTTAAGTCGCTCAAAAGCAATTCAGACTCTTTGAATTGAAAGCTTGGTGCGAGTGGTTTGGTTTTATCTTTTATGGACCCCTTGGGTGTTGCAGCGTTTAAATACCACAGCTTGGACTTGCTGTGATTAGTCACACGGGTGTGGAAGCCGCACGTTGCATTAGGCACCTCTTTGCACCAAGGGGCAGCAGTCAACAAAAGACAACGTGACTTAAATGTGACTCAAATGTGACTCCAGTGCCACGCTGTTTCTGCAGCCCTCGCCTGGCAGCACATTCCCTGCATCACTGCCTCCTTGGGCACCCTTTGGGCCAGTCAAGGACCAGCCCGGGATTTGGGAAACGCTGCAGCCCTTCTGATTCACTCGGGCCTCGAGGCATTTGTTTGCTTTGCTTCCTCTGTTTGCTGGTGATGAATGGGGCAAGGATCCCCTCAGAAGCATGCTGTGAAAATCACTACTATTACGTAATTATCGCTGACAGCAAAACAGGCTAATTACAAGGTACTCTCATGGTCGCCAATAAAAAGTTATGTGCACAAGGATGTGAAGGGTTGGTAGCTGAAATTCCTTACAGCAGCAGCTGCCACAGRAGCAACTAGTTCCAAATTCACAAATCAAAATGGAGAAATTCTTCAACTTTTTCCTCTGAGTCCATCCTCCTCCTCCTCCTCCTGAAGCCTTTCATGTGCCTTTCTAATATCCTTCCTGGGAACTGTCAAACCTGTCTCCTAAAACTAGGCTGCATAATAAGCTTGGGAGGACAACATCTTGCACTTGGCACTCATTGCTATAGGGAGATATGATCCACCTTAATGATTCACTGTCCTGCCTTGCCATTCTGTTACGCAACGAGCTCCTGATGGTTCCTGTTTTCATGAGCARTATTCTCCATGCTGACCCTGGGCTGTAAAAGCACAGCAAAGAGTCTTTTCTGGCTTCAAAGCATTGGAAAATCTCATGGGAAGAGGGCAGGAAGCAGGCTAGGAGTTGGGGGGGAGTAGGATGGTACATCCCGAGTTTCTGTAGGGAGAGTGGGAGCTGCCTTAAACACAGGACGTTTTAAAAAGCAGTGCCCACCGTGTCGGTTTCGACTGTCAGCATTCRGCAAGAGAGGCCTTACCTTCCTCCTCATCTCTGGAGGCACGGGGAGTGCGGAGCGCTGAACCTTGCTGGAGCTTCACCTGCTGCTGTGGGAGCCCTCATGGGACATGAAGACGGGTTGTTCGGTTGGGCTCCAGGTGCCTTCCCGGTGCGATCCTTGCGGCAGCTGCGGGAAAGGGGCACACGGGGCACATGGGCCCGTGCAGCCCTCGCTGGGCCCATTCTGCCCCTGCCAAGAGGTATTCACAGAGAAAGCGGTGGGAAGGGAAGGTCTTTAGGAGGCTGCCGGCTTTGCCCCTTTTCACTGCTTTTACTTTCAGTTTTGGTTGTCAGAGCTGACTGTCAACCAGGTAACAAGCCAGGCCCAGGAAACAAAAGCTGAAAGGCTGAGCCCTTCACCTGAAGTCCTTATTCAGGTGAAATTACTTATTTTGCCCTTTATTTCTTGATTTACCACCACCTAAGAGCAGATGTGCTTCAGCCTCATGCCCCAGCTGTGAGGGGGTGGTGGGGCTTGTGCTTTATTTTACTGTTTTGTTTTTGCTTACCAAAGGGATATCCCAAGCACCCGCCTTGTCCCCGTCCCCTCACTGCACCCAACGTCCCCTCCACGACATCCCCCTCACCCCATGGCCTCCCACAAACCGTGAAATGGCCTCCCTTGTGCCCCCTGGCCCCACAGCCCCCCACAAACCCCAGCGCCACCTCCAGGCCCTGCCTCGCCGCCCGTCCCCTCCATCCCTCGTGCCCCACGTCCCCTCCTGCCCCACATGCCTCACGCCCCACAGCCCCTCGTGTTCTGTGACCCCTCTCTCCATGCCCCCTCAAGCCCCGTGTCCCACCCCACCTATCCCCTCATATCCCTTACGTCCCACATCACCCCCTCCATGTCCCTCTCCTTGCACCCCACATCCCCTCATGTCCCATGTCCCTCTCCTTGCACCGCACATGCCCTCGTGCCCCATGTCCCCTCACGTCCCACACGCCCTCACGCCCCATGTCCCCCCACATCCCCTCACATGCCCCACATCCCCTCATGCCCTATGTCCCCCCACATGCCCCCCGTCCCCCCCGTCCCCCGCGCTCCGTCCCGCCCGCGCCGCTGTCCCCTCCCGCCGCGCGGGGCCGGGCC
>NW_020454283.1:911788-948664 GCF_003342845.1 Nothoprocta perdicaria
GGGCGCCATGGAGCCGCGCGAGGTGAAGGACCGCATCCTGGAGAACATCTCCCTCTCCGTGAAGAAGGTGGGAGCCCCGGCGGGGCCCTGCGGCAGCCGCCTCTGCCTCCCTGCGGGCCGGGCTGCGGGGCAGTCCCCGGGGACACTGCTGGGACACTCGCGCCAAGCCCCAGCACAGGGGACACCCCATGGACCCCCTGCCGGGCCTGGGGGGCAGGGGACGTCTCCTATGAGACCCGCTGCCGGCTCCTGGAGCAGGGGACATTCCTCGGGATTCCCTCCTATCCCCCCTCAGGTCAGGAGACGTCTCTGGGTGTCAGGGCCTGGGGACTGCCCTGACAGAGCTGTGCGTGGGAGGGCATCGCTGGGGTCCCCCCCGGGGACACCCCCTGCGTCTGGCACTTGGGGTCACCCTCCAGGGACACCCCATTGGCTCTGCCGGTCCTTGGGGCCCCCCGTGACAGATGTTGGGGCTGGGGACACTTGGGGTGCCCCCTGCCCTGGGAATGTGGGGCTGGGGACCCCTGGGGACACCCCTCCACCTGAGGGGGTGCAGGGACACCCTCAGGGCCCTGCGCTGGGGCTGCTGGCCTGGGGACAGCGCTGGGGATTCCCTGTGCTGGGGGAGCATCCCGAGGGATGTTCCCGCTGGTGACMGTGGGGCCCAGGAGCCCTCGTCACCCCTGCGGGGCCGCGGACGCGCCGGGCCCGGCCGGCCCCTCGCACCACGTGGCGGGAGCGGCCGACGCCGGCCGGGTCTGGAGAGGCCCAAGGCTCTTGTTTCTGTTCCCGTCATGAGCCTTGAGGGACAGGAGCCTTGCCAGGCTCACTGATGATTCTGCTGTTCCCGGGGTTTCCGTTGCTTTGCGGAGCAAGAGTTTTCCTATGGTTTCCAGTGTGTGTTTCACGGATCCATGCGGGAAGGCTTGTTGTAAGAAGCCTTTCACGGCTCGGTTCCCTGGACCATGAAGGGATGGGCTGATGGCGCTGCGGGATGCAGAGGGAATGTGCGAACCTTTCCCATCCCTTCCCACCTTCGCCTCTGAGCTTCTCCTCTGGTCTTGCATCCCGCCGTCCTCTAGAACCTGGGAATGATCGTCTGTATACCTGGAAATCACTGAATGTTCGGCCTTTCCCAAGCCCCGCTGTGATGCTCTGCAGTGCTGAGCTAGCTTGCCTCGGTTTCCCCACAAGGAGAAGGATGCACTACTTCCCTATCCAGATCTCTGGGATTTCTTGGATATGAGTTATCTAGCTTCAGAAAATCCTTGGGGATCCTTGTTTGGAAATGCTGTAAAAGGAAAACGTGGTGATTTTGATTGTTAACATGCTTGAGTGAGAATTGCCATCTGCAGCCCTGCCAACACCTGCCTCCACCTGGATTCATCCCTGCTTAGCCTGGTCTTGGGCAAGCAGCAAAGAAACCTTTGGGATTTCTTAGTCCTGCCTTGCTGGAACTTCTGCTTCCCCGTTCAGGTCAGAGTTAGAAAGACGAGGGAAAGGCGGGAACCTACAGGACATCCATTGCACCATCCCAGCGAAACCCAATTCAGCTGCATAGCGAACGCCCGACACCGACACGCTTTTACCCCGGGATGGAGCTCTTCCTTCGGGACGTGACTCCCTCTCAGCTATAGGGTCTTATTTTTTTTCCCCTTTCCCAGCATCTCCCACCTGATTTCAGCCCTCAAGTCCCCAAAATCTGTTTTCTGTGGATTAGGGGCAGAGCGAGCGGGATGTTCACGCGGGTGACAAACCCTGGGCTCCTCTTCCCAAATCTCCTTCCTCCGCCTTCTCCCTCCGGGTCTGTCCCAAGTAACTGGGCTGGTGTCGTGCGGCGCAGGGAGTTTTCCAAGTGTCTCCTGTCCCTGTTTCCCRGCCGTGGAGGCCGCTTGCTTTGTGCTTTTGGTGTCATGGTGAGTTTCATTTATAGAGGGGAGGGTTTGTTGCCCAATTGGTGAGTAGAATCTGCACAGTCCAACAGGGGAAGAAGCATTTCAGGCATTTCAGGCACCAAACAAACACGTGAAGCTCTGAAACTTCAGCATATAGGCCTGTTTCTTTTTTTCTTCCCATAGAGAAATATAACAGGGTAGAGCATCGGCTTAAAAAATAGTAATGCAAATGTGTTTAGAGGGGGTAATTACAAACCAAAGGGTACCTTGAATTACCTACGGATAATTCAAGGAACAGAAACACAGGTGGATTTGTGAGTGGGAAAAGAAGTATTTTAAAATTCCTTCTACAAATGCCCATAGAGGGTTTTTGTGTGTTTGCTTGTTTTATTCAGATGTGTGTTGCATCCTGATGATGTGAAACCAATCTGTCATGYGTCTAGCACCAACAGGAGCTACAAAACTCGCTGCTTTATGGCTAAAGACCATTAAATTGTGGAAGTAGCCACGGGGCTGGTGTTTGTGATGGAGGGGTGAGATGGCCCGTCCAGAAAAGGCCGTTCTGTGGGTTTGGGCCATGCCCACGTGAAAGGCCTCACGTGCCTGAGAACCTCACCAGCATCCCTGCTATTGACTGCAGAGTTGAGGGGTCAGGTCCTGCGCTACCGAGAGGCRGATTTAGAGGCCACACGTTGTCGCCTGTCCCTGGAGATGTGACTTGGTGGCTTTGGGASCAGCGTGGGGGCTCTAGCAGGCTGACCCCTGCTTGCTCTAATAGCAGTGGAAGCTCTTGACACATCTCTTCCCTTCAGCCCTTCCTGTGCTCGAGGCACGTGGCACTGTTCTCCATTTCAAACAGGCGCTCAAGGGAATTGTGAGTATGGGCTGAATTCCCATTTATCCTCCGCATCCTCCCCGGCACGGTAACAGGCAGGGAATGATGCATTTTGCTGTGGTCATGCAAACAGTGGGATCGCTGCTGCTCTCGTGGCTCTTTCTTTCCCCTTCTCCCACGTGGCGTGTCCTAGCTGCTACCTGCACCCTGCTTTCTGCTAAGAGGCGTCAATTATTGTGGAAATGGATTTTTTGAGCTTCTTTTTTAATGAATGAGGGCTGCACCGAGGTGGAAGGCTGGAAGAGGTGAAATTTGGCTCCATGCACCTTCACCCCCCTTAATGGGGTGCATGGACTCTTGTTCACTCTGGTGCTTTCTGCCTGCTGGCAGATATTACTGTGAGTGGCAGACAACTTTTGGAAATCTTGCTGGATTTCTGGGTTTCCTGGACTTTGCAGCAGGTTAAGGAGAGATTTATCASTATCCTGGCTGGAATTCAGCAGCCAGGATGGCAAGTCCTTAAACAGTTCTCATCATTGCCAATTTTTGCAGCAACACAATCATTAAGGAGACCTGAATCCATGATTTTGGGGGGCTCTTTTCCATTTTTCTGGCTTCCCTGCTGGCTCTCAAGGACACACATTCCCATGAACTGTGGCGCAGTGATCCCTGGTGCATGTGAATCTGGTGGAGCGGTTCTGCTGCGGGAGGTCTTGCCAGGAAGGCCGGCTCCACTTTCTTTAGGCATGACTTTGGGAAAGTTGCCACCTCTCCGTGAGCAGCAGTGCCCCTGAGTCCTCACTGTGCCTTTTCTGCCTGTCTCYGGAGCAGTTTTCAGCTCAGCACAAGCTTTTGTGCTCCAGCCCGGCTCCCGGAGCTTGCACCATCTCGGGTCCTGCTGCAGGACCCGAATCCAGCACTTGGAAGCCAGAAGCCCTTTGGGAATGCCGGCTGTAGCTCTACGGAGCTTGCAAGTGCACGGGAAAGGTTTGGGTGCCCCAGGGAAGGCTGCAAACGTGCCCAGCGCGGCCGTCTGCAGATCGTTGTGGTTCTCTAAGGGTTTTGCCRGGGTGTGATGAGCAAACGGCGCTGCTTGCAAAGAGCACAGCAGTTCGTTTCTGTGGTTACTTGGGTATTTCCCGATTCGTGTCTTTTTTGGAGTCGCTGATGCTGCATCCTGACACRGGCCTGGGGATGTGGCTGCGTTCGTCGTCTGCATCCAGAAAAAGGGGATCAGATCCTGCCAGTACCTAAACTGATGCTGTCTCTCTATACCCAGAGGAGGTGATTTCTGCAGAGCAGCTCTGAATCTGCTGATGGACAAAGCAAGGAGCCAAGGATGCACAAAGCTACGGCCTTTGTGGGGGAAAAAAATCCCCAATTTGTTCTCATGCCGCTGACACGAAGCCTTCTGCGGGGAGAGAAGCTGTTTGGAAGGCCACATTGCGACGGCAGCTCTCGTGTCAGGAGCTGCAAGCGGTGCCCGTGGGCCTCCCCGCTTCTGATTTCACCAGCTTGGCAAGCATGACGTGGCCCTTGAGCGATTCCAGCTTTCTCCACTGACAGTATCCTGACCAGAGCGGAGCAACTAAAATAACCGCAGAGCAAAGGAGCTGGATTCAGAGAAATAACGGAGAGTGGGCAGGAAGTGAGTGTCCAGGAGAGCAGCACCSTTCCAGGGACTTGCAGGCTACCGGCTCCCTGCGTTTTACCGCCTGCCACCTCTTTCCCTCCTGTGAAATGTGTTTCCCTGTGGTGCCGGTGACCTTTCCGCTCACCGGGAGCGCCRCGGGATCGCGTTTCCCGGGAGCCGCGTGCGGTGCCGCAGGCCCTGCCGCCTGCGCGTGACGGGGGCGCCGGGGACGGCAGCAGGCGGCTCCGCGGGTGTCGCTGCTGCRGGAGCAAATCCCGCCCGGGGCTGGTGCTCACCCAGGCTCAGCCGGCTGCGAGGTTCATTGCTCGGAAATAATGAACCTCAGCTGAAGGAAAGCCCTGGAAAAGCCCACGGAATATGGCAGCTGACAAGCGCGTGCGTTCCTGAAGAAGGAGTCTTTCCTGGCTGGGTGACGCTCGGCTAGGCCAGTGTTTGGAGGCTCCGGACGCCCGAGTTTCCAGATGTGTTTGGTGTGTGCCCTGCGTTTCAGCTCTCACCTGGTTCGGGCTCCTCACGTTGCACATCATGAGCCTGCTGTGTTTCTCTCCCCGCTGCTCCYGCAGCCCTGGTGCTGCCCTCGATGTGCTGAGTCTGCTGAGATATTTCATGCTCCATAAAAAAAAAAAAAAAGCAGGAAAGATGTGAGATGTGGGCGAAGCGGGCTGGATGCGGGCTGGAAGTCAAGGACTGAGGCCAGGGGCTGTTTGCGGAACAAGGAACATGAGCTTGGTGCTGGAGAGCTGCTAGTAACRCGTCTACAGGCCAGATTTACTGAGGAGAGATGGAGACTGTGGCCAGCCATGCACAGTGCATGCAGGTCTGGAGCCTGTGGCTCAGTGAATGTACGGAAATACCGGGAGGATGGCAAGCAACCCCCACAAGAATGATCCACGTTGGGAAAGGGGCTTCCCAGCAGGGCTGCCTCTGCTCGGCCGGCTCCGTTTATCCAGGAGCGCCGCGTTGAGCCCCTCACAGGAGTCCCCCACAAGCACAAAAGGGCATTTCCGCCTCGGTGCTGGAAATCCCAGCAAACCCAGACCCGAGCAAGGCTCCTTCCATCTCACYAAGGGTATTTTCAAGGTGATGCTCGAGCACGGAGCATTCCCCAGCCTCGGCAGCCGTTCCATGTCGGGAAGGGGGCACTTTGCCCTTGGCACGGCTCCCGAGCGCCCCGTCTCTCCTCCTTCCCAGGGWGTTGCTTGGATAACCCTTGCTCCTGCACTCCTGCATCTGGAAGAGCAGCTCTTTTCCAGGGCTTGGGAAGGACCTGGATGCCCAGCTGGTTGACACATGCATTCCACTTAGTTTTCAAGGAAGTAACAGCATCTTTAAACAATTTCTGGGAAACAGCAATGCATCAGAACTAGTGCTCAAACCGGGAAGAATCCCTTCCTGTGGATAATTGGTGGAAGAAGCAGGGACAGAAAGGACTTTTGGAACGTTCTGCAAATGGCACTGGAGAGCTTTGTGCTCCTTGGGAACTGCTGCAGTTAGCAGGCTCTGAAGTTGTGCAAGGAATATCCCTGCTGTGTGGGCCACCGTGGGGTGCGGTGCCGTCCTGCCCAAAGAGCCCCACGCTCCTGCAATCAGCTGAACTGGTACTAGCAGCCAAATCCTACCCTGTCTGCAGGAGGGCAAACCCTGCTGTTCCCACGCGTGCMAACAAGCTCTGCTGCCTCTGGCCCAACGCCCTGCTGCTCTGCTGTCTCCTCAAGCAGGTATTTAACCTGCCAACGTTGCCTCTGTGGGCTCAGGAGGAATTTTAGCGACCGGTTTGGCAAAGAGGGTCTTGGCCACGAGTGCTGGTGAGGCCCCGCTCAGAACTGATGGGCTGTGGGGTGGCGTCACCCCGGGAAATATGTGCTCAGTGCATGGCCGGGATGCCAGGGGTGCTTGTTAGGGCCACTGCTATGTCCACTGCTACGACCWCGGCTATAAACAGCCCCCAGGTCACAGAATCACAGAATGTTCRAGGTTGGAAGGGACCTCTAGAGATCATCTAGTCCAACCTTCCTGCTCAAGCAGGGACACCTGGAGCATGTGGCACAGGGTGGTGTAGGTCACCCCCGACGTGACACCAGACTGCARCCGCTCGCGGCATCCCCCTGCTTTGGGAGCGCCAAGGAGACCGGGGGATTGCRCAGAAATGAGTGTTCCCAACCCAACGCTGCCTTCATGCAGCTTCCTGACCTCTTTGCTTGCCTCCCTCCGGGTGCTTCTGGCTTCAGCCCTGGTCGTCACGCAGGTATTTCAGGGCTTGGTGGATGCGTCACCAATGGAGAGCTGACAAAAGCTGGATGGCCACTTCCCAAACGGGTTGTACGTGCGCCGCGGTCGTTAGGGAGGCCTGGGTTTCCACACGTTCATTTGTGCTTCGTGGCTGTTTGCCGGCGTAGACGCCACATGAAAACGCACGGGTAGGTTGGGGTTGTGGGTGCTGCGTGGCGGGCGCAGCTCCCCGGGCGCTGCTGCTCTCCAGCAAACAGCCACGTTACCGGCACAGCGTGGTCCAACACAGACACTTGCACTGTAATTACTTGCTGTTGGCGCGAAGCTGATGACTCTTCTTGTTTTTCCTTTGGTGAGGAGCTCTAAATGGACGGGCTGCCAGGGCATCTCTATGTATATACGTATATATACATTGCACAGTCCCATGGCAAGCAGGAAAGCTGCCTGGTACCTTGTAGTCGTTGCCCACAAGGCCAGCACTGCTGCCAGGGTGGAGCTGACTCATCGTGCAGGAGGCTCTGCCCCTTGCAGAGCAGCTGAAGGTAACTCTGCTCTGAAAGTCCTGCACGAGGAAGCCTTCAAAATGTAGGTCCTTTCATAGGGAAAGACTTGGCTTTTTTGGGAGCACAGAAATGGACCTTTCGGAAGTTTGCTGGTACTTCTTGGTGCTCAGAGACGTTGGGATGAGGCAACCCCCTGGTTTTGCCCGGGACGGRACATGTGATGAACTTCCCCTGGTAGCAGGGGCAGAGCTGCCGGTGAAGCAGCCGGCCGCTCCGTCTGGGTAGCTCCACTGCGGAGTCGGAGCGGGTTGGAAGCTGGGAACGGGCTGCAGGGAGGGCTCCCACAAAGGCCGAGATGATCTAAGTTGTTTTGGGGAAGGAAGGAAAGAAAAAGAAGAACCACTTCTACTTGCTCATCGCTTTTGCATGCCCAGCGTCTGTAAAGAGCAAATCCTCCTGTCAGCAGCCAAGACACAGAGTTTTCTTCAGCATGACCTTCCTGAGGAGCAGGCACGCGTGGAGCTCTGCGGCTCCCCGTTGGAAGCCTGTGTTGTGAAAGGAACTCATGTTGTAGAAGAACACGTTTCTATTTCGTTTTTCCTGCCCTCATTTCCACACGCTGCAGAAGAGCCGCCTCCTCCCCAGGGGCTGGAAGAGGACCAGCTGCACTGCACTCACGTCCCAGCGCAGGGGAATCCAGCCTTCGCTCCAGCCAGGCATTTATTTTATAAACCACCCCATTCTAACCAGTCTGTGGGTTTTTTCCTCCATCCGAGAGCATCCCATCTSCTCCAAGCCAAGGGGCTGCTCCAGGCTCATGATCAGAAGTTCTCTGAGGTCCCCTGTGTCTCTGTCCATCACTTGAGGGACACGGCTCTAAGTTATGGCTTTGTTCCTCGATGCAGGAATGCATTTGAGCACTGGCATCAGGTGGCTCCTGAAACCATTTGTGGGTAGTGGGGTATGAGGGTCTTCTCCTCCCACCACATCATCTCCCCCAGACACAGCCGAAGACCGTGAATCACAGGAGAACCTGCAGGCCACTCTGAATCCAACCTTTATGGCACGTTTCCTGCTCCAGGGAATTTACCACCTTGCTCGGATGGTGTTGGCACTGGCAGAATTGGGCCATGAGCTCGGAGGAGGGGATTTGGCCCTGGTTCCTGCAGCTCAACAGCTCTTTCCCACGTAAGGGACGGGACTGGCTCCCTGCAGGAACATGCCTGACTCCCTCACGTTAGCCAAGAGCTGCTGTTTCCAAAGAGATGAGAGATCTTCAAGCTACGAGATAGATTCATATTTTTAACAGCATTGCTGGGAACGGCCCCCCCAGGGCTGGGGAGATGCTCTCTGTCTGTCCCCTTGATAAATTTTACACCCAGACCGGGTGATTTCCTCAAAGAGCTTCTTTGGTTGCAGTAGTTGTTCCAGAGGAGAAAACAGCTTCTGACTTAGGGAGACAAGTCAGGTCTGAGAAACACAGTCAGGTGTTTCTCACAGCCTCAACACGAGCCTTTCAGTGCAGAACTGCGATTGTGCTGCGGTATCTTCGCTCTTATCCAGTGGTTTGCCCAGGTCAGTCCTAAGGTCTTGCTGATAGCTCCGGTGCAGCAGGGTTTGTGCTGGTGACACAGAAGTTTGGAACGGTGGGAGCCTGACGTCAGGAGGTGGCTGTGTTTGAGTGGCCGCTCCGCGACCGTCAGTGCGGGTTGTGTGTTGGCTTTGCAGGATGAACCCCCAAGGTCTTACCGCGTTTGCTCAGTCATTGGGGCACAGAAGAGTTTCCAAGTTCACGGTTGTCTTTCCTAGAGCAGCTCGTGATTTTGGGATAGGAACCCAGAGCTTGGAAAGGATACCGCMCTGTTCTGTGCAGGCTTTATTTTAATCTAATTTTATTTTTAATCTAATTTTAAATGTTAACTAGCGAGGCATGGCAAGAACACACAAGGTCATGCAGTGTGTGTCCAGGTGCTGTGTTGCCCATGCTCACTTAGCCCCGGCCAGAGCAATATYGTGTTGAGGTGACATCCTGCGAGAGCAACCTGTGGTGCAAGCAGCTGGATAGATCTCTAAGCACTAGGGGCAGGAGAAGGGCATGGGTAGCTGGGAGGGGAAGCAGGATTTGGGTGTAAGGGGGTTTCTAGGATTTCTAACGAGTGACGTTTGGGGGAAACAGTTTGCGTTGCATCAAGTCTGCAAGACTCAGTTGTGAGCAGGTTGCAGGGCCAGAACTGACCTCATCCCTAACCTCACTGTCCTCTTGCAGCTGCACAAAGGTTAACGAGGACAAATCAGGCAGTCCCCATTTTTAAGAAAGCAGCAGCTCCACGGYGTGAGGCCCTAGCAGCAATGTGGCCTCATCCCAGCAGAGAAAAAYCATTCAGACCAATTTGTCTGCCTTGCTCTGAGCTGCTTTGCGGTGGCTAAACCGCTGTGGGAGAGCCAGCGAAAATCCTGTCCTTGTGTTAGCCCTGAAGGAGAAGGCCGGGCAGCCCGTCTGCCCAGCGAACGGGAAGCGGCCTGTGCTGGTTCATCTCAGAAATGGGCACCAGTCTCTGAGTGAAGTTCCCCTTGGGTGTCGTTGCCTTTAGAGTCCCGTAAAAGACAACTGCTGCTCCCTAAAGGTAACTTGTGTCACAGCTTAGCAAGCTGAGAGACACAAATGCTGTTTCAAATGCCTCTTGTGAGTGTGCAGGCGTCGCCGAGAAGGCCGTTTCAGGCATTTCCTCCTCCATTTGCAGCTGCAGAGCTACTTTGCTGCTTGTGAAGATGAGACCCCGGCCATCAGGAACCACGACAAGGTCCTGCAGCGGCTCTGTGAACATCTGGACCATGCTCTGCTCTATGGGTGAGTGCAGCCCAACAYGTTTTGAGCCCATAGGATTTCCTGGTGGACTGTCCGATGCTTCTCGCCATGCTGACATGTCCGTAGCCTGTTGCTGCGCCTTGCCTAAGCATAGGGAAGTCATGTAAGGAATAACTGGGATGGAGATAAAGAAGCCTTTGCTTAATCCTCTTCTGGGCCGCTCTTCTTCCAGGCTGCAAGATCTTTCCTCAGGCTACTGGGTGCTGGTTGTTCACTTCACCCGCCGGGAAGCCATCAAACAGATAGAAGTGCTTCAGCACGTGGCCACCAACCTGGGGCGCAGTGAGTATTTGCAGACATTGCCATTGATGACAAACTTTGGCGTGGGGACATGCAGCAGGAGACCCGGGCAGGTTGTGCTGGTCACATTTGGGGCCTGGGGCTCCAGACAGCCCTGCAGGGTTAGTAGGCAGCTCAGTGCTTGATGCTGCTCGCCCTTTATCAGGCCAGAGAGATGGGAGTGTACACGATAGCACTAAAAATACAGAACCAAAGTGAAAGGCGTCCTTCTAARGATGAAAAAGTTATCAATCACAGTTGCCAGTTGCAAGCAAGTGTCTACATTTGGTCATTTGGGTAGATTCTCTGGAGATCTATAGATAAATCTCTCTGCTGCTTCGTTTTTAGGCCGGGCTTGGCTGTACCTAGCCCTTAATGAAAACTCCTTGGAGAGCTACTTGAGGCTGTTTCAGGAGAATCTAAACCTGCTACACAAGTACTATGTCAAGTGAGTATCCCAGTTTATTCTTCTTTGGTCTTGTGGACATTGTACTCCCTCCTTCTCAGAAGCCTATTTTACCAATGGGAAACAAGCAGTTGATAAGAGTCTTATCTTTCCTTATTGTAGAGGGTTTTGTAGAGGATATGATCATTACAAGRGTCCCGGAGGTGGAGGCACTGCCCTGCCAGAGGGCCTGCAAGCCTGTTTTCTCTTCACTGCTTCTACTCCCAGCCCTACCCACACCTTCTTCTGTGTTTTTCAAGAAGCTGCTGAGCTCTGGGGCTGTTTGCGCCGTGGCTCAGGACATGCCACCAAGACTGAGGAAACAGAAGGGTGCTTGTAGCTGTTCCTTCCCTTTCCCACTCCTCTAAAGCTYCTCTGTATTCTCCATGTTGCAGGAATGCCCTGGTTTGCAGTCATGATCATCTGACCCTGTTCTTAACGCTGGTGTCTGGACTGGAGTTCATCCGCTTTGACTTGGATCTGGTGAGGGGCAGTATTTTTTATCTCGCCGTCTCGGAGCAGCGGCGACCAAGAGTCTGAGCCTCTCCGTGTTTGTTTCTCTGCAGGATGCTCCTTACCTGGATCTGGCACCRTACATGCCGGATTACTACAAACCTCAGTACCTGCTGGACTTTGAGGAGCGCCTGCCCAGCTCAGTGCACGGCTCGGACAGCCTGTCTCTCAACTCCTTCAACTCRGTCACCTCCACCAACCTGGAGTGGGATGACAGCGCCATTGCTCCGTCCAGCGAAGGTAAGCAGCCTCCGAGGGCTGGAGTTTTGTGGGTCCGGGGTGTTTTGGTTGGGGTACAACTAGAGCTGTGGAGTCAGCCCTGCACATTCCTACTCCCCCGTTGGCTGAACTGTTGGCCAGGGCAGAGGCGGAATGACGTGGCAAATGATGGGCCAGAGGAGAGGAGGAGAGCAAAGAGAGATCCAGAAGTTTGTCTTTGAACTGCACCTCCACRGCCAAGAGAAAGGAGAGGGCAGTGCTGCACTGGGGTTTAAGCTGCAAAAACCCTCTTTACGTCTCTCTGCTCTCTGCCTGGAAGGAGGCTGTCGTGTGGGCAAGGTTGGTGCCTTCTCCAAAATATCTGCCAATAGGACAAGAGAAAATGGCCTCAAGTTATGCCAGGGGAGGTTCAGGTAGGATATCAGAAAAAAAATCTATGCAGAAAGAGCAGTCAAGCATTGGAACAGGCTGCCCAGGGAAGTGGTGGAGTCACCGACCCTGGCAGTGCTCAAGAAACGTGTCAAGGAGGCAACTGGGGACATGGTTTAGCAGGATGATCTTGAAGGGTTTACAGCTGGACGTGATGATCTTGAAGGTCTTTTCCAACCATAATGATTCTATGATTCTATTTTACCTGAGACAGGGAGAGGAGAACATGCTATGCCAGTTCATCAGGCCGTATTTCCATGTGTTTTGGAAAGACTGGTGAAATTTCCCCATGGAACGAAAGCTGGGCCCATATCTGAGGGTGAACCCCATTTTGGTGCAGTTACACAGGTCTGTAGGGGAGCTTTTTAAAGTGCTTGTTCTGCAGTTCAGGGCTCYATATACACTAGAGATGGAGGGGAATAGTTTCCAAAGTCTTTCATCCGTGACTGCAATCTGAGAAAGAGGCTGCCAGTCCTCCCAGAGCTGCTGTTTTATTGTTCATGCATCTTATCTTGAGCAGCCTCATAAGTTTTTGGGCTTAACTCCTTATCCACATCAGGGCTAGGATGGGCTGGGTGTTGTTCCTGATGGACTGAGAAGAAATCTGCCTTGCATCTACCCCCTTTCCCTCCTGCAGGCTGGAGCAGGGAGCTCCTACGGTACACGAAGCAACGTCATAGGAAGGAACAGCGCTACTGCTGCCCCTCTGAGTCCAGCCAAGTACACTGGGCTGCTTTCTTTTTGGAGGAAGTTGCAATGAAGAAAGATCAGGGGGGTCTGGGATAGATGCAGTGATGTGTTAAGTTGATGCAGTGAGTTCAGAACTGAGTCCACATACAGACAGATTCCTCCTGAGACGAAGGTCTAGGCCAAGACGAAGRTCTGGAAGTAACAGGCTGCCTTTCATCACCAAAATTAACTAGTCACCCATCCAAGACAGAAACTGCAGTCCTTAAAGACACTGCGATGGAGCAGGCAGGGAGACAAGATGTAGACACAGGGTTGGGCACGAGCACCGTTTCAGCGCGTTTTAGCTGGGACACCCCGCACTGCTTTGCGCTCATCCGTGGTGCCCGTGCTCACGTGTGAAATGGTGCAGAGCCACCAGCGAGAGAGCAGGGAGGCATCGTGGTTTGCCCGCGTGTACAGAGCAGCAGCATCTCACTCACCTATCAAACTGTGATGGTTTCTTTATGTGCCAAAGCCCTGCGCGTTCCCTCCCTCTCCCAGCCAACTCACACGTGTCTTGGCATGACCAGCCTGTGGGCAGCATCTTGGGTAAGTTGGAGACAAYACAAGGAACTCAGCCCTAAAGGTCAGGGGATGGAGCTCTTCGGTCCCCAGAGGCTTTGCAAAGGCAGATGTTTCGCTGCATGTTGCCCCGCTGTGGCTGGTCTTCCTGGTCCTCCATCAGCAGAACATGTCCTGGTGCCAGTCCGGCTACCTGTCGGTATCAACAGGGCAAGGGGTGTCACTTGGCATGGTCTGCGCTCTCCATCCTGTCCAGAGGGTGGGCAGAAGGAGGATTTGAAGAAGGGATCCAAGGGCTTTTGGAGCTAGAATCTGATCTCAGCATCATTCTGGTTATTCCCTGTGTCCGGGCAGTGGCTGGCTCTGTGTCTCAGCTTCCCCTTGTGTAGAGGGGACCCAGAAATGCTGTCCCCAGTTGTGGGAGCAAGAAGGAGGCTGTGTCAGGCTCCTTAGGAACGAGGTTGCTGCCATCCTCCCCACTTGTTTGTGGGATCTCCGCAGCCTTTCTGTGCCCTTCAGCTTCATTAACTAGCTCACTCCTCATCATTTTAGCAGGAGCATCTTGATACCTTGGGAATGTTGGTGGAGTTTGGGGTGTTAAGCTCAGAGGACAAGTTTTTCCCCCTAATCAGACTCTTGGTTTTACAAACATGAATGAATCAAACATCGCAGTAGCTGTGGGAAGTGGACATGAAGTGGGGAAACCGAGGCACAAAGCACTGAAACTGCTTCTCAAAGGGGTTCCCTGATGAGAGCAGTTGGGGCTGGATGCACAAGCATTGAGTGACACCATGTTTGCTTCMCAGCAACTCACTCATCCTTCGCAGGTCTGGTTGCAGCTTCCACAACACCCAACATCCAGCAGTAACAACCGTTCTGCAGCCGGTTCCCTTCCCATCCATGTTCCCTAACTATTTTCTCATGCGTTTCAGACACCCGTGGAAGGTTGTTTCATTTCTCTCCCCGACTGTCCCCCTCCCCAGTCTCACCCCTCACACGCTCCCCTGTCTCCCTACCTCCCCACTACTTGTGTTTCTAATCCTGAGTTTTATCCTCGTTTTTGTAGATTATGATTTTGGAGATGTCTTTCCAGCAATGCAGTCCATGCCCAGCAGAGACTGGGAAGGTGGGACATACTCACGTGTTACAACCTTTTGGTTTTCTCTCTGCATTGCTGCTATCCCGAAGCTTGCTGCATGCTCCCCACTTCATTTCCTAACCAGCAGGCACCACGTGCCGATGGAATTCGGCAAAGGCAGAAAAGAGATAAAAGGATTCCCCCTAACTGGGAGCTGAAGCATCTCGTCTCCCATGGCACCATCAATTTTTCCTGAAATTTCGAGTGTGATTGGGCTCCAACTGGCTTTCAGAGCCACGTGTACATGCCCACGTTAGATAATAATAATTTGTCCTTAATAATAATAATTTGTCCTTAATAATAATAATTTGCCCTTAGTAATTTGTCCATGGGCAGCTTTGCTCCTACACTCATATCTGTGTAACCAAAATGTGGACACAGCCTTCAGTCCGAGTTGCTTCAGCCATCCCACCTAAGTGTTTGGGGACATTCTGCCTGAATTCCACGCRGGTGGTTGCCAGGCTCTAACACGCTCCTTTTCACCTTCTTCCTCGCGCGGCGCACGGAGCCGTTCCCRTTGTCACGGAACGGCGCGAGCAGCCGGCCCGGCACCAGCTGCACCCTCTGCACCGCAGTCACGGGCGACCATCGGCCTCCCCTTGCCCCAGGGCTCTTCCCATCCACCGGGAAGAGCCGGGATGGAGCAGCCTGGAGTGTCTCTTGGCTGCTCCTCTGCCCTGCGCTGAGGGCGAGCGCCAGCGACCTCCCCAGCACCCATTTCACATGGAGGAGGGCTCAGGTTGTCTCTGAGCTCCTGGTGGAGCAGGTGATGGTGGGCAGCAGGGATGTATTCCTTGCCATTTGTCCATAGTTATTTTGTGTGGAAGGGGATTCACTGTCTACYGAGTGGTTTCTCATTGGCTTTGGAAATGGCATTGGAGAAGAGGAGGACGGGGCTAACCTTCCTTAACCTGGAATGTGCGGGCAGGTGACACCGAGCATGACTCCTGCAGCCCTTTCCTGACTCCCCCTTTCTCTGTTCAGACTAACGCGCCGCAGGTGAGTTGTGCTGCGCTGTGGGCGCTGCGCCCTCCCGGCGCCAGCCCGTCACCCTCCTGGGCACGCAGGCGTCCTCTGGGCGAAGGGAGCACGGAGCGCTGTGGGACGCCCCGTCCCTGCAGCTCTGCCGGCCCCGAGCCTTCCCACGTTGTCCCCATTTTGGGGAAGGCCCCGCGAGGTTCCCGCTCAGGGTGGCACGGTGCCYGTCCCCCTGCCTCCGTTGTGGGGGGCCCTGCGGTGAGGCCTGGGCCCCAACCYGGGGTGCGCATCTGGAGTTCAGAGCCAGGCAGGCGGGCGCCCTGGGAGCTCGGCCTCTCGGGGCAGGATTCCCGGGAGCTGCAGCCTTTCCATCGAGGGCTCTCCGCGCGTTTCTCCCGTCTCACCAAGGGCGCCGCGGCCCCGCGATCCGGCGATTCCTACGTGGGGATGCGGCCGCTCTCTTCTAACCCCCACGCAGGCTCCCGCGCGACGGAGCTTTTGTTTCCAGGCTCTTTCTAGTGGGTGCCAGACGCAGAGCCACGCTGGTGTCCCCGCCGGTCTCTGACCCTCTCTCAAGGAGCACAGGCTCTGCGGGGGTCCCCGGCAGTGGATGGTGCCCTGCAGGCCCTCTGTCACCATGTAGTGTCCCCAGCGTCCCGCTTTGCTTGATTTAACATCCAGCTCTTCCTCTAGGGCTTCCTGGGCCGCCAGCGACGTGAGATGTGGACCCCACTTCTCCACTCTTGTCTTTGCCAGATGGAGACCTCACGGACACGCTGAGCTGCCCGCGCTCCGCCGCCTCGGAGGCCAACGGCAGCAAGGCCGCTGTGAAGAGCCCCACGCAGCGCTACAACCCCTTCAACGAGGAGAGAGGCGACGCGCCGTCCTCCGCCGAGGCCACGCCGGTGCACGCGGCTTCCCAGGACAGRGCTGAGGCCACCCCCGAGGGCACCGACCAGTCTGAGAGCTGCACCGAGCTGGAGGTCATCAGGTAGGGATGGAGCTGCCACGGCGGCGGCGATCTCTGTGCCCAACAGTCTACCAGAGCTGAAAGGGAGCCGGGTGCTTTCAGTTTTAATATTTCTCCACTTGGTGGCAGGTTTGCAGCTATCTTGGCTCTCGGGTCCTCTCTTCCCTGTGCTGTCTTCCCACTGCCCTCCTTGCAGCCTCGGGGGTCCCCAGGAGCTCCTGAACCCGGACAGAGAGCACAAACCCTGTCTGCACCCCAAGGCAGCCCAGCAGGGCTGGGCTTTGTGCCCTGGTTTCTTCTGGCAGCCTGGGGCACCGAGGAGAGATCTCTGCCCTGCTCCCTGCAGAAGGGGGAGCATCCTGCTCGCTTCCGAACGGGAGGGCTGCAGTGCCAAGTGACCTGGCAGCACCTCAGGGCCATGGCCATTATTGGGTGTCCAAACACTTCCACTTAATTGTTCAAGTTCCACTTCCAGGCCGGTTTTCCCAGGAAGCTGTTGGGCTGGAGCGGGCTCCACGCTGCATCTCCCTCTTCTGGCAGCTGGGGATAGGGCATTCCCCTCCCTATTCCCTCTCCAGGAAAACAGCTTCCTGCTCAGCATCCTCCTCTCAAACAGTGATTTCTCCCATGCCAGTTTTGCTCCCCATCTCTTCGTGGATCCTCTTTGCAGCCAAAGGAGACTCAAGTTGTTGTGTCCAGTGGAAGACACCTCTTTACTCTTCCAGATGGGTGGAAACTCTCCATGCTCTGCAGTTTTTCTTTTTTCATTTTTCGTTCTTTCTGCCTTTAAAGTGGTTGACACAGAGCCTGGCAAATCCCGGCTCTGGCTAGAGAGGTGGCGTCATATCATATTCCTGATTTCTCTGTGCTAGGGATAACCCCCCAAGAAGATTGTTGTGGCAGATTGGGCCCCCCTTTCCGTATTGCAAAAATCTAAGCAAGAAAAGGCTGCCCAGGGGGGCTCTGGAGGTCTTCAAAACCCGCCTGGCTGCCACCCTGTGTCCCGTGCTCTGGGTGTCCCTCCTGGAGCAGGGGGGTGGACTGGATGATCTCTAGAGGTCCCTTCCAACCTCACCCATTCTGGAATTCTGGGATTCTATGGAAGATGAGTGACGTCTGTGTTGGTGTTTGTGCAGGTTAGCCAAGAGGAAGAAAGCGGGCAAGAAGAAGAAAGCGAAGCCGGAGGAAGCAGTGAACAGTCCTGCAGCCCCAGTACCCGAGTCCAGCGCCCAGCAGGCTGGTGGCGATAAGGAGGTGAACGGACCGAGTGACAGAGATGACCCTCCTGGAGTCGATGGTCCTGCTCCTGCAGGGGAACCGAGCCCAGGCGGGCCAGAAGAGAGCGCTGAGCGCTCTGCCCTGGGCCAGCTGGCCCTGCGCATCCCCGAGATGAAGGACACGTCCATGGAGAGCGTGGGACAGCCACTGAGCAAGGTGATGGACAGGCTGAACGGGCAGCTGGATCCCGGCGGTTGGAGCGCCCCGCTCGAGCACCCCGGGCAGTCCTTTCGGAGCGGCACGCCAGGGGAGACTCCCGATGGATCGTCCTCTGGCGACCTTAGTGAGGGCATTTCRGCCCCCATGGACTTCTACCGCTTTACCGTTGAGAGTCCAAACACTTCTGCATCAGGTGGTGGCCACCATGACTCTCCAGGGCCTGGCCAACCGCCACATGTTTCTGGTAGCCTTGCGGCTCCTGAACAAGAAGAAAGTGGAGAGGGAGAGGGAAAAGCAGCTGGGGCAGTAGAAGACTCTGGAAGGGCAGCTGATGAACCCCAAGTTGGCCAGACAGAAACCACCAACCCAGAGGTTGTCTGTGAGCTGAAGAAGGAGCAGCCCAGCCCTTCCGCAAGTAGCGCTGAGGACTCTGGTGTGGAGGAAGGTCAGGGAAGTCCTTCAGAGCTGAGTCACCCCTCTGAGTTCAGGTGAGGCTGGCTTAGCTTAACTCAGTTCGTGGGGGCCTTGTGGGAGCACAGAGAGCATCTCCCAAACAAAACGTTTCCCTTAATCCTCAGTTTGGTGGACAAAGCCTCTCCTTTTCCRGGATGAAGATGATGCTCAAGGGGTAATGGTCAGGAGAAGGTCTTGTGGTCCTGCAGGTGCCCTAACATGCACAGGTTCAATGAGGACAGGATTACTCCTCCTGGGCTCTCCTCTGCTGCACATTTCTCTGTCCTGTCTTTCAGCTTCCCGTTGTCTGTCTTCACAGGGTAGACAACAACCATCTCCTGCTACTGATGATCCATGTCTTTCGGGAGAATGAGGAGCAGCTGTTCAGGGTAAGGCAGCGACACCCGGGTAGATGCCCCAGGCTGTTCTCCAGCAGAGTCCTGGGTTGCGTTCCTGCTTCAGCCACAGCCAAAGGGCTCTTCTTCCCTCTCTCTCCACACAGATGATCCGCATGAGCACGGGGCACATGGAGGGCAACCTTCAGCTCATCTACGTCCTGCTGACGGATTGTTATGTGTACCTGATCCGGAAAGGTAGCCCTTCCACATGGCCTCTGGGCTTGTCTGGGCCAYCGTAACAACCTGCAGAGCCCTTGTTCAGCAAGGATTTAACCCCTTGGAGGGCTGGAAAGCCAAGGGGAGGAAGGGTTGCCTGATCCTCGGCTTGCAGCCTGGATTTGGGCAGCACGGGCTGCTTTGCCCCCGTTCATGAGGCTCTTTGTGTCTGTCCAGGGGCAGCGGAGAAGCCGTACATGGTGGAGGAGGCTGTTTCCTATAACGAGCTGGACTACATTTCGGTGAGTGCTGCCTTGGAGCAGCCGGGCAGCAGGCCCGGGAGGAGCAGGAGGAGGTAATGGGAGTTGGAGGGGTCTGCTCATCAGTTTGGTTGCACAGGGATCCAAAGCCTCACCGTGAAACCACAGGGGCTTTCTGCGAGGTCGGGCCTAACTTTGTCCCGCTTCCTGAAGCTGCCTTGTGTGTGGCGCAGGTTGGGCTGGATCAGCAGACGGTGACTCTGGTGTGCACCAACCGGAGGAAGCAGTTCCTGCTCGACACGGCAGACGTCGCCCTCACCGAGTAAGCAGGGACCGTGCGGTCAACGCGGCGCTTGCCTCGGGCCCACAGGGCCTCCACCAGCACCGGGGGCTCCCAGCACGGTTTGGGAAAGGCAAGAARCTCAAGGGTCAGCCCCTCACTGGCCTGCAGCCAACGAGGGGTTGAAGTTTGCTCTGAGGCCACCCGCCGAGCTCTGCGGACAGCTGGAAAGGCGTGGAACAGTGTTGAAAGTTGAAAGCCCAAGCGCTGCAGAGGCTTCCCTGGAAATACACTGCGGTCCCCAGTGTGCCTCTCATGGCTGGCAGCCCCGGGCCAGCGACCCTGTGTGCCTTGTGATGAGCTGGCATGAGGTCTTGAGTTGCAGGCTCCCAGGTCTTCAGTTTCAGGGTTCCACAGCAAGTTCCCAGGTCCGTTGTTACGTTGCCAGCTCCAGAAGGTGACCTGTTCCTCTGCAGGGCCCATGAGGTCACACTGTCAGGTGCTGGGGATGTGTGTCTGTCTCCCGGGGTGCTCTTTCGGTTCACAGCTCACCCAGCTCCTTCCTGGAGATCAAGCTTTGCAGTCCCCCTTGATCTGTGGCTAATTTTCAGATCCTTCCCTCTAAAAAGTAGGACCCCCGGGCTGAGCCCCACGCGCAGGGGAAGCCTTTTTGGCTCTCCGTCTCTCCTGGTACAGTCAGGGCCTGGCCTCACTGGAGATCTCTGTCTTCTTCTCAGGTTCTTCCTGGCCTCCTTGAAGTCAGCCATGATCAAGGGGTGCCGGGAGCCCCCTTACCCCAGTATCCTCACGGACGCCACCATGGAGAAACTGGCGCTCGCCAAGTTTGTGGCGCAGGAGTCCAAGTGCGAGGTGAGCGGGGCTACTCCAACCGTCACTGAGCGTGGGGAGGGCTCAGGGGGGAGAACCCCTCCCGCTCACTTCTCTGCCCGTTTCTCACAGGCCTGCGACGTGGTCGTGCGTTTCTATGGCCTGGTGCACTGGGAGGACCCGCTGGACGAGGCGCTGGGACCCGCTCCCAACAGCTGCTCCTCTGCTGAAAACACCGTCACGAAGGACGGCGTCCTGCACTACAAGGCGGGGACCTCGTACCTGGGCAAGGAGCAGTGGAAGACCTGCTTCGTGGTGCTCAGGTGGGGCCCCGGGGCTGCGCGGTGGGCCTAGCAGGAGGTCCTGGGGCCTGGAGGGGCGCCCAGGAACCTCAGGTGAAGCCCCCAGGCTCGGCTGCTGGCAGCGGGATCGCGGCCCCACGGAGGGCCCGGGGAGATGGGGGTTTGCTCAGCTGGGCTCACTCCCATTGCTGACTGGGTCTCTCCTTTCCCCCAACTGCAGCAACGGGATTTTGTACCAGTACCCGGACCGCACAGACGTCACCCCTCTGCTCTCCATCAACATGGGGTGAGTAGCGCGAGGGGGCAGCCTTCAAACCTGGGAGAGTTCATGGGGATGAGAGCTCCTCTGGGTGACTGGGGCTGATGGAGCCCCAGTCCGTGCTGCAGGACCTTGGTATGTCGGAGGCTGGGGAACAACAGCTCCCTGCTCACTCCTGGCTGGACGTAGATGGGCATTTGATTTGACTCCAAGCCTGTTGTGGAGACGAGGTGGTTTCCTCCCAGGTTCTGCACGCCAAGCCAAACCTGTGGTGGGGGATCGGCCTCTGACGGGCCAAGAGCCTCCTGCAGGAGCCACACTGGGAGATGCCTGCAAAGCCACCACGTGCAGCTCCCTTCCACCGCGGTGTGCAGAGTGGGGGCTGCTCCTGGACCATCTGCATGGGGTGCTGGGAGCTGCTCCAAGAGGCGGATGGAAGCCAGGGCTGGTGGGGAAGGGGAGCGGTGCAAAGCCCAGGGACGGCGGGGGCTGCCCGGTCTGTCCGTTCTGCCCTGCTCATCTCCCCCTTGCCCTCTCGCAGCGGTGAGCAATGCGGGGGATGCCGGCGCTCCAACACCACCGAGCGGCCCCACTCCTTCCAGGTGATCCTCACGGACCGGCCCTCGCTGGAGCTGAGCGCCGACAACGAGGCCGACATGGCCGACTGGATGCAGTACTTCTGCCAGGCTGTCTCCAAAGGGGTGAGCGCCCTGCGCTGCGCCGTGCCTGCCTCGGGGCTCAGCCTTCCCGCGYTCCTCCTGGGGCTGGGATGGGGAGTCACCGGGAATGAGCTCCCCAAAGYGGGTATGGGGCTGCAGGAGGGACTGGTGGTGATGACTGAGGTGTGTGACATCCACGGAAAGGGGCTCCCCTCACGTTCCTTTCCACCCACGCAGGTAATCCCCCAAGGTGTCGCCCCCACGCCTTGTGTCCCCTGCTGCCTTGTGCTCACGGACGAGAAGGCCTTCACGTGCCACGAGGACTGCCAGACCAGCTTCTTCCGCTCCCTGGGCACCGTGGAGCTCACCGATATCGCCACCGTCTCCACGGAGGTCGGCAAGGAATACTGTATCCTGGTGAGTGTGGAGCGCCGCGGTGGCGCCTGGCTGGGCCCGGCCTGGGCTCCGCTGCTCTGCTGACCGCCCTGCGCTTCTCCCTTGGTTTGTAGGAGTTTGCTCAGGACCGCGAGCAGTTCCTGCCCCCCTGGGTCCTCTATTTTAGTTGCACTACAGAACTGGASAGGTTCCTCTCGGCACTGAACACTGCATGGAAAAACATCTACCAGGTGAGCATGTGGGGTGCAGCACACTTCTCCCGGAGCTGCAGGGCAAACAGGACCAAGGCACCTCGGAGAAAAGGGACAAAGGCTTTTCCGTATGGAGAAGTGGGGCCAACCCAACCATCTGCCCCTCCCGTAGAGAGCAGGGAGCTGCAAAGCTCCTGCATCCACAGCTGTTCCCACTGCTCCTCAAGTGCAGAGCGGGTGGGAGGTTGCACGGAGCGGGCAGGATCAGATGAAGGTCAGGGGAAGGTTCCCAGAGTGAGGGCTGGAAGTGGACCCCAGGACTGATAACACAAGGGACTTCCTTGGCTGTTTGAGGAGGTTTTGTAAAAGAGGGAGAGGGAAGCGGAGTTAGTGACTTGTGTGGCGTCCGCGTTTCAGGTAGATCTGCTGCACAAGGCCATCCTGGATGCGGCCGTGAAGAAGAAGTGCGAAGACGCCCAGAGCCTCATTGACAGTGCCTGGCAGCGYAGCGACAGCCTGTGCCGCGGGCGGGCTGAGCGCGACCCGTGGTGCTAGCGGCGCTGGGGACGGGCCGGCCGGCACGGCAGCCACGCGGGGAGCGCGTGCGCAGGCTCCGGCGCCCCGGATCCGCCACGCGGTGCCGCCGGGATGCGCCGGCAGCCGCAGCTSCCGGGCACGCGGAGGCTTCGCCGCACTGCACACGGGGCCGCCTTGGCCGCACGGACTCTCCAGCCGCCTCTGGACAGGCCACCCRTGGAGCAGAGACATCCTTGGCGTCAGGGCAGGAGCACAGACAGACCCACGTGCCCTGCGGCCGAGCAGACCTGTTGCTTTGTGCCCGACGGGGCAAGACCGGCAGCCGCAGAGTCGCCACCGCGCATGTTCTCCCCTCGCTGACAGGACCGCCGCGTGCGGGACCGCCCCCGACACAGCCTCGCGCCGAGGCCAGAGGGAGCCCCGGGCACCGCGCGCGGCCATAGGGGACCGGCTGTGCGCGGCCGCCCCGGGCTCCCGACACCGCGCGCGGCTGCAGCTGGGGGAGCGCGGAGCCCTTCCCGCAGCCCCCGCGTCCTCAGCGCCCGGGCATCGCTGGAGCTCTCCAAAGGAGCCAAACACCTCCTGTAATATATGTTCACGGGGCCTTTTTTTTTTTTTTTTTTTCAGGGGAGGGAGAAAAGTTATGTGACCGAATGTATATGTATGTACATCTGCTTCCTTGGCCCCACCCCAAATAAATATTCATTGGTAACTCAGATCTGGCCACCCAGATTTGGGTGCATTTGGGTGCAATGGGGGGTGCATTTTCTCCCTCGTTGGTGATTTCCCAGCAATTTGGGGGGCATCTTGGAGGACTCGGAGCTGCCGGATCTGGTGAGGAAGACGATGGAGGCCCAAGGCCACTGGAAACCCCGGGAGTTTCGCCGTGCAGGGAGGCACCTTTGCTGTCCCCGCTGCTTCTTTCCCTGCTGCCGGAGCTGTCCCGCTCCGGCCGGGTGATGACAGCGCGGCCTGAAGCATTCGAGTCCCGGGGCCGGCAGCAGCTCTCGCCTGTAGGAGCCTTGGCTGCCGCCTCGGGATGTGACCTGTGCAGTTTGGGTTTGTGCTGGGAGCTCCAACCGCCCCCGCTTCAGCATCCTCGTGGGCACGGAGCCGCGTTCGGGAATTCTGGAGGGAAATGGGCAGATTGGCCTTTGCAGCGATCTGAGCCCAGAAGGGTCTTGTTTCCCCCAGGAGCGGGAAAGCGGCGGCCCTAAAAATAGGAATTGGAGCGGGAGGGAGGCGGGGGAAGAGCGGCCACTGCTGCCTTCTGGCCTAGGAGGGTCTGATTTCAGACCTTGCAAAGCGGAGCCCAGGGTGACCTGGGGCCGCCCTGGCCCACAGCAGCAGGAGCCGTGTTAGGGGCTGCAGCCTCCCCTGCACCGGCCGCGTGTGCCGAGCTGCAAGGCCCTCAGCTGGCGCGTGGGAGACCGGCTCCTGAATGCAATTAAACAGATAAATAATCATCTGTTAATTAAACAGATAAATAATCACCTGTCTTTTGTTCTCTCTTTTTTTTTTTTTTCCAAAATGCTGTTTTTCACTGCCCAGGAAGCATGTGGTCCCCCACCTGGGACAACCTCGTTGTCCTCGTCCTCATCCCCGTCTCTGGGGTGCGGGCGCGGAGCCGCTTTGGGCTGCTCCCGACGAGCCGCCTCCTGCGGCCGGGCAATGATTTCCCGGCCGGCGCCGGGGCCGCCTCCGCCCCGCAGACCTTTGCGCCGGCCCCGGCCATGTCCCTGCTCTGCTCCTGGCTGCCGGCGCTGCCTGGCGGGGCCTGGGCGCTGCTGGACGGGCTCCTGCAAGGTGAGGGCGCGGGAGGGCRGCCGGGCGCCCCGCAGTGCCGACGATGACGCTCCGGCCTCCTCCTCCCGCAGGGCTCGTGGGCGCCTGCGCCACCTCCGTGCTCTACAACCTCCTCAAGGTCCATCTCTACGTGCAGTGCGCCAAGTAAGGGGGCATCCCACCCACACCCTCACGCCCTCCTCTTCCTCCCAGCGCGCCTCAGCGCAGCTTGTCCCTCCCGCGCACAGCGATGCGGAGCGGCGGGCGGACAAGGAGGCGCTGCGGGCGCAGCGGGGGCTGCTGGACGCGCTGCACGTGCCGCTGCTGACCGCCGTGCTGGCCGCCGCCGGCTCCCGCGTGGCAGCGCTCGTGGCGCTCGAGTTCTCCCTGCGYGCCGCCTCCGCGCTGCTCGCGCGCGGCCAGGTGAGCGGCACCGCGCGCCCCTCCCGCCACGGCGCAGGGGTCCCCTTGTCCCCCACTGTGTCCCCAGCGCCGCGTGTCCCGCAGGGCGCCCCCGGCAGCCAGCTCTACGTGCTGTGCCAGTACTCGCTGGGCTGCGGGATCCGCTGCGGCCTGGGCTTCCTGCTCGACGGGGCGCCGCACGCCACCTGCAACCTGCTGCTGGCGGCGGCGCTGGCAGCGCTGCTGGCGGCGGGCGCGCGGCGCCTGGCGCGCCACGTCTGCGCCCTCTACGAGCTGCACAGCCGCGCGCGCTACTGCGGCGTCTGCATCGCGCTGCTGGCCGGCGGCCACGGCATCCCCCGCCTGCTGCGGCGCGCGCTGGCGCTGGCCTTCGCCGTGGCCGACCCGGCCGCCGTGGCGCTGCTCAACGGCGACTTCCCGGGGCCGGCGGAGGCCGCGCGCTTCTGGACGCCGCTCGCCATCTGCTACGCGCTGCTCGTGGTCTACATGCAAGGTGCGGGGCGGGCGCCGGGCCCGGGGCCTTGGGGGGCGTCCCCAGGAGCGTGCGGTGCCACGGGGCGCTCACGGTGCCGCGCTCCCGCAGAGGAGCACAAGCAGGGCCAGTCCGTCTACCAGACGGTCTTGGTGCGGATGGGCAGCCTCTTCATCCTGCTGCTCACCGTGGGCCGCTGGCTGGACCTGCTGGGCGTGCTGGTGTCGCTGCTGGGCGAGCTCTGGTGCCTCCTGCGTGCCGGCGTCGTGCTGGACATCTGCCGGCGCCAGGTGAGCGAGGGCGCGCGCGGCCCCGCCGGCCACCCCGGCGCCGTGAGGGGCTGCCCGGCCGCCTCTCTCCCCGCAGGACCTGTCCCGGGAGCAGGGGCACGTTGCAGCGGCGCCGGAGGCCCCTCTGTGTCCGGACGGCTGCGGTTCGGAGCAGGGGGGCAGCAGCGAGGGCCGAGTGCGGGGCGTTCCATGCCCTCCAGTGCCCCCAAAACACCGGGAATAAAAACGTGTCTCGAGCAGCAGCCCCGCGTTCCCTGGGGAAGGGGGCGCTGGGGGGGACACGGCAGCGGGGACGGCTGCTGGTTTGAGCCTCCTCCAGGGCTGCCGGAGGGGCCAGAAGGGAGCCCCGGCACACACGGATACACCAGGGGACRCCTGGCACCACAGGGGGGTGCGTGGGGCACCCTAGGGATGCCCAGCACGATGGGGGGTGAGTGGGGCACCCTGGGGTCGCGTGGGGCCCCCCTGGATCCACGGCCACCCTGGTGGGGGTGCAGGAAGCGCCTCGGGGCCAGGGGGCACTTGGGCTGCAGGGGGCCCGTGGGGCAGCCCTGGGGCCCATGGGGCAGCCCTGGGGTCCGTGGGGCAGCCCGGGCTGCACGGGGAGCCTCGGGGGGCGCCCTGGGGCCCACAGCTGCCCCCCCGCTGTGGAGGAGGAGGAGGCAGAGGGGAGGAAGGGGCCATGGGGATGGTGTGGAGGCGGCTCTGCCCCCCCCGTGCCCGCTGGAGGTAACGGGGCCTGGGCAGCAGCGCCAAGCCGGGGGGGGACAGGGCCGCGGGAGCCCCGGGGACCCCCGGGTAGGAAATGGGGCCCCTGGGAGCAGCCGGGGTGCCCCGCGGGGCACGGTGGACACGGGGCCCTCCGGGATGGGACAGCGGAGCGGGGGCTGCCCCTTTCACCCGCGCCTTCCAGGGCCAAGGGGGTTTCTCGGGGGCTTTTCTTCCTTTTTGGCACTTTCTTGGGGTGTCTTTGGGACACCAGGGGTCTCCGCGGCATCGGAGCTGGCAAGGAGTTAAATAAAAGGCTGAGTTTTAGCGGGGCCGGGGTGGTTGCGGGGCCGCGGGGCCGGCAGGGGGCAGTCCCGTTCCCCCGCAACGGGAGCCGGTGTCGCCGGCGGGCTCTGCGTCGCGGCGCTCGCGGCGACAGCGTTAATGGCCAGCGGAGCAGCGCSGGCTCCAGCCGCTGCCCCCGCTCCCTCCATTTCCCATCCACGGAGCGGGCTGCTCTGCTCGTGCCGTGCCGTCGGCCCGGGCCTGACCGTGAATGGGCYGCTCCTGTTGAAGCTGCGGTTGTTCCGCGGGGCTGCTGCACAGGCGGCGACGCGGGGTACGGCTGGGCACACGGCGCCTGCCGGCGACGTCCCATGGCTCTCACCGTGACAGGGAGCCAGGGATGTGCAGGAGGACACCGGACAGAAAACAAAACAGAGGAAAAGGAAAAGGAAAAGACAATAAAAAGGTGCATGGCCAGTTGTGTTTTCCCTTCATGAAGAGAACAYGCTGCTCTAGAGGGCAAGAGGGGCTGTGAAGAGCGGGAACCACATTGCTGGTGGGTTGGGGCAGGCGGGTGGGTGCCGGGAAGGGAGCGGGACACGGCACATCCCGGGAATGCAGCCTAGGGACACAGCCGGGCCCTTCTCAGTGCCCCTGCCCGGCTCAGGCGGCAAAACACTCAAAATGCGGCAGTATTCCCAGGGCAAGGTGAGGCATTCCTGAGGAGGACAGTGAGTATTCCCAAGGCGAGGCACCCGGGTGTGAAACCAGCCCCGGGTCCGGCTCGTCCCTCCCAGCAGCGCCCAAGGCTCCACAAAGCGCCGGCCCGTCCCCCGGCTGCTGCAATAGCCCTGCTTTTTTAGCGATRGCTCTTGGCAGCCCCGCGGGGCGCGGGGAGGGCCCTGCGCGGGCGGCTGGCTGCTCTCCAAGGAGAAGCAAATGCAAATACCGCCGCGGTTCAGCCCGGGTGCGGCCGCGGGATGAAATTTCCCCGGGCTTTCCCAGCGAAGGGAGCTGGGCACGGCTTGGGCCGCGGCGCTGCGCGTGGAGGCGCCGGCACCGAGGGGCTGCGGCTGCTGCCTCTGCTCCGCCAGCTGCAGGAAGCGCGAAACAAAGCGGGCGGCCGGGCAAACAAGGAGAGGCTGCACCGGATTCCTGGCGTTCCTTCCCTCTTTCATCACCGCCCGCGAAGGGGAGCTGCGGGAAAAGCGGCCGAGGGGAAAGCTCCGGAAAAGCCGTGGAAAAACGGCCCCCCGTGACCGCTTCCAGGGAGGAGAAGCAGGAGGAAAGGGCTCGGGTGAAAAGTTCTGCCAGCCGGAGAGTGCATTGGGATGGCAGCRATGGATGGGTTACAGTGCCTTGGATTCCGGATTAAAAATCAACAGCATCTGCAGTTGTGGTGAAGTATCTTCACCGGACGAACCCGGCGTCTTCAGTTCTGGTGCTTTATTTGGGGCACAACCTGGACGTACCAAGGGAAGGACACGCTTCTCCCGCTCGACGTTCTCACCGCAAAAAGAGGGCATCATCGGGGCCGGAACGTGCTTGGGGATGGRCTCCGAGGCAAGAGGCGGCCGCCTCAACAACCTGGTGCCGTGATGTATTTTTAAAGCAGGTTGCGTTTGAAGTGCACAGGGCTAAATGGATGCAGTTTTGTTATGCAAGCACGTTACCAAATGGCAAATTATACGCTGGGTTATTAAGAAAATAAATGCRCAGCACATGGTCTGCAATTGACATTTAATACCCCAGCTTTTCCCAAACCCCTTTTTTCAGCACCCCAGAAGTGATCCTAGCAGTCCAATTTCCAGGCTGCAAAGTCGCAATTTTCCCTCATAACTGCTGTGTTCAGCCAGCTTAAATTACTTATATATTTCGTAGCCCCCCCCCCCCCAAAAAAAAAAAGCCACTAGGAAATGTATTTCTCTCACATGGATGATTTATTTTGCAATCTTAAGCTGGCTTACTGACCTTGGCGATTTATCACCGAGAACACTGAGGGGGAAGGGCACACATTGCCTCAGAATAAATATATCCCTTAATTCTCAACGCTGCTAACTTTCCCTGAGGTCCCAGCTGGGGGGAATAAATAGACTTTAATCTCCTTTGCGTAGCCCCATGGACGGCCTCATCCAAAGGCCAAATCTTCACACCGCAGTCGGCCTCATCTCCGTGACAGCCTCTTCCCCCCCTCCCAGTCACCACGATCCCAGCGCTTTAAGGACAGCACGTAGCCTCCGCGTCGTTGTGCGGTTGCCAAATATATATATATATACACATACATATATATAATATATAATTAAATAGGGACGTATGAGCCTGGCAGAGACCTCGGGCCGCTTCTCCCAGGACCGGCGGCAAGACCGACCCCGCCGCGCGCAGCGGTCGCCCGCGGTACTTTTCCCTCTTCCCGCCGCCCGCTTCACAAAATGGCCGCCCCGCGCGGCGACAAAATGGCGCCYGGCCGGCGGCGGCGGGAAGGACGAGCGATGAGCGGCTGCCCGCGGGGCCGGGGCGGCGGGAGCCGCGGCAGCAGCGCGGCGGAGCGGGCTGCCCTCGCCTCCTCCCCGCCACGTGCGCGTCCCCCTCCAGCGAGCAGCGGCGTAGGGGCAAGGCTCCCATTTTCTTTCCTTCCTTCCTTCCTTCCTTCCTCCCCGCCTCAAACGGAGTGAGTCGAAAATGGCTTCCCTTCCTCCCCCGGCGGCCGGAGCTCCTTCAAAGCCCGTCACTGACCCATTTCGGCTTTTTTCTTTCTTTTTCTTTATTTGTTTCCCGGTAGCTTGAAGGGAGTTAGCCCCAAATCGCGTCCTTCCCCCCACTCCCGGAGGTGGGTTTATTTATTTTCTTCTTCTTTGCCGATTTTCCTCCTGCGTGGGTCAGAGGGGGAGGGGCGAGGCGGTCACCGGCTTTTCCTCAGCGTGTGGAAAACTCCCAAACGCCTTTTACAAATAAAATAATAAAAAGCACCACCACCACCCCTGCGCGCATTGATTTTTTTATTCATAGAGCCGGAGGCTCGAGGTAGAGTGAGGAGAAGCTCCTCTGCGCTTAACTAAAAGCGTCTATTTTGTAGGATCAGATGTATTAATACTTTTTAATTCCATACACTCCCCTCTGCTTATTGCATACAACCCATACTTCAGTTTTAAATGTCACTTACTTTTGCCTGTGCTATGGCTTCTTACAGCCTAAAGCATAACATCACCTTTTTGTTTGAAAAAAAAAATGCTTTTTTTTTCTTTGCCACATACAGATGTGCTTTTATTTCTGTGTACATACACATGCATAGAGACACAGACACATCTCCCCTTTGCAGGGTCTGCTTAGAGAATATAAAACCACATACGAAAAACAGCATGATTTAACGATACATATGACTAATTTTGGCCCATATATGCTTGATTTTATATATTATATATGTGTGTGAGCGTGTGTACATATAACCTTTATATTCCTCCACTGGCTTTCTATGACAACATATCCTAAAAACAGGAGAAAAAAAAATGCCTTCACCAAAATTAATACCAATATTAATAAAACATCTCTTTTTACCAGTCCAGGGTGGTAGTTTGTGCCTGAAATGCTTTATTTGTTCCAAAGAGGTGAAGATTTTCCTTGGGATTATTTGGGGAGGATGTTTTAGTTAGAAGACAGAGGGAGGGAAAAGAGGGGGGGAAAAAAAAAGAAAAAAAAAAAGCCAATCATAGAACAGGGGAAAAAAAAAMCGCTCCAGTAACTGAAGCTGCAAATGCAAATAGTCCGAATCATTGCAACCAAAAACAGGGACAAATGAGCTCACGCTGAATGGCAGGGCTCTGCTGAAGATCCAGGAGGAGGAATCAGCTCCTTGGATTCCACCACCTAGTGCTCCAAACATTTTTTTTTTGGGGGGGGGGGTGCTTATGCGTTTTATTTGGAGCCGCGGCTGCACAACCCAGTCGAGCCAACGGCCGCTTGTGGGCATCGTTTTATTTTTTTTAAATTACTACTTTTCCCCCCTCACCTCTGCACGGCGGAGCTGCTTTTCTGCGTGCGCGCTCTCTCCTTTTTTTTTTTTTCCCTTTCCCTTTGTGAGGATTATAAATAAATAAATAACCGGAGCTTCTCGCGGCTGCTCAGCGCGGCGGCGCCTTCCAGAAGTTTCCACAGCGGGAGGAAACGGCGCGAACGGCGGGCGGGGGGAGGGGCGCGGGGAGCGGCCGTTGCGGCGCCTTTGCCGCAGCGCAGGCGGGGCCGCCGCCGCCGGGGAGGACGATGAAGGCGGCTCTTCCTCCCCGCCGAGGTTCCTCTCCGCGCTTTTTCCCTTCTCCGCCCCGGCCCTTTCCAGCTCCCCCTCTCCGCCGTTGGGTTCCCTCATCCTCGCAGAGGAGAGGGGGTGCTGGGAGGTGTTTGTAACGCTCCCCTCCTTCCCCCGCTTCCCCCCCACCCCTTCCTTTTTCTAAATAAATTAAAAGCAGAAATGGCTCCTGATGGAGATGGATGAGGCTGGGCTGGCAGCGATGGGCATCGTGGCAGGAGTGACCTTTCCCAGGCGCGGGGAGGGAGCACCCCCGCCTCCTTTCCGYGCTCCTGCTTTGGATTCATTTTAGATTCATTTTAAATAGTAGCATTATTTTTCATCTTCCCTCAAAGAACAGCTCACTTCTTTTAATATTTTTATTTGTTATTACCCCCCCTTTTAGTAGCTTGTGGATTGAAGCTTCTTATTTATTTTTTTTTATATTGTGTGTGTGTGTGTTTTGAATTGCGTCTTAAAAATTGCCCAGCTGGAGACAAGCCTTGATTAGCGCTGGAACAATAGCTCCATTTTTATTAATAAGGGGAAGGATTTACAATCCTCCGGCACCTTCCTTGGAAGGTTTTCAAAAGCCTTTATGCAAGGCAGGCACAAATTTAAGCTTTCGCAGCCCTGCCTGCAAGGCGGGTAAGTGATTTTATTATTTTTTTTTCCACGGTGCCACTGAAAGGAAAAATAAAAATCACATCCAGCTCGGAGTCGGTGGGCAGCCCTCTCTTTTTCAAGTGCTGGAGATAAAAATGCCAGAGCTGGTGGCTTTTAAGGCTGCAAAGGGCTGTGTGCAAGGGGGAAAGAGGTCAGTAAAGRGGACTGACTGAAAGCAGTAACCTAAATCTGTGCAGTTTTCACTGCAGATACAATATTTTTTATTCTGTCCTGGGAACTGGGCTGTTATTTCTTAACCTGCTGTGGGCAGGTGTCTYGTTTCTCCTGCTAGTGTGAAGACGGGTGTGTGTGGGGGGAATAAACATTGCTTATTTATTTATTCATTCTTTTTTTTCTTTCCTTTTTTGCAGTCCCCGGGTGACCTCGTTCAGCGCTGGCTCTGCTGTGCTTTGGCCGTGGTGTTGTGTTAATGCTGCTAGCGCTCACGTGCCGGCCAGCTCCACCTGGCTCGCAGGACGGCTGAGCCTACAACCCCCAGTTTATTTGTTTATTTTCAAATGCATCTCTTTGCTGCAAAATGCAGGGGAAATTTCCAATATTTCAAACTGTCATCTTTATCTGATTGTTTTTTTCCCTCCTTCCAAGGGAAATGCAGGATTGTTTGTGCAGCCCCCACTCAGCAGCAGATACCTTTGTAAGTACTGTAAAAGTGCTGTGATCCGAAGCCGTGTGGGCAGCTGGCTCGGGCTGCACGGGTCTGGTTGTGTCAGCATGTGTTGTACACGGGCCACAGAAACCCACAACGTTTCTGTGGTTACTTCTGTGTGGATAATACGAGTAGGTCCCAGGGCTTCCCCTTCCCAGCCTTCAGCATTAACAAAAGAACAGCCTGGTGCTTCTGAGGGTGTGTGGGGGGGAAAAGCTGCGTTGTAGCCTTAAAAAAAAAGAAAAAGAAGAAAAAAAAAAACCCAAAGTGCTGTGCATTAGTCAGTTTTGAAGGCAGTGTTTGCCAGTCCTGCCTGCACAGTGCATGCGCGCGTAAGACATTAACCATTAGCTTTATTTGCGAAGCTGGGTAATGTGTTCTGGTCGCTGCTCTTTGGAGYCCTGCTGCCAGAGCTGATCCTGCGTGGGTGGAAGGGCGGCCAGGCAGCTCTTCATTTACCTCTGTGCTTTTCCTTTTCTCAGTGCCCGTGTCCTTGCCAGGCGTGGACACATGGGGACCGTAGCAACAAAAAGGAAGAACCGATCAGCTGATTTCGWCGGTCAGTTGCACCTTGAAAGAAGAAGTCCTGGTGCCCTTTGTTCTTCTCGCCTGTGCCAGCTTTTGCTCCGAGCCCGACTGGCTGTTTCTTGTGGGAATGCTGAGCTGGAGCCTGTGGGATGCTAAAACAACCTGGTTTTCAACCCTTCAGGTTGTGTTTCCTTCCCTGTGGCCRTGTGATGGAGCTGTACAATTAAACTGGTGTGGCAAAGGGCAGCTGCCTCCCCCAAAAAAGCCTTCCACAGTTGTGCATGCTCCCCAACTGCTGCCTAGGCAGAAACATCCAGTGAAGTCGTCAGCGTTGTGCCGCTGTGCGGCACGTTTAGGCACACGCGCGCGCGAGAGTGAGAACGGGGCCCCTTTCCCTGCAGGTGAACGGAGCTGCATGCAATAGTGCACCCGTATGCAATAACCCCACGTTTGGCGACAAACTAAATGATGCCCACGAACACCGGAATCCCAACGAACATTTATTTGTTTATTGCTCACTTGCTCCTGCAAGATGCTGTTCCTTTCCCCCGCATCCCTCCAGCCTGTGCTCCTTTGCCAGGCACCCGCGAAACGCTTCCTTATTGAGTGCAATTCCCTTTGCTGTGATGCAAAGATGGCAATAAAAAGCACCTGGTCCCGGGCTCGCCGAGGTCTCAATCCGCGTTCAATGAGGATGTTGGCATCGGTGCTGCGTGGATGCCCCCGGCTGACCTGCTGAGGGGCCCTGGCCCAGCGAGCTGGAGCAACATCTTGTAAGAAACACAGCGATTTTATTGCCAGCAAGGCGGGCTCTTTGCAGCAGTGATCAGTACAGCAGTACAGCGGCTTGATGCTTTTCTAGCCAAGCTTCACTATGGGTGAGCGTGAGGGGTCCAGGCCGGGTTTCCCGCAGCTATAGAGTGAGGGGAAATGGGGTGCGGTGTAGGTGGAGCTTGCCAATAGCCTGGTGTGCCCAAGCTCTCATCTGCACTCGAATTAAAGCAGCGTGGACAGAGAAATTAATTGTAGTCTCATGTTAGGGATCTATTTGTTTTGAGATAAGTCTCGTGTCCCTCAGGGGCCTTTGCTGGCACTCGGGCACCGTGGGCCAGCAAAACTGGCTGTTTGGGATGTTTCCAGTTTGGCAGGCTCTGTGGGACTCGCTCTTTGGCAGTTTGGGGCAAACGAGCAAGAATTACCTTGTGACCGCTGAACTTTTCCCACCTCGTGCTTTGGACTGAACAGTTGTTAGAACTATATCCATGAGGTTTCCAAGCTAAACAAAATCTGAAATTCTGGTGCCAAAAAGCAGGTCAGTGATAGAAACCCCTGCTCATCCCCCAAAAGATGGGAAACCACAGGTCCTCGAGCTTTCCTCTTATCCCAAAGAGGTAAAAAAGCATAAAACAGCCTCAGAGTCTGCCAAGCTGGTGGCTGGGTGACATGAGAGCCAGAGCTYGGTGAGGAGCTTTTCTCCTGTGTCACTGGAGAGGTTTTCAGGTGTGTGTCAGTCTCCGCGCACAAGTATTTTATGTAAATAATACACAAATAGGTTCAGGATAAAGTAGATTGCAGGGGTTTCTTGGCTGTGCAGTGGAAACTGCCTGCAAACCAGCTGGCCACAGCAGCCGTATTCTGTGGCCATGCAGATCCTCGGAACCATGTGATATGAAAAACAACATAGAGCATTCCCATAGCTTCGCTGGGAAAAGCATCTGAAGCTAAATCGCTCAGTTCTGGGAATAACCATTTCTAGGTGGTGAAGGGGATCTTCTCAACAGGGGCTATCTCATCTGGAAGATTTGGAGCACTTACCCTCAAAAGGAATAAACCCAAATCAATAGCTTTATTAATTCAAAATTTTTTTTTTCCTAATCTCTGTGTTGTTTAGGATGCCGGTCCAGGCTTCGTGTTCGAAGGGGTATCAGTGTAATTGCTGCTAACAGCTGATGTCCTCTGTCTTGGCAACACATGAGCCCAAATATCAAACTGCAGCAGTTCCTTCTGGGGGAGGAAAAAAAAAAAAAAAGACAAGATCTGCTGCATAAAATGTAATGGGTAAGCAATAAAATTAGTCCAGTAATTCAGGCTAGCTTAGAAATCAGTTAAAAGCCGCGCTGGCAATGCGATATTCAACTGCCATGTTAATAAATACAGTCAGTGAGCAGGAAAGGCACGTAAATGAATTTTATGTGGGCAAGACAGTGGATAGAGCTGGGAGGCTCAAACAAAGAAAAGCTCTGAGGGTTTCTGGCGATGCTCGAGAGCTCRTGTCCGGGTGATACACTGCTCTTTTTTTTTTTTTCCCATAAAAACACGGAGAAAGCTGGATGCCTTCCGGATGCTGGTGGGGATAATTATCGTGCACCCCTAATGCGGCTGCTCTTGTGTCTCAAGCGCCCGAGTCAACATCTCAGGCTACGGGGAAAGGCAAAACGGCTCCTTTCTGCCCGTTGCCTGCGGCATTGCCGCGAGCCCAAAATGCAGAGCAATAGGAAGTTACAGCCTTGGCAAACGCCRCTCTGGCTGCTCTCCTTGTTTGGTATCTCCGGTTGTTTTAAAGATGTCTCAGCGGCGCGTGGCTCCGAGCTCGCCTGGCTGCCTCGGGGTTGTGCATGAACTTGCCTTTGGGAGCGTTGTCAGCTCGCGCTCTTCCTCCATCCTGCGCTCCTCTTCCTCTGTCTCTCCCCCTGGATGGGAGACTCGCTCTGGCTGTTCCCTTTGCTCTTTGCGCTGACCCCAAGGATGTTTTCTGATTCTCCATCCCTTTTTCTCCTTCAAACTGGCGAGCTGCTAACTTTATTAGCTCCTTATAGGGCAGCACTGTTTTCTCACGCCTTTAATGGCTCGCTTTTGATCTTTCCTGCTCTTGCTTTGCTGCTTTCCATGCTGAACCGTGGGTGTTCAAGCTGGGATGGGTTTATCACCTTCTYCCCCGTAATACAGAGCCTGTTGTTTTAATCCTTTCGGAGCACTGATATGAAATGTGTACAGCTGCTTTAACCTGGCCTGCAGAGAAACTGGGAGCAGTTTCCCCCCACGTGAGAGTCCCAAAAGTCTGGGACGGTCCAGCGCTCGGTTCGGCGCTGAGGCCTGCGCTCCGCCTGCCGCTGTTGCAGCCAGCGGTGGTGCACGTGGAGCCTGTCAGGCGGTCATTACAATCGTTTCTTTTGTCGGCACACTCGTTGACYTTGTCCGCGACAGATTCTGCTCCGCGGACGTTCCTCCCAGCCGCTGGGCTCGGGACAACTGTGACCCTGCCTAAGGTTTCTTGGAAGGACTCGGCAAGCTGGAGGCCGTGTGGTGTTTTTCCCGTGTCCCTTGTTAGGTTATGGTTAGAAACGCTGTGGAGGCCAACCTGCCCGCCCGCAGAGGGGGAACGCTGGCGTGGGCTTCAGGAGAGCCGCTGCATGCGGGGATTGGGGTGCTGGGTGTCTGTCCTCCGCTCTTGGAGCGTGTTGGCAGCAAGTCTGCTTGCGTACAAGTGGCTTAGTCACTTGCTTTAAATAACAGATGTGTGCACCTTTTGTTTTTAATCAATAGGTCTCATAATTCAGCAGTGCGGCCCCACACCTGCCATCCCTGGGAAACTGAGGCACGGGGCGCAGAGGAATCGCCTCGCAGCCACTCGGGCAGGGCAGAGCGGGGGATTAAGGCCTGGGTCTCAAGGCCGGGGCTGACGTGCGTCAGAGCTGATTATTCGAGAGATTTGCACGCGCCTTGTGATGGTTTCTCGATAGCTGCAGAGATGGACCCGTTGGCGACATGTCGAAACCACGCTGGGCAASGTCCTGCTGAACTGGATGGTGGGAACACGTTGCAAGGAAATAAGCTGTCACCGTGGAGATAATTTGGGCATTTTCGTACTTTTTAAAAATACCCATTTATGTTCCTTAAAATTGTTGCCTGCCACATTTTGTTTCCACGTTTTGCTTTCTTTACATAGAACAAATGGAGGCCTCAAAGCAGGAGAGGTCTGAGTTTCAGTGCCGTGGTATCGCCCCAGCTTAGAAAGCGGCTGGTCYGGCCAGGGCGCTGGAGCGACGGGACAGCAGCCTGGGTGAAGTACCCAAATTGCCCAAAACCTGCTTTTCCTACCCTAAATCTCTGGGGTGATTTGCCCGAGAGCCAGCACCGTTCTCGGAGCGCTGGGGCCGGCGGTTGTATCGCCGTGACCTTTGGAGCCATGAAAGGGAGCTCGGGGCGCCGCCCCGGGCCCTCGCGGCCCTTGAAGTTCGTGTTTCCCCGTGTCCTCCCGTGTCCCCGCGGGGACCCTGCGGGTGCCGGGGCGTCCCCACGGCAGCCCCCGCGTGCCGCGCTGTTGCCTCCCGCGCAGGCGCGGTGGGGCCGCGCGCGGGGCGCGTGTGTCGGGTTGTGCGTCGGGCTGTTGTTTGTGTGTGCGCGTGTGTGTGTGTG
>NW_020454283.1:949680-971775 GCF_003342845.1 Nothoprocta perdicaria
AAAAAAACAAGAAATGGTGGAGCAGGCGGCGGGGAGGGAGCCGGGCTGGCCGCGTGTGCGCGGGGCTCGCGCCGTGCCCCGGAGCGGGCTGCAGCCTGGGCGCCTCGCTGGACATTTTGCTCCTCCGTTCTGCTTTTTATCGCTCCTGGCCGCATGGAGCCTTTCCTCCCGTTTCGCTGCTCGTCTCTCTTCTCTTCCCTCGCCGCTCCGTGTGGTTTCCTCGCTGCGGCGCCGAACGGCGGAGCCGCCGGTGCCGCGCGCGGGGCCCCCCGGAGCCGCCGCCGCGGAGGGAGCCGGGGCGCCGGGAAGGGCGAGCGCGGAGCCGCCCGCGGGAGAGGGGCCCCGTCCCGCGTGGGTGACGGCGCCGCAGACAGCACCAACAAATGGACAAACCCCGGCGAGTTCGCGCGGCCCCGAAGGGCTGCCTTCGAGGAGCTGCCTTGAACCTGCCACATGATGGGGCGTCCTTAGCGCATGAGTCACCATGGGAAAAGCAGCCGGGGGGAGCCGCGGGCTTGGCTCGCTGCTGCCGGGCCGCGCTGGCCCCTATATATAYATATACGTGCGTCTCTATATGTATTGGCGTGTGTTGGCTACGTGAGGCGGGCGCGGAGAGGCGGTTCTGCCCGGCGGCGGCCGTGAATGGCTCCAAAATGGCGGCGGGGCCCCGCTGGATGCGGGGGCAGCGGGGGGGGGGCGGCTTTCAAGGAGGAAAAAAGTCAAACAAACAAACAAACAAAGGCTCAAATGCGCCCAAAACGGCGCGGCGAGGAGCCGGCCGCCGCCGCGCAGGCGTTGGGCGGCGCGGGGAAAGTTGCGGCCGGGCTGCCTGGGCAGGGAAGGGGGACACGGCCCTGCCCTGACCCGCCGCCCGGCCCCCGTGGGCGAAAACACCCCTGCCACACACCCGTTTATTGTGTAATTTCACCCCCCCCAAAAAACAAAACAAAACAAACTGTTGGAGCCGGCGCATTGGCAGCACGTGATTTAGCGTGAGTAAACACCGCCAAAATGCGCCTTGGCCTCTCTGTTCCCTCCACGGCGCAAGCGTGTCCCCGTGGACGCAGGGATAAACGCGGAGTGAAGGCGCGTGCCCAACGCGCCGCTCCAGCCGCCCTCCGCGCAGGGCCCCGCGCGCTACTGTACGTGGACAATAGCGCGAGCGCCTCTTTGTACGCGGCCCCGGCGAGGGGGAAGGGACGAGTTGCACAATAAATGCGCGGCCGGCGGGATGGGAGCGCGCGGCGGAGCGGAGCGGCGGCCGCCCGCGYGCACCCCGCGTGCCCGCTCCCGGTGAAAGTCCTGTGCTTCTTTCCAGAATTGGCTGGTGGTGGTGAAGCGGCGTTCCCACCCATCCCCCAGCTGCGAGCGGCATAGCCGGTCCCGGCGTCACCATCGAGGGGCCTCCCGAAACCGCGTCACCCCGAAGCGGCCGCTTGCCGCGGGAGCCTCGCTCTGTTTTGCCGTCTGTCCATTCGTCTCTCTTTAGGGAAAGAATTAAAGTGGAAAAGGGTTTTGCAGAAACGTGCTCTTTTTTTTGGCAAAATATATCTGTCTTGTTTCGGTTTGGTAGAAACTGGAGTGGCTTCTCTGGTTGATATTTCCCTCTCATTTGAGAGGAGGATCTTAAGGTTAGTCTTTAAAAATACCCCGGCTTACGTGAGCAGCATTTGAGGTTTTATTTTTTTCCCCTGAAAATCCCCTTTTTTTTTCCGTGCGTTCCCTTGGTGCTAAAACAGGTTGCAAGAGGCTGGGTTCACGTGCCTGTTTAAATATAGAAGCTGTCGTGGACTTTCTGTTTTGTTTTCGTGCGCCTTGTGAAGTTGCAGAAGATAAATTTCACTTCAGAGAAAAAAAAAGACACTCAAACTTGGCCGTGTTTTGCTGGTTTCTTTTTAAGGTGTTTCTGGGGGTGTCCTGAGTGAAAGGGTGGCATCAATAATTTGGGTCTCCCCAGTTAGGCTGTCCCGGCTGGGAGGAAGGAGGAGTCGTTCTCTGTTCCCGAAGCCGATGGAGAAGCCACCTCCATGGAGTAATTGTTGTCCCCAGCACAAGTGCTGCCCTTCTGTGGTTTTTATTTTCTCCTTCCATGTGTTTTCTTCTAGTTGTCTGAAGGAACTCGACTTCACCCCTTGATGGGTGTTGTAAAGGGCAGGAGGAGTAAAAGCTTCTTAATTAAAAGAGCCACGTGACTTTGCCATCTCGTATGTTGTGGGAGCATTAAGACGTTTAGAGCAGCAGCCAAGCGCAGGGAAAAGAGCCTTCAGTGAGCGAACGCGTTCCTTTGAAATATAAATGAATCGTGGATCGGAGCAGTCCCGAAGAAGATAACCAGCTCCTAATGCTGCTTCAGGACTCGCGAAAAAATCCTGTTGTGCTTCTCACTGCAGTGGCTCCTGATCCTTGGTCTAAGGAGATGTGGACAATACCTTCCATAGAGGAAATATGTTTTAAATACGGCTGCGCTGGAGGACCTGCAGAAAAACGTTGTAATGGAGAGTCYGCGTTTGTTTTTAGGAGCTTTTAAATAGCGTTTGCGCCGTTCACAACAAAATGTTTCGTCTGTCTTAAATTCAGCCTGGGGAGGTAAAATCGCTGCGCGCTCTGCCCCATGTGTYAGCGCTGGGGGCAAAGATGGGGTGTTCAGTCCTGGAGACCACGTGAGACGGGGCGATGCCGTGGGCAGCTGTCTATAAGACCCAAGGAGAATGAAGATGGTCTTTGCGTGCGTTTAGGAGCATGGGCGTCGAGACTCGTTTTCTAACCTGTCTTTCCCCAGCAAGCACCCAAGTGTTTCTTTCTGTGCCTTTGCACAGAGCTAGTAAATAGTGCCTAGGTTTTTCTGGTGCACTTCTCCAGTATGTACTGGGCCTTTTATTGCTTGTAGGGCTGTGTTGGTAGCAGCGGGTGTTGCAACGGAGCGGCCCTTGGATCAGGCGGCCGCGCTGTGTCCGGGGGGGCTCCCAGCTCTGTTCCCCACCGACTCTCCTTTAACGAACCTGGTTGTGGTGTTGATTCCCATGAGCTGTGTGGCACCGCATCCTCCCCTTTGGTTTCATGTGGATGCTACGGAGCAGTTTTGTCTGCAGCTCCCTCCTCCTTTCCCTCCGGGACTGAGTCATTTTGAGGAAGGCTCTTAAGCAKTTTCAAGATTCACAAATCCTTGGGCTGCTGCAGATGTTGTTCCTTGCGTGGACTCGAGTTTGTGGCTTGTCCACGCCAAGCTGCCCGGGGAAATGGCAATGTAATCATTTCAAAGAAGCTGACTAAACACAGGCCTTCTCGAGGTGTTCGTCAGGCAGGTGTTTGTTGGGGTTGAATAGTTGCAGAATCTGGACCAAGGGGAAGCGCATGATTCCGTGCGGAATCCATCCTTTTAAAGGATAAAACCAGCTGTGGGGGTCAAGAGCTTAACCAGTCATTGCAAGACTTACCAGCAATATTTAATCCGTTCGTCACATTAAAACAGGGTTAAAGTTTTCAAGTTGTTTTGCGGTGGTCGTGTTGACTGTTCTATTTTGGGTCTGGAAGGCCCGCCAAGTTCCCTGGCACTTGCCCTTGTTGCCATCTTAAGGCGTGTCCAAAATTAGGTCCTTTGCTGAGGGCGTTAGCCAGTCTGAGGAGAAGCTGTGGCCCTAAAGGAAGTTGAATATCCAAATGAATGGAGGGCAGGTTTAGGCTGCAGCCGAGTCCGTGAGTCAGGGTAATCCTGGGCCGCCTCGTTTTGTTTTCATGACCTAGCTAAAGAATAACCTCAAAACTACCATCACTCTCCACGCAAAGATCCAGAGTCGAGTAGCTTCTTTGGCACGCCTGGGAAAAATCTCCTGGGAAGGACATGAGCCTGAAGRTGGGAATTTAAACAGTGCGCTCGGCCGAGCCCTTGTGGTGTTCCGAGGACTGCCGGGGTAGTTAATGAAGAGCGGGGCGAAGCCGAGTGCTAGAGGCAGCACGGGAAGTATTTAGCAGGGAGTTTTCTCCTCCTGGAGAGAGTGGGTGAGCGGCGGCCGCTCYGGCCTCCCCGAGGCTCCCGAGGAGGAGCGCGTGTGAATGTGGGCTGCAGCAGCGCTTCCAGATGTGATGAGGAACTCCATGCAATGAAGAAATTAAGCACGGTGCCTCCTTGGGCTTCTGTGTTTTGGTGGTTACTGTTTAGCCTACTGCACTGAGTACTCCTCTCAGGCAATCTAATGGTGCGAAGACAACCACCCTTTTTAAAAGAATAAGCTTCCTTTCTCTTCTCCTTTGTATTAAACTTGACAGTTTGAAATTTAAAGCAGGTTTTGGCACACTTAGATGTGAAATTTCCAAATCTGATGAAAATGCCCTGACTGGACTCTGATTAATAATGTGGAAAAGCCAGGGCCATCCCAAACACCTGGAGAAGAAGCGTGACTAGGTGATCTGCACCACTGCCTGCGTGGCTGGAATGGCTCACTCTGCACATGGAGAGATCTGCCTCGTTTGTGTGGTCCTTTCGAGTGTCTTCTAATTCAAACATAATAGCAAACCCCAGAATATAATGGCAAACCCAGAGCACCGCACTGCGTCTTGCCCATGGTGTTGCTGCCCGTGTGGACACCTCCGCTCCTYAGGAACAGTGACGGCAGCCAGGGTGCGTGGAGGCTGATCGGTGTGTCCTCTTCACACTAAACTGTGGCAGCTGCGGGAGTCCTGTCATAGTTAATACCAAAAATAAATCACCAAGTTGTGCATTTAGAGTAGGCGTCTTTGGAGGAAACCGTCTTCTGGCCTCATTAATGCCCCTTTCCAGTGCTGGTTTTCAAGCTCATCTGTGTTAGCTCGGCTGTGCAAAACCTCATCTTGACATTGCAGCAGAGCAAGAGCCATCGTAGTCCAAACAGCTGTGGAAACTTCCAGTGTCTCGGGTTGTGGAGAAACTGCCCAGAGCAGTGAGTTGCCATCAACAGAGTCCTTGAGTAGGTGCCTCTCTTGTTGGGCGGTTGTCAGCAACGGGATGTTGGTTTCCTTGAACCCCCACCTGGCCTCCGTGGAGCATCGTGCTGCCGGTTGGTTTAGTCACAGCAAACAACACTTTCTCCAAGGGGAGGGTAGCGTTGAGTCATGATCCAAGGAGAAAACATATTGGTATGTCTGTATTTGGGTGAGGACTGGCATGGCCATATCGGAGGAGTTGGCCAGTGGATTTAGCTTTGATATCATCCTTCGTGCAGGAGCCTGAATTGGCTGGGAACACATGGCTTTGTTTCTCAGGGTGTGGGGTTTTTTTTTTCCCCTCTCTGTTAGGACAGCTGCGTTTTTAGTAGCAGAGAGTYGGTGCCTTGAGCGTGGCTCTGAGTTCCAGTTCCAGCAGAGATTCCAGCCAATCGTTTGCTCTCTCTCCCTGTGACAGACAGTTTGGAGATGCCATAAACGTTAGGGCCAGTTTGCAGTCTCGTAGCTGAGCCAGGAAGTGGCAACGGGAAGAGCTGCTGGACTCCTGGCGTGACAGGGCTGAGATTTTGTGCTGTGATGACCTTGGGCTGCTGCGAGCAGCGGCCTTGGCCTTGCAGTCAGAGCGAGTTTCTCAAGGGGGAAAAGACACAGGCTCTTGGATGCTCGAATGGAGGGTAGCCTTTTAGCTTCTGAAATTCCCTCTTCCTGAAAATGCAGGAAAACAGAATATAAAGTTTGTRCTTCACTAGAGAAGTACGAACCAGTGAGCACCAAGCCTCATAAAGCCCTAAGATGATACATATTTAAAGTACTTTACAGCATGGCAGGGAGACTATGATGTTATGACTCTGCATTTTSTTCCATCTGCTGCCGAATGCATGAAAAAACAGAGCTTGGAGAGGCAAAGCTGAGATGGGGAATTACCCTTTCATGTAAGAATGAAAAACTTGAATAATAAGAGACTCCGCTGCAGTTGTGATGTAGTGTGCTCTTAACGTTGAATCTGAACAGATCCTACAGTGAGTCACCCAGTTGACTCTTCCTGTTTAGAAGGTACTTAGTATGGCCCATCAGCACCGGGGCTTTTTCTGTGACCAGCTGCACCACCACGGAGGAGCAGAAGTGACTTTTGTTCCCACGTGTCTGGAGCCGTTCCCGGGGCCCGCRCTCCCAAGGCTGCCGCTCCTGCGCCTCTCGAGCTCAGGCAACCTAATAGGGGAGAGGAACCTGATTAGCGGCCCCACGGAGGGAAAAGYGGCAGCGGGAGGGCAGCCCTTATTAGACATTAAAGAATCCACATGGGAGAGAARTGTTCCTGACCGTGGGAAAAGCTTCAGTGGGAACTGGCATTTATTGGACGCTGGAGAATTCGACCTCAAGACGTGCCTCCCTAAGAAATGAGTGTTCATTATTTCTGCTCACAAAGCAGCTTTGATTTTTTTTTTTAATGTGTGTACCAATAAACCGAGGGATGGCTGCTTATATACGGCTTCTTAATTGTGCAGAGACGACTGCAAGTCAACGTGCCTTCCTAATAGAGCTTCAGTCTCTTCACTGGGTGGCCGGAGCAGCTGTATGAGCGAGAAACTGGGGTGGTTCAACTGTCCTTGCATAGTATTTGCCCCTGTAGTTCTGCAGTAAGCCCTTACAATGCAGGATGAATTTGCCTTCCGACTGTGCGGTGTCACAGTGTCCTGATGCAATCGTGAATTTAACTGACCTTGCACGCGAGGGACTGGCCGACGTCGAGGCGATATTAGATGGTGCACAAAGCGCTGAGGGCGAGCGGAAGTTTTATGTGGGTAGCAGAACCTGGGTTCAGCTTCCCCTCTACCTCCTTTGGTCTGTGTTAAGGCATTCCCGGAGCGTTCCCTCGTTTTCCAGGTGGGAAGAAGTTCTCACTTGCCTGCCTGCTCTCCCTCCCACGTCCCTTCTGCAGGGAACGTGATTTAATTTGTTTCTTGATGTCTCTACCATAGCAAAATGGTGACTTTGGCACTGATCTTGCAGATCGGTTGTCTTAATTGGGAATAGCTTGTTTTTCACATCCTAACGCGGAGCGCTGAGCTGCAGAGCAAGAGGCGAATGTTTATTTGGGCACAGAGTTATCTACCGAGACTATCTGGTGCGTCGAGCGCCCTGCTCCTCAGTAACAGAGGCATCAGCCGTATCAGCAAACGTGCCCGTGCTGGCTTTTTAATTCCCCACTCCGTCATCCCTCGCACAGGGATTACGAGYGCAGACAAAGCCCGGGCTGTTCGCSGCGTACGACACAAACACGTGCCCCGTATCTCATTAGCAAAGCCCCTGCTTGCCGCGGGAGCCGGCTGCTTTCCCACAAAGCGAGCGGGGAAACCCGGAGTGGGTTGGGCTCCATGGATAACTGGGCCCGTGGGGGCCGGGGAGAATTCCAAAAGCCATAGGAAAGCTGTGATGAACATTGAGCACAGGCACGTGAGGGTCTTGCTGTGCTTTGCAGCCCCAACAACGGTTCTTGTTCCTGAATGTTCAGCGTTCCCCGCAGGGCTTTATGGCTTGGGGGAGCAGCAGGGGAAATGCCCCAAAGAGCTTTTCCTTGAGAGGCTGAAGGGSTGGTGAGGATCGCTCCGAACACGTGGCCAAGTGTCCGAGATGGCAATCTGGAAGAGCRGGGGAGCCGGGTAGTCAGGGCGTGTGTGTGAATCACTGCTGTCACAAGGTCTGTCCTCAGTGCGAGTCCGAAACCAGGGCTCCATGTGACCTGGAGAGATCTTGATTTGGCGCAGTTTAATGTTGTGAAGGGAGAGGTTTCCATAGCATTCCGAAAACCATCCGCTCTGCTCGTGGCAGCTCATTGCGGTGGAAACAGCAATTTTACGCGGAGAAAGGTAGGACCAGAGAGACATTTAATTTGCTTTATTTTTAGCTGTCTTCAAAGCGATGTAGCAGCTGGAGATAAGGAGAGCCGATGGCCTACACTGAATTTTCCCTGGAGGCTGCTGGCAACCCGTGTGTCGCCGGCGGCCTCTGTCCTGGTACCGCAGGCCGTGAGCTGCTGCCCTCGGGAATGAGCGCAAAGACGCCGGCTCCGCCGTGACCGGAGCTCCCACGGACTGGCCAGGGAGCCCCGGCTCTCCCTGGAGCTAACCTGGGGCTCTTGGCCCCTGGCTTTGCCCATAAGCCACGAAGGGGTCATTTACCAAGGGGAAATCTCCTCCAGATTTGCTTGGAGTGGCAGCCTGAGGAGGACGAGCAACTAGAGCAGGTCATGAGACAGCTGCTCAGACCCTCGTTAAAATGCCCTTTTCCAGGGCTGTGGAATTCAGGGAACAGTTTTTTATCTCTGTGGAGGTAATGTTCCAATTAGCTTGTGTTGTTTTCCTCCCATCCTTGTTCCCTTTAAGAGCTAGAAAGATCCCACACTACCTAAGGATTTTTCCTGGGCAAAGCAGTGAAGCAGCTAGAGTGCAAATGGGGCGTGAAACGGGGCAGCGTGCGGTATCTTCTCTCAGGCAATGTGAGAGTTGATTTATATTGTGTCGTTTTATATTTTCTTGAGATTAGCAAATGCCTATGTAAAAAAAATGTGGAATTTTAAAAGAAGCTTGTAGAGTAGCTCTAGTATTTGTACATCTTGCGTTACCCTGTAACTGGAGAGCCGATTTGTGTGGGGGGGAAGTACAGGACTAGAATAGCCCCCAGTGTGGAAGATTTGGGCTGATTGGTAGTTATAAATACGGAGAAGAGACGCAGGCATCTGGATGAGTATTATTCCAGCTCCCATTATTTTGTCAGGAGGCAGCAGCAAAATAAGAGGAATGTGATGGGTGGCGCGAGGCTTCAGAGCGTGCACGCGCTCTGCTGAACCACGCAGGCCTGGCGCGGGGAGCGGGGAGGAAGGAGTTGGAGCAGCCRTGCGCACCAAAGGGCTGCGGATAGCGGCTTCCAGCCGGGGGAACTCCAGGGAATCCAGAATGCTTGGTGTCCTGTTGGATCGCACGCTCAGTGAGCGGYGCCGAGGCAAACACGACCCCCGGGAATGGCTTCTTGCATCTTGCGTTAATGGAGTTGGCGCGGGAGCGTTGGCTGACGGTCGTGAACTTGTGAGAGGCTGTTTGCAGAGCGGGATGTAAGCACCCTGTAAAACTCGGGAACGGCTATGAAGGGTTGCCCCAAGAGTGGCAAGGGCACAGCCTGCAAAATAAGGAGCTGATATAAAGCGTARTTCAAGGAAAATGGAGAGTTTAAGGTAAAAGAAAGCCTGTGCTTCTCGATTTTTTTAAGCAGTGTTTCCCTATTTTACATGTACAAGGTAATAAAGATCCGAATCAGTTTCCAAAGTAACGAGTTGCTCCTCGGTGGGCCCGCACGGTGCATTCCTTCCCTGGCGCTGGAGACCACCTCAGCAGAGCAGCACGTACCAGTGACCCTTTGGAACGGGCCACTGCGTTGCTGCTTGTGGCCCGGCCTTAAAATTGCGTTCATGTGCTCTCTGCACACTCTGAAATACGGCCTCAGCCCCGGCCCTCACGATACAAACGGCTCGGAGCTAACGATGAAGCGGCGTGAGTTGACGCTGGCGCCTGTGCGTTTGGAGCGCGGCGCACGCGGCCCTGTGCTTGCCGCTCCGTCCGCCCGGGATGGCGAGTGCAGCCTCCTGGAAACCGCCGTGCTGTGGGAGCAAAGACAGGGCCGCGGGTTGGAGGAGCCGCTGCGCGCGGCGATGCCCCTTGCCAGCCCCGTGGCTCTGCACAGAGCCGCCTTTGCGCAGGGGCCTCCCCTGCTCCCGCCGCTCTCGCTTGGAGCGGCGCCCTGCGTACGGAGCCGGCGCATCGCGGCTCCGTGCCCTGCGGAAAGGCTCTCCATTATTGCTTCTTTCTCCCTCATGTAAYGTATAAATCTGCTGCAGTAGCGTGGCTCGTGCTGCAGTGCTGCAGGGACACCAGGGCTGGGCAGCGCGGTGCCGGAGCGGGTCCGGAACGGTGCCGAACGGTGCCCAGCGGTACCGAGCCATCCTCTGCCAGCGCCTGCCAACACGAGAGCAGCTCGGGGGGCCGGGCAGCAGCACTGGGTAGATCAATCTGCACGTTGAGGGGCTACAGGAGGTGGGAACAGAGCACATAGGGGCCTGGGAAACGCTGCCCTTCCCTCCTCGGCAGCCGCCCTTGGACACTTGCGGCTCTCTCCTTCTCCGTTTCTCTTTTTTTTTCTTTCCTTCCCCTCGCTCCGTGTTGCCTTTCTTCTCCTCCTTCCAGCAAAGACGATTGTCACAGATAATCGCTGGGGCTCACGGAGGGCACGGGGCGGCAGACACTTAAATATCTGCACAGCGGGCAGATTGAAACACGCATCTGGGTGATTTAGGACTGCGGTAGAATATGGGAGTGTGTAGCCTCCCACATCCACTCCTGAGCAGGGGAAAAAAAAAAAAAAACAGATGGAAAATTACCGTTTTCTACTGTATGTCTTAGTCTCCTGGCAATTCGGGAAAGGTTTGTTCTTTTGCTTTCAGCACAAGTCAGTTTGCATCAGATAATTTTGCTRTAAAGCTTTGAAAAGTCAGTAGTTGAAGCAGCAGAGGATTCGGTGTGTAGCAGTGTTTTCTGTTGGCAGCAAACACGACCTGCAATCTCCTGTGTTTTAGAGGGGCCTCTTTGTTCCACCCATAGGAAAGCGGAAGGTGCCTCGGGATGGCCGCGAGCTGCCGCCCGCCGTGCGGGACTCGAGCTGCGGCCGCGGCCTCCGCGTCRGGTGGCTTTGGTGCTCGGAGAGCCCGTGAGCCTGATGTGCTCTGATCCTGCCCTCCCGTCGAAGCATGCGTGCGTGTCCGGGTGTCCCAGCGAGGAGATCAAAGCGCTGGCAGGACAGCGGGTGGGAACGGCCGTGGGGCAGCTCTGCACCTTCTGCAGAGCCTTAGGGCAGTTGCCGGAGAGGAGCCAGCAAAAAGGAAGGCCCCTCTGACCCGTYGCTTCCCTGCCTGTGGTACCGGGCCTAAAAACACAGTGGAAGTTAAAGCGCTTGATCCCAGGGCTGCGTTCCGTGAAGTACAAACTAGAGGAAAACAGAATATGGAGCGAGGCTGGCTCGGATAAAGTACAGTAGGTCAATGGGGAGGAGAAGGCCGCATGGGGGAGGCAGCGTTGCCCGCGCTACTTAGGGATTACTCATACAATAACAACGGTGACGTTTTAAAGCATATCAAAACCCGTGCATTAAAGAGTGTCCGGTGCAGGTTCTGAAAGAATTTGCCCGCCTGATTTGCAGGTGTGTGAGCTGCTTTCTTGTCTATATGGCTGAAAAAAGCGTTTCGGACTTGAGGTCTCTTCAGTTTGTTTCAGCCTTGTGCTGCCTTTGCGAATTGGCAGAAAATAACTTGTAGAAGGTCTTTAAAAAGTGGATAAATAGGTATTTTTTTTTCTTTTTCTCCTCCTCCGAATTGTGTATCATTTTGGTTTGTCAGTAGATTCCAAAATAATTAGTCTAATCCTCCTGGGCGACAGGAATGATTACAGTGCAGTCCCGGGTCAGGGCTGTTTGAGAAGGTTGCTGAGTCGGTACTGGACATTTTGTCTCTTTTTTGCTATCACTTTATCTGCCCTTTTGTACCCGTCTTTGCGGGTGTTTTGTTGTGCGTAAACATGCTCAGTTCGTTGTTCCTTGTTTTGTTTTGGTTTTGTTTTGGTGGGGACATTTACTCACCCATAAGTGACTCTACTTAACTCCATAACACACATTAAGCAGGGCGGCATCAACCCCATTCCCGACATTCCCGTTCCCCGCGGCTCATCCCGGATGGGCAGGTGGACATTGACCTCTGGTGCAAGGTACCTCTCCAGGCAGATACCTTTGATACACACCAGAGTAGTGGCATTGCTGTGTTAAGGTCCTTTTTTCTTGAGCAAATTCTCAGTTTCTCTTTACTTTTACTTGTTGTGACACGGTTTTGTTTTAATTACGCCTTGCTTGTTCGATTCAAAATTAGAGGTGCTGTCCTAGTTGCAGATACCTTTCTATTCCTTTAGCTGCTGTTGCTCTGTTATTATAAAAGCAATTTCATGGTAGGCTAACCAAAAGAGGGGATTTTTGTAACTATTTCTGTCAAGTGCAGATGGCCTTTTTGCTCTTTGTGAAAGCAGCTCCCCCAAACTGCTGTGTTTTGATTTTGAGAAAGGTTTTCTTATCGTTTAGGAATGATTTGAATGATAGATTAGAGTGCGGTCTTTTTCTCCTGTCATTAATATATGTGCTTTGTTTTGCCTTTTTTCCCCAGATATGGACGTGTCGAAAGTGTCAAAATCCTCCCCAAACGGGGGTCGGAAGGGGGCGTGGCCGCGTTTGTGGATTTTGTGGACATCAAAAGCGCGCAGAAGGCACACAACTCCGTCAACAAAATGGGCGACAGAGACCTACGGACGGATTATAACGAGCCAGGAACCATTCCCAGCGCCGCGCGGGGCTTGGATGATACAGTTTCCATAGCATCTCGTAGTAGAGAGGTTTCTGGGTTCAGAGGAGGTGGCGGGGGGCCCACTTACGGCCCCCCGCCATCGCTTCATGCACGGGAAGGACGTTATGAGCGGAGACTCGATGGGTAAGTTCCAAGGTTTCTCTAGGCAGGTATTTGGTATTTGATATGGTGAGAAACACAAACTCGTATATAGGGCCCCCAGATGGATTTAAAATTTTGGGAATTATCTATGTTTCCTATTTTGGGTTGGAAACGGAAGTGATTTCTATCCCAGTGGCTGGTACCTTGTGGATCCATAGAGGATGTTTTCTGCAGCTGGTTGGATATCTACACTTGAAATGAGGTGGTTTTAAGATGGAAGATTTCCTTGGCCAGCACCGATATTGGAGTTACTCTTTTCTAGAAGTAACGATTCCATTTCTTGGATAATATTAAGGCCTTATTCGGATGTATCCCTACTACCAGATGGAGCTATATTGCTACAACCTGTGTTGAAGTCCTCTATGGAGTATCTGTGGAATACTAGAACCTAAAATGCTGTGAAAGCTTCATGCCTAGTTCTCAGCTCTCGCTATACGCAGTTTATATATTAATTGGATTGTCACCTAAAATTTCTAGTAGCCTTTAATGATGCGGTCCTTTGGATCTACAGACAACATTTAGCCATGGGAATACGCTTGGATGGAGAAGACCGAAGGCAGCTTTTGATGTTTCCATTTTGGATCTACATCATTTCCAAGTGATTGGGATTATTCTTTCTGATGGTATTGGCAAAAAAGAGATGATGGACATTACTAAATTTTGGAAATTATAGTTTTGTTTTGTTTTTTTTTAATGCTGGGATGAGAACTACTGCCTTGAATTTACTGGATGGTGTACAGTCAAGACGTCAGTAGCCATGGGGAGTGGATTACTATCTAGCCTCTTAAAAAGCTCTTTGCTGCTCCGCATTAACCGTACATTAGTTTTAAGGACGTGGCGCTAATAATCAGTTTTGTGGATACATCAATCAGAAATGACTGGGCTGGATGGTTACAAAGGCGGAGAGAGGAGGATGCCTGCTGGCCGGCAGTGACGAATTCCCTCATGCCGTGGGTGAACTTCTACCAGCTGCTTGATTCAGACATAGGGCTGGAAGTTAAAGTAATGGATCTATTTAAGTGCCTACTGTCTCAAGAAAGAAGGCTGGGGGTTTCAGATCTGTGCTTTCAGTCTGGGACCGCTCGCTTCCAGTGGAATTTTTTTTTTTTGTCTTGCCACTAAGATTTTTTTTTTTCTTGTTGGTTCATCTAAAATATCATTTGACACCCTTGCCCATTAAGAAGGTGGATTACCCCTGTAAGAGGGGCCAAAATTGGGGAAGTTATGTTCACAATTCTCTCCCTAGATTTAATTGGGAATATAGGTCGTGTTTCCACACTTGGAAAAGGTTGGTATGTCCTGCCCTGTGTATATTAGCCCCTCTCCTAACCCAAGTTAAACCCTTTCTTTCCACTAACTCCAGTAGTACTTAGTACTAATAGATAAATCAAACAAAAAAAAAAAAAAAAAAAAAAGCACTGTAGCCATTAGATTTTCAGCTCTGCTAGCTCCTCTGTCTGTCTTCTGTGTCCTTTTTATGGATAAGGACTTTGTTATGTCAGCTATAGCAGTAACCCTCTAGAAAATACTGTTTGGTCTCTTACCTCCACTCTCACTGATTAACACTTTATAGGATGCTAAATGCAATAATTGCCRAAATTGTTCATCTTGTCCCTTCAAAAGGGAGGGGGAGCTCTGTGCTAGACACTCAAACATCTTCAGAAATGCCATTGTTGCACGCAAAGTAATAAAAGAAAGAGCAACGATGGCTTTTAAATGGGGATATATGTTACTGGAATTCACTGTTGCACTGCTTAGGTTGTTTTTATATAGATATACATATAAAATTTGGAAGAAAAATGCAAGCAAGCCATGAGTTAACTCTTTATAATGTCTGAAAAAGGAGCTATAATTATAACACAGGGTTATGTTTAGAGTATTACAGATGTAGTGAATCACTGCAGAAGTTACTGAAGGAACTGCTTGAGATATTAAGCAAAAGATTCAAGTCCAATTTTCAGTTTATAGAGGATATCTGAAATACTTGGGCTATTTTAAATAGAAGACAGACTTGCAATGCAGGAGATGAGGAGGAACTGYAGAGTAGAATTAGGTTATTAGCATTCAGGGGACTGAAGTGACTAATAATTGAATCTGAAGGAAGTATCAGAGARCGATGACGAAAAGGTTGAAACGTCCTTCGTAAGAGGGATAATTAATTTTTAAATTGACTTTGGCCACCCTGACATATTTAGAATTTGGCAAGTATTGCTTTTTAAGCCTGCAGAATATCCATACATTCCATTTTGCAGCTGTAATTTAGACACTGCATCCCGGTACTTGTCTAAATTTAAGCTACTAAACTATTTGTACCATTTGTTTAACTTCCCCTGTCAGTTTTACTGTATATGTATTTGAGAGATCACACTAACATCCTCAGAGCAGAGAACTTTCCTTAATTGACATGCAAAATGTAAATGCTCGAGCAAAATGGGTCGCAGCAACTTGAAATGAGGGTGCTTACAAGCACAGAAGAGGTGCAAATTATATAATTGCAGTAACAGTCTCAACAAATCCACTGAGAAGTTGATTTGTATTCTTCGTGTAGGGATTTTAATGTCTTTTGCGGGCTGCACCCTTTTTGGTAGTTATAAATACTTGCAATTTAAGTACACTGACCCTAGTGCTCAAAACGTGCCTTTGGGTATGCAGCTTTCCCAGGAATTGAGGGTAGCAGCCTGATTGGAGCAAAATTATCTGTAAGAGGCTAAAATACTTAAATTCTAAAAAGAACAGCACCAGGACCCTCCCCTCATTTTTCTGAGCTTCTCTGTGGGTAGTCCTACCCCTTTTGAAAGCAGCTGCTTATTTATCTCTGGGTTATGCTTTGCACTGAGGCTTTCATGACTCCAGCCCAATTTGTGATGCTGTTTTTGCCTAAAGATACCAATAAGAGATGCAAAGATGTGCAGCGGTGGTTATCAAATTTGAGGGCAAAAAAAAATGAAAAAGCAAAAATGGAGAAAATGCAATTGCATTGTTTAAAAATAGGGGTGGTTTTTCTGTCTCCCTAAGATAAAAGAAGATAAAATATTCAAAACAAAAACCACCCAAACTTAAATTAGGATTCTGCCCTGGAAAGTGAGACATTTTCCCRTGTGAGATGCTGGTCATGAAAGCCCCAATATGTGATTAAAAAAAMCGATTGCTCAGCTTTTATTTTATATGAATATAACTTTGGAGTCGGGTATAATGTTTAAGTTTGTCAGTGTTTGCTTGATAGGTTATTGCTCTTTAGCAGAGAATCAGTTGCAAAATTAAATTCTGCGCTGAAGTGAATGTCTGCATGATTTGCTTTTAGTTCTGCTGGCCCCTTCCTGATTGATGAAATGTTTTTCCCCCCTCCTAAATGCAGGGCTTCAGATAACAGGGAGCGTGCTTATGAACATAGTGCCTATGGACACCATGAACGGGGGACGGGAGGATTTGATCGGACRCGGCATTACGAGCAGGATTACTATAGAGATCCTCGAGAGCGGACTTTGCAGCATGGGCTCTATTACACTTCTCGGAGTCGAAGTCCGAACCGTTTTGACGCTCACGACCCCCGTTACGAACCTAGGGCCCGGGAGCAGTTTACATTGCCCAGTGTGGTACACAGGGATATCTACAGGGATGATATTACACGGGAGGTACGAGGCAGAAGGCCGGAGCGGAATTACCAGCACAGCAGGAGCCGGTCGCCGCACTCGTCGCAGTCGAGGACGCAGTCTCCCCAGCGGCTGGCCAGCCAGGCGGCGAGGCCCGCGCGCTCCCCGAGCGGCAGCGGCTCCAGGAGCAGATCCTCCAGCAGCGACTCCATCAGCAGCAGCAGCAGTACCAGCAGCGACAGGTAGGTCCCTTGCGCTCGCGACGAGGTGCCCTGCTGCTCAGGACRCCTCTTGGTGGCCAAGCGTCACCTGCTGAGGTAGGAATCAGCCGTGGCAGAGCACAGCAAGGCTGGGCACCGAGCAAATGCGAGGGGAACGTTGTTGCCGTTGCTCGTTATTTGCCGTGGTGGCTGCCACGTGCGGCGTTGCGGGGCTGCTCGCTGCAGAAATGGGCACCTGCAAACCTCAGGCTTGGCTGCAGGTTAGTTTAGTTAGGTTAGTTTAGTTAGTTTGGGTTAGTTTAGTTGCTCGGATTGTGGCATAAGCAAATTCCAAAGGCCCGACTGTTTTTTGTTGTATGTGTCTTAGACATCATTTCCCCTGGTATTTTATTAAATCTCCAATTTCCCTTAATTCTGTACCACCAACAACATTTAAGAGACTGGTATGTTGTCTCCCGCCTCTTTTTTCCCCTACCTCCTTGCAGCAAAAATTAGAGAGTTGGAAGGGTGATTTGTAAAAATGTGAATGCACGTTTCCTAGTGACATGTCCGTGTATTAGCTATGCAATAGCTGCAATATTTCTGTGATTTTTGTGTTAATTTATAAGCTACCTACGGGGGAAAAAGGCTACTAGAGCTCATCAGGCAGTGCATTTCTTCAGCAGTTCCAATACTCTTGTCAAAGCACTCGGGTATTTAGTTTCTTAACAGCAAACATACCCTAAGGGTGGAAATCAAGGAGTTATTGTGCCCGTGGATATTTTATGCTCTATTTGGTGAACAGCTCTGTTCTCAAGAAAGGTTTTGAGAGTTGGAAACATTTCCTTTTCCTACCAGCTCTTTCTTAAAGCCCAAACTAGTCTCTAAATTTTGATTACTGCTTTGAATGAGACTTTGACACTGGTAACTGTCTCATCAAAATAATTATCGTCATAAAATAATGAGGATCTTGGACTGCAGGGGCCCGTTGGGTTGGCATTGAGGGGAGTGTGCAGAGGTCAAGGCCAGGAAATAAGTTTCTTCTCTTTTTTTTTTTTTTTTCTGATTTTTTTTCCCCTAGATGTGTAAAGAAATTTGCAAGGATTCGCTTCCTTCTTTTAATGATTGTTTTCTTCTCCCAGTTTTAGAAATCCAGTTCCTCTCTTGGTTGGAGAGCTGATGAAAAGAAGGGCACCTCTGGAGGGTTTGAGAGGACTCAGACTGCTTTAAATGCTAGTTTATTTCTAAGTCCTCTCTTCCAGGGAGACCTTAAGAAATTAAGCCACCTTTTGTCCGAAGATTTAACTTTTTAAAAGTTAAATCGTGGCAGAGCTTGTAAAACTGCCAAGATTTCAGAGGTCTCAAAGAAAGGTAGAAAAAATGAAATGTAAGATGCCCTGGTTACATTGAAGGTTTTAAAAACCTCAACCAAGGAAATGTCTCTGATGCTTCTCTACTCATTGAGGAAAAAAAAAAAAAGATAGAAGGAAGCCTAGAAAACTCGTACAATTGATAGAATATCATTCTGGGGATGTCAAGCTGGGATGAAATACGGTTGTGAACTAAATATGCTGCTGGAACGAAGTTTAAGATTTAACTGGAGATAAGCAATGTTTGCTGTGCTTTTAATATCTCATTTTCTTGTAATTTCTAGATCTTGTAATGGAAAATTAGATGCTACTCTGGAAGCAGTAGGGAAATAAACATTTTTGTTTCTTATTAATACAATAAATTCAAATGCAATAGAGCRAGTAATAGAATGTAGTGGATAATATCTTTCATTTTGAAGGGTCAGAAAAGAGTTTTTACATGTCTATAAGCAATGGTTCAGCCAGTAATAAATATTTAACCATATCTTTACCTTATAAAGCAAAATTTTGCCTGACCTCAGTGTGTTTCAAAATAGCAGTGGACTTTTTCGTTTGTTTTGTTGCGCACTTGGAATTTGGTGATGGAAATACTCAGAATTGCTTGTTTAGTAAGTTCTGAACAAAGTGGAGGCTTCATGTGTATGTGTGAATGAAAACTATATTTAGGTCTTTGWTGTGCATCTATTTAACCTTATTTTAGAGCAAAAGCTGCAAGTTAGTGGCTGCGCCGCATTCGTAGCCATGTCTCTGGATGGTGTCAGAGGTGAAGCACGTTTCTCGCTTTGCTTGAGCAGCAGCTCGTGTCGAGGAATGCGGGTGTGTGGCTGGTTCCTGCATGTTTTCCGATTCATTTCTCCTCCCGGGAAGGAGAGGAGCGGGAACGCTCGAGGACAGGTTGTCACGAGGCAGCAGCAAAAGCTCCCGGACACCCTCTGGCCCTGTGGGAGCCGCTGGCTGCTGCTGAGCCGCAACACGGAGGTTGGCGCGAGAAATTTGCACGTGCCCAGACCAGGTAGCAATTTGTTTGCACAGCCCTGGACTGTAATATATTCTGGTTGTGTCATCTCGGGAATWATTTACCAGTTCTGTATCTGTTTTTCCTGTTGTGAACGGTGGTTATCTGGAATAACTAACGCCCAACTTTGTGCTGCAGAAACTGTATTGCTGGTGAGAGGCGGCTTGGGAGAAATTGTCTTTTTGGCATCGTTCTGTAGGTGCTGGGAAACAAGYGGAAAGTTGATAAAGGAAAAACGTTGGCTTTATTCTTTGTGTCGTGGCTTTCAAAGAGCTGTGTAAGCTAGATACGACTTTCATTAAATGGAGATGATTTTTTTTTTCTTTCCTCTGGACAATAATGTGCGGAATGATGCTCGGCAGATTGTTTGAGAAAATGAACAAAGCCTTCATTTCATAAAGGTTTGTGGTTTGTCGCACTTGATCTCAGCTAAGCTTCATTTTAAATGTATATTCAGTTGCCTTTATAGGGGATTTGTAATGGGAACTGCGAAAGAGTAATTTAGAAGATAAGACCAAAAAGAACACAGTGAACATAAACCATATTCTGTGAAGCAGAGCTTTAAATCTTTTTTGATATGTGAACCACTTAAGGAAAAAAAAAAAGAAAAAAAAAAAGAAAGTAGGTGTAGGCCTTTCTAGAAATCTGAACTGCTTAGACCGGTGTGTAGTGTTCTGTGCAGAGAGCTATTTCTGGTGCTCCCTTTCTGTGGCCTCTTGGGAGTTGTCCACATGGGTCAGATGCATCGAAAACCATCCCCGGGAGGCACTTTTCCAAATGCTGCAGCAGGAGTGACCCGCACGGATTTGAGACCTGCTGTTGGCCTTTCAGTGCTGTCGGTGACATTTTGCGGGGTGCTCCCGGTTCATTACGGAGACCAAGGCCAGCGGGTTCCTCCTTGAAGGAGGGGGGGGGRAAAAAAACAAAACAGAAATTGCATTTGCATTTACTGTTACCAGAAGCTTCAGTTCTTACATTTGGTTGTGCACCATAAATGGCATATTAGCAAGAATATTTTTTGTACTGTGTCATGGAAGAACTGGACTCTGCATGAAACTATGTAATCCCATAGGAAGGAAAACAGATTTTGTTTGTGCCCTGCCCAACCTACTGAAAACATACAACTCCTTCCCCCTCCCCCCATCCCTGTTTTTTGGTAGAAAATGCACTTTTCTGGGCTGGTTGTAGAGGTGTTGTAAGGAGCTATAAAAAAAAATGGTTCTGTGCCTTTTGGTTTTTTTTGGTTTTGTCACGTCAAGCGGCTTTGCGCACGTCTTAGTGCTCCATGTGTTGGTGGTTATTTTTAAAGCTTTGCTGCAGCAGAGTGTTGAATCATGCAGAACAGGGGGATGTTTTGCTTGTAGAAGCTGGGCGTGTGTTGGAGCACCCCATTGAAATGGGATTTAGACTTCTTGGCCAAAACCCTGGCAAAAATACCCCATTTCCTAGGTGCAGAGGGGCTTTCTGGGCGGCGTGTTTGTTAAAGTGTGGGCTCCACGCGTGTGTGCATGTCAGTACATTTACAGACAAGGGGCCTGAGATTGTCGTTCTTTTAAGAGTGCTTATTCAGTTGTCTGAGGTCTAGCATGATGGGAGGATACTGATTTAATAGTTAGCTGGCTAATTAGTTGTAGTTTGCAATGAAAACAGTGGTTTTGATAGGATTATAAAAGCAAATTCAGCATAGATGCAAATTAACTCTTTGCATCAGGAGCTAGGAGGATTTGGTAGTGCTGAATTAAAGCTCTGGTAAAAAATGGACATGTTGAAGTCTAAAATTGACCGTTTTGGAAACGGTGACATGCTGTTGTGCTCAAATGACAATCACAAGTGGGCAGGGTTTTTATAGAAAAAATAGTGATTGTTTTTTATTCATTTTAGATTTATCTGTGATTAMATCTTTCCTAGATCAACAAATGAGCTGCAGAAGGAAGGAGTTACATGTTTGTCTTATTCAGGTGTCTTAATATTGACATAAACTGAAAGAAAATATTGCCAAGAGAATTTTAATGACAGCAGAAAAGCAGGTTGAGTAAAATCTTCCCGTTTATTTTATTTCATGGGGGATTTCTTTAGTGTTTAAACAACCGAAGTGAAAGTAGAAAATAATGATTTTAGTTTCATTACATAATGCAGACCTTTCCCWACCATTGTCTTCATCTCTTTTTTTTTTTCCCGTGCAGTTTGTCTGCCAGCAAGCGATGAATCACTGTCTTCAAATGGGATTTGGGGTTTTTGAGGGAGCCGAGAGATCCCTGTGCTGGGGAAGAGTTAAAAAATAGCAAAGAATTAGGTTAAATAAGCAGCTTTGTAATACTGTGAGGTAGGCTTGAATAATCCCACGTACATTTTGCACTGCACACGCCACTTAGGGATCCCTYGCGTAGTTTTAATTTCTCTGTACAGGACAAAAGGTTCCCCAGCTTAATGCTGAGCGTGTTCCTAGTTGTATGGGAAAGGGAACCGGGCGAGCGGAAAAAAATGCCCAGCGTAKGAAGCCTCCCTTGAGCGGCTGTGAAAGCACCGGCAAATCCTGCTCCAGAGGCAGGTGAAACATCTCATCTTTACCTTTTGTTCGCATAAAGCCGGGCGGTGCTTTGATGTTTTTCTCTGTAAAGGAAAAGGTGAATTACGGAAAGGAAAATTTAAAAAAATCCAGCTACTTCAAATAAGCTTCTTTTTCTGAGTTACCAACTGGCTAGCATTTTCACTGTGTTGGTTCTTATTCCTGAACCTTTGCTGCAGCTCATCTAAATATAACCGAGACCATCCTCTTAAAAAAATGTTACCCTTGGGAGCAGATCAAGTTTCTTGAAATTGAGTACAGGCAGGAAAAAAGATCTTTAGACGGAGGGGAGGTATTGAGAATMCGAAAGCCAGCGAGCCTGCCCTGCCTGCCTTGCAGAAAGGAAAGGAGAAAAGGGGTTTCAAAAGGGCTACGTGGGAATTATGTACGTGCACGTTTGTGATTTATACAGAACGATCCCTAAGCCGCCTATGGAAAAATACAGGGTGTGTTTTTTTTCTTAGTACCTAAGGTCGCCTTGCATTTAGGAGTGAATTCTGCATGCCCTCCTTTCGGGAGGGGAAAAAAAAAAAATAAAAATAAAAAGCTGAATGTAGTCATTTCACCTTAGGAGGGAGACGAACAATCCTCCCGTTGTGCTGCCGAGCGGGGAGCGCTCGCGGAGGGGCCGGGGCGGGGGCCGCGCCGCGTTACCTCACCGGGCGCCCCGCCTGCCACCCATTAGCAACGCGCCTTGCGTAACACGGGCTTTTGTTGCGTTTTTTTCCCTCCCTCTCTCTGAAAATCTGCCGCTGCGGTTGCCCAGTATCCCCGCGGCGGCGCGGCCGCCCTGCTCGGCTGGGCTGGGGGCACCACGGCCCGTTTGCCGTGCGGGGGAACGCGGGGAAG
>NW_020454283.1:971955-1005671 GCF_003342845.1 Nothoprocta perdicaria
GGGGTCCGCGCCGCCCCGCGGGACCGCCCCGTGCTCCTACATCACAAAGCCCCGAGGGCAGCGGCGGCCGCTGAGGGGCCGTCCGCGAAGCGCGGGCTCCTTGGCGGGAGCGCACAGCGGGTTTCTGCGCGCTACAGGCAGCCGGGGCTGTGGTGACCCCCAAAATGGTTGTTCATCCTTAGCGAGCCCCTCCTGCYGCGCACGCCGTGTAGCCTGGGGAGGACCTGCCCTCCTGGGGGGTTGCGCTCGGCTTTGGGGCTGCGTGCGTGGTGTTAAGCAACGGTCACTTTTTTTCTTCTTCTTTTTTTTTTTTTTAAAGGCTTTGATTTTCTTCCAAATATTTTGCTTCATCATCCCGAGTTGGCAGAGGCAGGAACTGGCTGAGGTCAGGGAAGGCAAAGCTGCCCATGCAGCTTTGCAAAGCGAGGCTTAGCCCGAAGCATTCCCGGGGGCGGGATGAAAGCTGTCTYCCGTGGTCTTTTCCTGGCGGAGACAACAAGCAGAACCCAAAATCCCACCAGGGAAAAGAGGGAAAAAAAAAAAAAAAAACGAAATGAAACTGGGAAATCACGGAGCAAGATCCTCTGCAGCAGCTGGTGCTTTCGGCCATGCTGCTGGTCGAGTTTGCTTCACTTAGATATAGGATGTGATGGGTGACTAAACGGGAGCGACCTTGGTCTGGAAGCGCCCGCGCGTTGCTGCCGCTTGCGGAGCAGAGTCTGGAGAAGGCGCCCGGAGCCGTGTGCGCTGCGGGGAGCACAGGGAGCTGGGAACCACACGGCTCGAGCGATTCCCGACGGGTATTCACGTGAAGGAGCAGATAAAACAGGAGGGGTTCATACACAGGGCGCCTCAGTTTGCCCTTCACTGCTGCGCCCGCAACTCTGCGAGTGCCCCAACGACTAATGATGGCGTCAAGGTATTAGGCGTGAAAGCTGCTTAGTGAGCGATTAGCTACCGCTCTGCAGATCCTCCTGCTCAGCTGGCGGTGCCGTTCGGAGCAGAGAACGCAGCGCCTTCGCATGTGGAAAATCACAGCCTTGGAGGCAACGTGAAGGGCTTCAAGGTTGTATAAAAGGGAAGCCGTTCAGTATGTGCCAGGACATACTCCTGATTTTTGAATGTCAGAAGCCTGTGGTGTTGAAGAGAAGCAAAAGCTGAGTTTCCAGAGGGGAAGAGAGGGTGCCGCGTACCATGTAGATGCTTTATTTATCAAAATATGCAGGTTATTGAAAACCTTACGTAATAAAGTGCTTAACAAGTAAGAGCGCCAAATAACCCTTTTTAATATGTGTGCACTTAAGGAATAGCACTTACTTGAGGGATGATTCTGTAGTCTTAAGAGTCTTGCAAAAGAGTATTTGGGAAACCAGATGTTGCTGCTTCTGATGCCCGTTGGCTTTCCAAGAAAGCAAACATCCTTCTGCCCCCAGCCACAAGTTGTCCCTCTCCAGTTTGGAAGAGCAAAACATGGCATTCAAGCCTTCCAAATACTCCTCTTTGGAAAATGTCTCCAGTTCAGTTACTTTATTTAATGTGAGATGATCTCGATTAGAAAACAGTTAGAAATGTGGTCTGGTAGCACTGGTGCCTTTTGGAGAACCCTTTTTGTGTCTCAGCATTTTTTCCCCAGATGCCCTGAAACAGTCGTTTTCATACCTGGAGAAAAATACAGGAAAGTCATCAAATAGTTTAGAAAAAAGAAGAAGAATCATGGTACTTATCAAGTGGATAYAAGCAATAAGGATATTGGCCATCTTAATTCATTTTCTGCCATCTGTTTGACAACATGAAATGCTGAAGCTTTGTGTGGAAAYGTGGGAAGCAAAAGGCTCCTCTCGAACTGCATTCCCAAGGAGGAAGAAGGTGCACGGAGATGCCAAGTGTCCTGCGTCCCCTGGTTGTTCCTCTCCAGCAGCTCCTCTCAGGGCGAGGAAGCTCCTGCTTCCCTGCGGTGTTGGTGCCTCCCAAATCAGCACCGTGCTCCATCCATCCTTGTCCCCAGCAGGGAATAACCTGACGGCCCCCCGTGCCGCTCGCCTGAGCGGTGACTTGGAGGTGCTCTCTTTGGTTTTGGTGTTTGTTTTGAGGTGGAGGGAAGTGAGGAATCACTTAGTTGTGCTGTCACAAGGAGGCAGAGATGCCATCTAGCAATTATTTAAGAAATAGCTATGCTGAATGTGCGTGCTTGTATTTTTTCCCTTTAATTTTGAAAAACGGTCGTATTTACATGGAGGAAAACATAAGAAAGAAAGAACAAGCCTGGCTAACAGTGCCTGGCCGGTGGATGTTTTCTGTGTGAGGGTCTGGAGGTCGTGCAGGCCCTGCCGCGGGCGGCACGTGCGGCTTTCCCCAGACAATCCCTTGGGAAGGCCATGCCACCTCGCGCTGCCCTTCTTTACTCATGGATTACCCGTGCGCTGTCCCTGCCCGTCTCCGTGTGCTCCACCTTGCAGGTTGCAAAACCCTTTCGCTTTTGCAAAAAACTTTTGCACCAAAACCCACCTTTGCACATTGCAAAACSTAAAAAATTGCCACAGCTTCCCTAACAATCCTGTATTTAAAATCGAGCAGACTGCTTCACCTCTTGCATACACCTTTCCCTAATTCTCTTGGCTTAAACCCTGGTATTCCTCTCTGCGTGAAATGGCATGGCAAATTCTGCTTTATTCTTTGCATTTTTATTTTCACGTGGGCATAAAATGAAGTAATTCCGTGTCAGAGCCAAGAGCTCCATCTGCTCTTTGCATTTTTAAATGGCAAATTAATCGTTAATATATAACTTGTCATCCAATGTCTTGTCTGTCATACGCCAGCRGAGATCACAGAGACGCTGTTACCATCAAGCAGGCCTTGAGCAGCCCTTTACAGGAGAAGAGCAGTTTTTGTGCAGGACATGGGTACCCCAGCACCCTTGGGTATTTCCTTCAGTTGATAAAATTGCTCAAAGCGAGGGTAAAAGGAGCCTCCAAATTTATCCTGGACTTAAGGCTGGTTAGTATCTATTTGAAAGTCACTATAAGGTGTGAGGCAGGGGAGATGTTGCTTCAAAAACCTCCTCAGTGCACGTACGCGTTTGCAGTTGTGATTTGGAAATACTGTGCCCCGTTTCGCTCCCCGTTGGAGCGGCGGGGATGACAGCGAGCGCTTTGGGGAATGCGGAGCTGCCGCGTAGCGTTATCTGCCGTAAATGGGTTGCTATATTAAGCTTCGCCTGCTCCAAATTGGCCTGGGGAGGCAGTGCTCATCAGCTGTGTGTCTTGGCATGGCTTCCCTGTGGCTCCCATCCGAAGAACAATCCTGTTGGTTCGTGGGAGCGCAGAGTGACCGGTTCGGAGCAGCCTCCCCAGGGCCCTGCCTGGCGGGGTGTTCCCAGACCTGGGGGGACAAGCGCGAGCTCTCTGCCACCAACACGGTGCCCGGCTGTCCGGGCAGCAGGATGMGCTGCTCCTGGGAAGCGTGACCGGATCCCGTGGGCGGGATCTGGGAGCTGCAAGTGGATTTGCCTTGGGAAGCCCTGCTGATGTGTGCGCGAGACTGTGATACCCCGGAGCGAGCCAGGCCCGTTGCCGTTCTGCTTCTAATGTCTCCAAAAGAAAAGGCTTTCCCAGAAAGAAGAATATCCAGTGTCTCCAGATCAGTGACGTGCTTGGCGGTGGCCACGCGTTTGGGGCTCGGGGGCTTTAAAATGGTCACAAGAAGCGTCGACTTCCAGCTCTCCCCTCTGTCGACGGGGCTCCGGGGGCGGAAGCTGCTGCTTGCGCCTCGAGCGAATGTGCGGGAGGGCTCCTGGCAGCAGCAGCTGCTGTGCTTTAAACTGCTCAGGTTTGTTACTACCAGTATTTTAAAGGTGCTTAGCAGGTCCTCTCATGGAAGCCATGGTTGTTTTCCAGGAGCTTCTCCTTAAATTTTGCCCTGCTGGTGCTTCACAAGGCATTGGTGAGCAGCGGGATGGGCTTTCCCAGGCCGCTCCTCCTTCGGTGGCACCTCCTCAGACCATCTTAGGGGAAGCCCTCGGCCTCTCCAAACCTTATTTTGCCATCCGTAATGCACACCTGCCTTGCGGGAATGCTTGTCTGGAGAGCTCGTATGCTCTGAAGTATCAGTTGCAAAGTATTAATTTAGATTAATGTAGCTGGATTTTGGTAATTCTAGCCAAAGGTCGAAGGGGATTTTTGTCCTAGGGTGAGCTGTGTGGCAGAGACCTCTGACCCGGGGGGTTTTTCTGGGAGAGCGGTGCTGAGCGGGAGCTCTTCCCGGGCAGGTCACTGTGCTGCTCTGGCTGGCTGGGCCGCRGCTTCCCGCCTGGAGCGCTGCCTGCCTCTGTGTGGGGGCTGCAGGAGCGGTGGGAATGGTTTGAGGGGAAAAAACACATGAAGGTCATGCCCRTTACTTGGAGGTGTTCTCAGATAGGGTAGGATGGGAAGGCARAGTCAGATGGAAAATATCTGTGTGACGAACATATAGATGGATTAAGCTCTGCCTGTAGGGGAAGCTCCGTGGTCATCCGTGTGTCACCTTGTCCCTTGTAGGATACACAAGTGCTCACAGCCTGGGGGGTGCTCAGTGGGAACCAGGCTCCAGCCAAGGCTTCCTGCCCCGCAGGGACTGCTGATAAATGGAGAGCTCTGCGGGGTGCCAACTTCTCCCCGCTGCCCCTCTCCCCGCTGCCCTTGCTCGGTGCGGAGGCAGCGGCGCGCTGCCAGGGAGCAGCCGCTGCGCTTCGCCCCCGTGGCCACCCCGGCTCTCCCATTCCCCACGGGAAAGGAATCGCCTTCCACAGGCCTCGCCTCMGCCTCGGCGCCATTCTTGGCAGGCCTCCTGTTCCCGAGAAACCTGGGTCGTTTCGGAAGGTCGCTCAGGTAATGGGAGCAGCGTGCCAAGGGCTCCGGAGCACGACAGCAGCCCCGCCGGGCTGCGACCTCCTGGCCAGGGAGCAGAGGGCGAAGGCGGCGCCTTCTCGGCAGCCCCGCGGGTGCTGACGGGGCCGCTTGCTGAGCAGATAAGCGGCCGTGTTTTTAACCATAACCAGGGGAGAGATTTTTACCCGAGCTGGACTTGGGTCATCGGGACGACCAAGCCAGAGGACACACAGACGCAGGTCACAACGCCGGGCGCTAACACGACCTGGCTCGGGCAGAGTCCCTAGCAGCCAGCCATGGATTAATATGCATATTTAGTGATGGCTCTGAGTGGGGTGTTGAGTTGCACTGAGGAATAAGAACCCCTGAAGCTTCCTTGGCTCCCAGGGCACAGGACTCGGGGGCAAGGAGGCTTCTGGGCACACTAGGCTTTCCATAGTGGTCGTTTGACTTAGCAATATGTTGGGCTTTTCCCTGACTAGTGTTGACTTCGCATCCAAGTTCAGGTGTCATTCAGATGCAATAATGAAATAACTAAAAGGAGATACTCATCTGGCCCATCAGTGGATTGCAGATAGGATTTTAGTAAGCCAGACATGGAATTTGGGTTGGAAACGCAGTAAATACGACTTGAAGACTATCTTAAAACCTTACTGGCCAGGTACTGGCAAAACACAATGAATGTATTGGCACTCAGCTACCTCCAGCATAGAGGAGCCACCTCCTCGGAGCTGTGCCCTTTTCCCACGGCCTTTAAACGCCATTTCTTTAACATTATGGGTTCCTTCCCACTCTGAAATTTATTAACTCTCCTTTCCGAGTTTGGCGGGGCGGAAAAGGGCAAGGGAAGGCGCTTGGCCGGGTGTCTGGTGCTGCGTAGGTCTGTGTGAGCGCTCTGTTCTTTGGAGCCAGCCCCGTTCTTGTTCACCACGCACCCRTTTTCGTGTTTCCCGCTAACCTGCGGTGCTTTAATCCCCCCCCGCCCCTGGCACGTTGTTTCTTGTAGCTGCCTGTTGATAAGAGCTGCGGAGGCTGCACGTGATGGTCGCAAAGCGGAGTTTCCTTGGGCRGCAGCGTTGCCGCGGCTTGAGGCAGTGCCGGGAACGTCGCATCCCGCAGCGCTCTGGGACGCGAGCCCAAGGTGTGCAGCGAGCAGGGCTGTGGGTGCAGGGCTGTGAGCGCAGGGTTACGGGCACAGAGTTACGGGTGCAGGATGGTGCCACGCAGCAGGCAGGGCTGTGGGTGCAGGGCAGTGGGCACAGGATGGTTCTGTGCAGCGTGTGGGGTTTTGGGTGCGGGGTTATGGGTGCAGGATGGTTCAGTGCAGCGAGTGGGGCTGTGGGCACAGAGTTATAGGTGCAGGTTGGTGCCATGCAGCAAGCAGGACTGTGGGTGCAGGGCTGTGGGTGCGAGGCTGTGGGTGCAGGGTGATGTCACCTACCTGAGGGGTACTTGGCTGGAGTGGGGACCCAGCCAGGTACCCCTTGGGATACTTGGTGCTTGGGGGTACCCAGCACTGCCCCCCCGACCCTCCCGTGCGCGCCACATGGCATCGCCAGCCGTGTCAGAGCAGCAGCCATTGCAGCAGCGGGTGAGATGCAGCGCTCCGCGGTGGTTTCCGCTGCGGATCCCAAAATATCTCCTTGCCGCAGCTCCGCGTTGTCACCTTGCTCTGACTTTTCCTAAGAAAACAAGCGGGCTGGTTTCTGTGGGCAGCCGTTGTCCGTGTGGTAGCTCAGTAGATACCGCCCATACCTGGAGGACGGGGGAGACCCCAAGCGCGCGGTTTAGAGTTCCAAGGAGCAGCAGCCTGTCACGGACCTGTACACGGGTCACTTTGGGGGCTCTTTTTCACTGAGAGGAGAAGCCCTCTGATACATGATCTGCATCAAGCTTCCTTTAACCTGTAGCTGGAATATGGGACATCTTAAAGGTGTGGTTTTATCTGCTTTGGACATCGGTCATCACACTTCTGCTCCGTGTTRGTTGGCAATATCTTTCTGTTTTTTTTCCCCAAACAATATACTTCTGTTTTTGGGATACTTGAGCCGTTTTCTGGCACTGTGTTCTTCTGGAGATAGGTCCAAGGAATCCAAACAGCAGCTTGTTTTTGATAGCGACTGTATAAACAATTTCAGGAGCATTTGTCTCTTGTGGGTAGACCTGATGACCATACAGCGCTGCTGGGAGCCGGTATTTCCAGCTGACTTTTTTTGCATACGGATTGTCTCCCATGACTTAGCTCTGGCATGGAAAGGGAACAAGGAGGAAAGAAAAGGTTCGTGCTATTCCCGTTCGGAGATTACCCTGCGTTGGCTTCGGATTCCCTGCCTCGGCGTGGGAATTGTTTGCTGGCATCAAGCGCGTGAGGAACCTGTGGGATCCCTGCTGAGGGAGGCCTGTCCTCGCGTGCTCAGCAGAGCTGCCTAGGAGATAGGCTTTACTTCAAGATTATTTTGACAGTGTATTGAATCAGAGCTCATCTAGACAGAGTTGCTGATTCCAGTTCATTTTGCTGGGGGGAAAAAAGGCATCTCCAAATATTTCCCCCCAAAAAGCTCATTTAACAGTTTCAGTTAGAGAGCCAGTAAAAAGCTTTTTTTTTTTTTTTTTTTTTTTTTCCTGCTTATTTTTTCAGGCTGTGCCAAATTTTCAAATTTTAAGTGATTTTCGATTGCTCCTTCTTTGAACTTGCTCTGGGGGGGGACTCTCCTTGAAACCCTGTGCGTGGGCAGCTGGCAGAGGCTGCTGCTGCTCCCGCCCGGCTTTATTCTAGGTGCATGGAGCAGCGGTTCCTTCYCGGTGCTGGGAGGGGTGTTGGTGGTGTTACCCCTGACTCACGGCACAGAAATCAAGGCACAGAAATGCCAGCTTTTGGAACTGCAAAAAGAAGAGAACCTGGGTGAGGCCGGGTGGCGAGAGCCCTGGATGGAGCCGGGCTGGCTGCGCAACACGSGGCAGCACCGGGAGCCGCAGTTCCTGCAAACCAGCGTGTCCGTGGAACAGGGACCGGCCAYGGGCAGGATGCCCAAGCAGGGCTTGCATGGCCCCTCTTCCCCGCTTAAAACACGCGGGAGGCTCCTTTTTGGAGGCTCCTTTTCCTTGTGCTATTTCCTTCTCCTATTTGGAGGCTCCTTTTCACGCTCTGAATTCCAGTGCTGTGTTCTTGCKCCGTGGCCTCTGTGCGCCGCTCCCCCTGTGAAAAGACCTCATGGTTGGGTTGTTAATGGATTGAATATTGATGAATTGGATGTAGCTACAGTGTTGGTGATGGAGGGGGGGCATATCTTCATTTCTCTGAAAGCACCAGGCAGCTGCATATAAAGCAAATGAGGGGGTTTTACAGTGTTTTTTACAGTGGRAGCAACTTAGAGCAGTGGGAGTCTAAAATACTTCCATGTTAAAACTTAACAAGACCTGCAAAAATACGAAAAGAGGCTAAAATTAATATCATAAATAAAAAATAAAATGTTCCCCGCACACAGTCCCTTTCTGTGCAATGTGTGTGTTGTGGCAGCTCGGGAGATGGCTTGGGGTTTTCCTCCCGTCTGTTGGCGTCCTGCTCCGGGCAGTTTACRTGGATGTTGAAGAGCAGGTTTTCCCATTTGGGAAAAGGCTGCTTGCCAGAGCGCACGCAGCGTCCGGGAGCACCAGCATCTTCCTTGGGATACGCTGGCAAAAGGGGCGGGTGAAGCAGAAAGCCCTTCAATAGCTCTGGCTAGAGGGATTTCTAATAATTTCTAAGGTTTGCCGAAGGACAGTTGCTTTCCACATGGCTCACAGGAAAGGGAACAGCCATATCTTCATTTTAACGCACTGGGGTTGTGTCCTTGCATGTCCAGCTTATGTATTTCCGTTTCCAGGTGTATTTAAGGCCAGGGTGGTTTACCGGGAAGCCTGTGTTTCCACCTGGAGGTGTCCGGGGCTGCGTTTGGCTGCGCTGCATCCTGCAGCGCTGCGGCTCGGATGAGCTGCCCGTCCTCCTGCTCCCAGAGCATCCAGTCTGGAGCTGAGGAACATTGAGCCCTGCAAGTCTGGCTTATGGAGAACTCAGACTCTTGCTATTCTCTTACTAAATCTGTTGTCTTATGAGGCCTTCATTCCACAGATGCCTGTGGTTCATCATAAGGACACATTCATTATAAGAGCATCTCATGGTGTCACCTGGAGATCCCCTTTTTTCCCCAGGAGACAGCTGTAATTTTAATAATAGAGTCCGTCTTATAAAAAGGAAAATAAAAAAATAAAAGCTTATTCCCATTTTAAAGCCACGCTTAAATAGAAATCTAGTGCTGCTATTTGTTGAAAGAGATACAGTCTTTAAAAAAGAATATTTAAAATGTCGTAGGGAATAACCTAGTTGGTCTTTCACCAGTGTTAAGACCCGAGAAGGTCTTAAAACTGAAAGAGTAAATGGGCAGAGGATGGTCGAAGCCTTGCCTGGCTTTGGAAGTTATTTTCAGGACTATTGCTCGGGTCTTGTGAAAATCCCATCGTGCTCCTCCTGCGTTGCTGTCCCTGGAGGAGGGGTGTGGGAATAAGCCTTGGTGGCTCCCGGGTCAGCAGGACGGGAGGGTGGAGGAGGAGGTCGGAAGGAGGCTTTTCCCCCCTTTACTCTCAGTGTATTTTGGCTTTTTTTTTCCCTCTCGTGGTGTTTTCCTGCAATTGTGCATCCATGGGTTGTTTTTTGACATTTTTGGAGCTCGTCTGCCCTTCTGCTGCTCTGGACATGCCAGGGACAGGGCCATTCCCTGAGGGCACCCTGGAAAGATGGAGGAGAAAGAGGGAATATAGAAGCCCTTAAAAAAACCAGGATCCATATGTGTGTGTATAAATGCTATACAAATATATATATATACACACACACACAAATACTAATATATATATATATAAATGCTATATATACGTACATATATAATTATATATTATATTTATATATTTTTATGGATATAAATGTATATAAAAAATATATATAACTTCTAAACTATATATATGAACTATATATATAAAAACATATATATATAGACACATATATATACACATATAAACCTTTGTTCTCTGTTTCTTGTGATTCATTTAAAAAGCCGCCCAACAATTCGAACCAGTGGGGTGGTTTTCGCGCCTGRCCCAACGTTGCCCACAGGGATCTGAGCTCCAGGTTAAAATCCCGGCCACGTTTCCTTAGCAAACACYGCCCATTCAAGGGAGAAGGGACATCTCGGGGCTGCAGCGGCGGCAGGTGTCCCACGGCTGCCCGCCGCAGCGCAGCCTGACCGGCAGCCGCTTTGGTGACGCTGTCCCCGGCCTTGCGAGCGGCGTTTGCCCGTTCACGTGCCTCTCCCTGGGTTCCTCCTGCAGCTTTGGGCCAAGAAGAAAGGYTCGCTGTGGTTTTCTTGCAAGATATGTTGGCTTTTGCTGTCAGTTCCAGTCTTTTTTTGAGACAAAAGAGGTATAGGAAGCATGAAGGAGGAGCCGGGACCTGTTTTTCGGCTCGGCAGCCCAGTGCCGTTCTCTGCTGCTGCGAGAGGCCTGCAGGGACCCGGGCCCCTGTGTCCTTTCCTSGTCTTCCCTGCTGCTGACTCCCAAGGTGCTGAGACGCAGCATGACTCCAAATTAAATCCCCTCCGTTTTCAGGGAATGCAGCCAGATCCAGCTGACAGTGTAGGCGTTTTCTCTTGACCATCTCCTCTGAGGATTTTTCAGGAAAATAATTGCAGGGTAATTGTGACTGATGTGGCCTGGGGGTCGCGCCGCGTCTCGTGGTGCTGATCCCGTGTTTCCTTTCTGCCTTTTGCAGCAGCGACTCCAGCAGCAGCTCGAGCGACGAGTCCCCAGCGCGGTCGGTTCAGTCGACGGCAGTTCCAGCACCTGCATCCCAGCTGCTTCCATCTCTGGAGAAAGATGAACCCCGCAAAAGTTTCGGGATCAAGGTTCAAAATCTTCCGGTTCGCTCTACAGGTAAATTCCCGTGCAGAAGCTGTCTCTTTGCCATACCAGAAAGGGGGAAGAAAAAGAARGAGGAAGCAGATCAGAGGCTGATTTATTGCACATCTTTGATACCAAATGTGTGCAGTGTTTTGAACCCCTTCCATGCTGAAGAGGAAAACACAAGTGCAGTCGGAGCCTTCTTTTATGAAACTTGGCTTCAGTGGAATTGCTGCTGTAAAAACGGTAATATGCTCATCAGATTACTTAGGGCAGCCTAAMGTTTTGAATTAAAGTTCCTTTGGGAGACTTGGGAGTGTTAGGTCTCATGGTGGAGTTTAACTTAGGAGTTCCCCGGTCAGAGGAAGGAGAGTCTTCCAGTTTTTGTTAGAAGTTTAACTTCCTGCATCCCCGAAAGAAGACCAGAATTGCAGGCAAATCCTAGAGATAAGGGGGGTAAAACCCCTCTCCTGGGTCCCTTTGTTGGGTTCTTACAGTATCACCCAACTTCTTTGGTTCAAACTGAACTTTTCCACATTTTTTTTTCTTCTGGCTGTCTGCCTCATCATAGTTTGCACTGATAAAGTTAGAGAAAAATACCTTGATCTGCTCTACATAAACATGCAGGCGCTTGGTTGAGAGACGGCCCCGCTGGAATTGGCCTGGGTGGGGAGGTTGGTTCCCCTTCCACAAAGGCCTTTTCTCACCCCTAGCGAGGACAAAATGCAGGGTTGGCTGCRTTACGAGGAATCTTAAAAATGCCCTGTTGTTGATGGAGACACAGAGGAGCCTGGAAGGAAGCTCATAACACAGACCAGCAGTTGGGAGACAAAACGTGAGGGCAGCTTTGGGCTTCTCATGAGCAGCTGTCGGGAGATGAGATCGGCCTCTGGGGAGGAGTTTTTACTGGAGGAAAAGAACAGAAGCATCTCAAAATTTTCACTTCCTTTTGACCATTTATTCTCCCCGTGCCTAGTTTTCTTTTTCTCATGAGAATATTAGGATTTTTTTTGCATGAGAATATTAGGAGTTCCATTCTGCCATTAAGTATTGTGTGACACCCTTAAAGATATTCACAGTAATACTGGAGTGGCGCATGCTAAATCATGTAGGGAACTGCTCACCAAGGAGTGCACATGACCCCCTTTTCTGCACTGGAGAAGGTAGAGATCCCTTGGAAGAAAGAGCGTGGGGTCATTTGGGGAGACAAAATGCAGATTAAGTTATCCRTATAAAAGCCCTGGCTGAGTTAAAATACTATCTGTTAGCTTTTGGAGTAGCACGCGTTAATAAACTTAGAGTTGTTTTTCTGTAGAGGTGACACCTGAGGAGGTGTCCAGCGACGCGGGGCAGAAGGTGCCACCACGAGTRAGCGGGCGCAGTCTGGCCTTCCATGCAAGCTGCCCCAAACAGCCCCTGTGCTGCTCTGGTTTCCATTGCAGACACTTTGTCCCAGCTTTGCAGAGCTGCTCCGTGCACGGGCTGTGYTTTCACTTGTGGGGTGGTTAGTGAAGCGACACTCCTTATGTCCTTCTCGGCATCTTAAAGTGGGTGTATTCCAGAAGTAATAACTATACCCCATTGGTTTTTGCCGTGTAGAAGGTAGTTTCTTGGCTTTAAGTAATAAGATGATGCAGAAGGATCAATTGGAAGCTTTTATATGGGCAAAGTTAAGATCAAAAATAGAAACCCCGATGTCCCTTCTGGGAACATTCAGGTCCATGTGAAGCGAGGTGAGAAGGCAAGTTTCGGAGAGAAGAGTGGGTTTTTATGGTCCTGTCAKGTTGTTGGGAGATACATTTTCATGCTAACGCTTGTTTGTTGGCCTAGATACAAGCCTTAAAGATGGACTTTTCCACGAATTCAAGAAGTACGGGAAGGTGACGTCGGTGCAGATCCACGGGGCCTCTGAGGAACGCTACGGGCTGGTGTTCTTCCGACAGCAGGAGGACCAGGAAAAAGCACTAAATGCCTCCAAAGGAAAACTTTTCTTTGGCATGCAGATCGAAGTAACAGCCTGGATAGGACCAGGTAAGCTCCTCCAGCTCTTACAGCTGGGCACGTGGCTACATGTTCACTGACCTTTAAAGAAAAGCAGCGTAGGAATAAGAAATGTTAGAACTGCCTTGCCGCAGAAACAGCATTTAAAGCAACTGGGAGGTATGCCAGGATAAATTCCAGAGCAGGAAGAGTGGATGCTGTTAGGTCAAACAGGGAGAGAATTCAAATCTGAAACGGCAGGGTAGGAAAATTGCCATCCTGTCACACAGTGAGGTCCTCCCAACTGCTGGAAGAGACTGTAACCTTCCATATACCAGTGAAGCAGAAGCCAGTGGGTAATCTAACCATAGCCTGAGTGCTCACAGGCTGGGGTTTTTTTTTTTTTTTTGGCTTTTTATTACAAAGACTAAAGGTAGCAACGTTTTTGACTCTTCAGCAAGACTGACCAAGTAGTGAAAACAAAAACATTGAGCTGCTGGGTTTAATTCTCACACTGTGTGTCAAATAATTGTTCACAATTGGTTTATGAAAGTAAGTTTTTTCCACATACTGTGCCCCAAGTACAATGAAGCCGTATTTGAATTCTTGATAAGCAGCAGTACTTAACAAAGTCATAATTTTCTAGAGAAGCAGAGCTAGAATGCAACTGAGGATGCTCATGTTCTCCAGCAATTAGCTAGTGTGGCACACAGAAAGTTCACATTCTCTGTAAATCAAGTCCCAAGTGCAGTGCATCTGTATTCCTGTCAGAGGCATCCCTGAGTCCAGCTGCAGTCGTATCTGCCGGTCTGAAAGCAGATGCAAGGAGGGAAATCAAATGACCCCAGCTCTCGTGAAAGCCGCCTGTGCTCCACATTTCTCTCTGTCTCTCTCAATTCCAGAAACAGAAAGCGAGAACGAGTTTCGTCCCTTGGACGAAAGGATAGATGAGTTTCACCCCAAAGCAACKCGAACTCTCTTCATCGGCAACCTGGAGAAAACCACCACTTATCACGACCTCCGCAACATCTTCCAGCGCTTTGGTGGCATAGTGGTATGTGGCTTTCTACATATTTTTTTTTAGTTTATAGAGGTATTATTGTCCAGTGCTTCTGCACAGGCCTGTAAAATGCTATAAGCAGTGGTAAACAATGTTGTTTACAGATGATTCATATAGATATGTGTGCATATATCATATATATAATAATATATATCATATCATATCATATATTATTAGTTATATTTATATATTAATTACATTATATATTATATATTATGTATTATATATTATATATTATGTATTATATATTATATATTATGTATTATATACTATATATTATATAGTATTATGTATATGTGCACACACACATATATGCATAGCTGTATATAACTTTATATTTTGCATAATTGTAGCTTTTCCTGCTAGAATATGTCCTAAAGCTCTTCTGTGCATTTCAAGTGAGAACTTAGGATGTTTTGGGGGGGGGATGACTTTGCAATGGAAACACTCTCAGGAGGTGTAACAAGAAATGTATTTTCTGCTCCCTCTGAGTGTTTGCAGAACGAACGTGACTAGCTAGGCCAGCTGTGTGGATGCTTAGTGCTGCTGTCGTGTTGGATAGGCTCAAGCCTGTGAAGTCTGAGCTTGCCCTCCGTTTCTCAAAGACAGGGTTTAGTTGCTGCATGCGAAAACAGCCGACCGCTCTGACTGCCTGTTCCTACCAGCGTGAGGGGTGCCGGGGTCCGTTGGTGCTGCTCTGCATGCAGTCGTGCCCAGCTGGTTCAGGGTTTTCCAGAAAAGTCAAGGAATGGTCTGCAGCAGGTGGGACTGACACAGCCAGGGGCGCATCCGCACAGGTAGCCCAGCATCTCTGTGCAACGTCCCTCCGCCTGTGACTGCTTAGGAGCACGCAGGGCCTCGCTCTGCCTTGCGGTATTGATGGCTGTTGAGGTATCAGTCATGCATATCCCAAAGCCCACATGTGCGTCCCCTCAAAAAGGAGGACACCGGGGACAGGACAGGTTGACCATGAGGCAGCAGTGTGCCCTGGTGGCCGAGAAGGCCCATGGGATCCTGGGGTGCATCAAGAAGAGCGTCTCCAGCAGGTTGAGGGAGATTGTCCCCCTTTACACGGCCCTTGTGAGGCTACATCTGGAGACTGTGTCCAGCTCTGGGCTGCCCAGGACAAGAGGGATGTGGAGCTGCTGGAGAGAGTCCAGCGCAGGTACAAGGATGACCAGGGGCCTGGAACATCTGCCCTRTGAGCAGTGTTGGACTAGATGATCTCTAGAGGTCCCTTCCAACCTTAATGACTCTGTGATTCTGTGTTTCCCCACACAATGTGAGCAAATAAGAAATACTCATTTTTGAACAAGATGCTCTGGCAGCTCTTGGGCCTCCTCTGTGATCTTGACATCGCCCCTGATTTGTGAATTCCCCTGCTCTGATGTTACACCAGCTGGGCTGTCCTGATAAAGATCCTCATCAGTAGGAGGGCACAGTCCTGCAGGGGCATTTTCTATAAAATAAAGATGGATTTTCTGTGCTATTAACCAGTCAGAATTTAGCAGCAGCAATGGCCTTGCAGAATTGCCATGAAAACTCCTAAACTCAGGTGCAAAAGATGGAGGGAGATAATGAGTAATCCCATTTTATTTGCCCGTCCAAAGGAATTGCTTGCCCAGGGTGAGTGGTCAAGTGTAACTTGCCATGCTCACGACGCGCTGCTTCCGCACTTGGAAATCGAGTCTTCCATTAGCATCCCACTTAAATCATTAGGCTGGGCTATAGAAATGGAGTAGTTGTATAATCTCCTCCCTGTTTACTGCTCTTTCCCTAGATAAAGAGCTCTTGCCTTGTCCCTAACTTTGTTAGCCGTGAAAGGAGCCAGTGAGGCAGGCGCAGAGCTCGCGCTGGCCTGCGGCTCGCCAAGGACGCTGCTGCTGGAGCAAGTGGAACCAAGCGCTCTATTTCCAGCCTGGAATGAATCACAATATCCTGAGCTTGTTCGGAGACTTGTGGTGCAGTTGCCAGTACTAGTGCTAAGCTTGAATGTTAAGCAAATGTCAGCTCCAGGCTCACTCTGGTTTTATCTAAAATGGGTTCCGATCAGGTCTTTTCAACCTTTAGTGTTGTGGTTCATTTCTGAACGGGTCTCTGGTGTGTTAGCATCAGATCTCAGCAGTGATGGAAGCTGGGGATTTCTTCTGCCTTTGGCTCTTTGGTGCCATGTTGGTTCGGGAAATAAGCCCAGCATTGATTCCGGCTTCTAGGAGCAGGATGGATCGAATTTATTTGGAAGAGAAGCCCTGCTTGGCCCTTGGCTCAGAAAGGAGGGTTGGTTTGGAGCAGCTTGTTCTCCCTTGAGCCTTGGCGAGTGAGAATTCATCTAGATTTCTTTGAATCCGGAGTTGTCACCTCTTGACATGATACCACCCAACCTAAGACCCTGTTTGTTGATCAGATCAGGTTTACTTCTTTAGGCTGAGTTTYAGACCTGAGTCACCAAGAGCTTTCCCGGTGTCACTGGGGGTTTGGCTTTACCCTTTGAATGAGCTGAAGCACAGCAGTGAAGTTTTAGCTACCAACTCATGTTTAAAGCCTCTGTGAAGCCAATGTTGATGAAACCAGGCTTGCTGTGAGGCTCCAGGAGGAGTCTGTTCGGATCTGGTTTCTGTTGCTTGTTGCTTGTTGTTGTTATTGTTGTTGGTTCTTTTCGGCCTGTTGCTGACTGTGATTTTGTTTTTGTGTTCTTTTTCAGGATATTGACATTAAGAAGGTGAACGGTGTTCCTCAGTACGCGTTCCTGCAGTACTGCGATATTGCGAGCGTGTGTAAAGCCATTAAGAAGATGGATGGGGAATACCTGGGCAACAACCGGCTCAAGGTAAAGAAATGCTCCTGCTCCTTGTTGTTCTTGCTTACGGTGTCCTAGAGATCTTCTGTGTCACCTTAGACCATGGCAGAGAGGGGTTTTGCCCATGCAAAAGGTCAGATCAGAGGGAGCCAATTCCTGTCATTAGTGTAATTGGGGTTAATGGGCGTTCTTGTGGTCTGAGCAAGGAGGCCGAGGATGGACGGGCCTTGGAGGCTGGCATTGCCCGGCCTGTGACAGCAGTCCTTGAAGATCCGTGTTGGATGATGATTACTGCTGATTCCCAGGGTCAATCCAGCATTTTCCAAAAGCCTTTGAATCGTATCCAAACCAAACGTTGTCAATCACTGTATTTGCTTCAGCATGCTAAATTGTTTTTTTTATCAATTACTGTTTCATTTTTTGCCTCCCTTGCCCCTGTGGGAGATGCCTCATTTTAGAAAATCCCTGCAAAAGATCAGCTTTCTCCACCTAATTCTGCTCGGTCGGGTTAAGCCTTGCGAATTTACTGATGGAAGTTCTGCCCTTCTGTGTTCAGCTGGGGTTTGGAAAGAGCATGCCTACCAACTGCGTGTGGTTAGATGGGCTTTCTACAAACGTTACGGATCAGTATTTAACGCGACATTTCTGCCGCTACGGGCCTGTGGTAAAGGTAGGTGGGAGGCTTTCAGTGTCCAGTTTGAAGTTGTTACTGTCTTCCTTTCTTTACATCCTGTCCTTTCAACCCCGACTGTCCAGGGCTTTCCAGCTCAGCTAGAGAAATTCTCTCTGGGGTGTAAATTTGGCCTACAGGGATCTGCAGCTTTGCTATCCAATACAGAGAGCAGTCGCTTCTGGGCTTTTTCACAAAGAAATATTTTGAATGAGCCGAGATAACAAATTTTGGAACCCAGTTGTTGCTCTTGTGCAGTACAGTCTCTTCCCCCAACAAAATTCCCATGCTAACACTATAGAGTCCAATTACATGGTGAGATTTATGCGTGCTCAATACCTAATTAGACATAACTGTATTTTGCATAAGAACACCCCCCCCACACCCCACCTCCCCAGTGACATTTCAAAACCAGTCACGTTACCAAAGACTGGAAGAAAAGAGCACGTCAAGGGCCGTGCAGCAAAAGCCGTTACTCAGCGGGGCACGTGGAGCTGTGCACGGCTCTTCCCAGAGTTAGGCACCTGCTTAAAGCTCAGCCTGCGAGTTGTCCCGTGCATTCCCACTGCACTTAAGCACCGTGGGTAAAGCAGCATGAGGGGCTTGTCTCCATAAGGATTTTTGGGGGAGGGCTGTGTTGCAGCTTGGACACTCCTCGCTGGGCTGGCTGTCGCCCGAGCACTGAGCTGCTGTGTCCAAGGAAGCTGATATTGGCAAATGGAGCATTTAGCAGCAGACAAGCGGTGCTGCAGACCGCGTGCCACAACGGTTTCCATCTCGGGATGAAACGTTCCCTTTACCTTTTTTCCCCCCTAACACTTATTGGAATTTTTTCCCAAAAAAAAAGGAAACAAAGAGAAACTGCAAAACTAAGTCACCAAAGGAAAAAAAAAAAAAAGTAAAATACAGAAAAACAAAATAAAGGCATAATATACCTCAAGCCACAATATCCACAATTCAAAGCAGTCCCGTGTCCTTTTATTGTCTCTTCAGTACAATATGCCTCATCAGAAAAGCCTGGAAAATTTTACCTTGCRAAAATTATTTTCTTACTGGTATCCTTATGACGTAGGATTTTGTTGGGACTGACATTAAGTCCTGTGGATGAGGCTCTTATTTGGTTTTTGTTTTGTTTTTTTGTTTTTTACAGGTGGTGTTTGACCGCTTAAAAGGCATGGCCCTGGTTCTCTACAATGAGATTGAATATGCACAAGCAGCTGTAAAAGAGACCAAGGGGAGGAAAATCGGTGGGAATAAAATTAAGGTGTGCAGAATGACCTCCAAAAATTAAGAAACAAATTGTATTTAGGCCTTACCCCGACACACTGGCATTTGCAGACTGCCAGATGAAAGGAATGTGTAGAGGGACATTCACGTCCCGGATCTATAAGGCTTAAAACTCTTTTTAAAAAAATATCCTCGGCTTATCAAGATGTTAGGGTGTCTTGAAGCGTTACTTATAAAGCCTTTTCTAATATTCTGCCGTTCGTTTCGCTGAACTTGTGTCTCTCTGAGCTCCTGAGTGTTGGTGTCCGTGTGATGACCCTGTTTACCCAAATCCAAGACGAAGTTTTGGCCCTGTTTCTTTCACAGGAGAAATATAAAATCCCAAGGTCATTGGTGGGGGGATAGCTGACACGAGGCGTCCCGAACCTACATGTGGCTTGTGTGCCATTTCTTCCTTGCAACAGTTTAATTTAAAAATGAACTTTTTTTGGGAAAAAAAAATAGGAGATACTTTATCCTAGAAAAGCGCTTAGGTGTTTGTGGAGTCGTCTTGGATTTAGGTAAATGTGGCCATGTACCTGTTACAACTGTCCCACTAACTGGGGACTGGGGGTGTCTGCCAGCCCCGCTGAGTTACCTTCCTCCTCCTCCTCCTCTTCTCTCCTAAAGAGTGGGTAGTGATTGCGAGCATGAATCTCTTCTGCAGCGTATTTAACCTAACGACTTCGTGCCCAGCATGCTTAGGAGTTGATTATACCACAGTGCCAAGCGCCTTGGTTGAACGCAGCTGAATAAAAATTGCAGCCCTTCCAAAGTTTCCACATCTTATGTTGGTGGGTATGGCTACGTGTCAGCCTTGGAATGAACAGCAGCCTTAATGTTTGTGTGTGTCTGGGCTCTGTTCCTGCAGTTGCACAAAAGACTGATTTTAAAAAAGGAGAGAAAATGTAAAAAAAAAAAAAGTAAAGCATTTTGTGGCATATGCAGTAATAAACCCATTTGGATCCTTAATTCTTGGCATCCGCTGTGCCAGTAGCTTCTTAATACTGTCCTGCTTGGCTGGGAAACAGCAAGTCTGAGAGCAGCGAGAAGAGGAGCTGGTTCCTTTGGCAGCAGCACCTTGCAGGTGTAACCAAAGGGCCAGGGTAGGGACCCGGAGCACTGGGACACCCAGGGCACCCATAACGATTGCTAAAATGTTAAACCCCTCAGTGCCACGGTGCCTTTTGTCCTCCCACTGCTTTCCTGGAGCTTGGCGTGTGCCTCTCGTCTTGCAGCCAAAGCAACCTATCCCATAAGAAGGCAGTTCTGTAGCTCCATGTATATTTACCAAGCTTAGCAGCACAGTTAAGAGAAAGGTCTTTTTCCCTGAGGAGATGAAGAGCCCAGGCCTGAGAGGTGCTTGGTATTTTTCTGTTAAATGGCATTATCACCCCTTTTCTGTCCTGTGCCCGTGCTCAGATTCTGCAGCAGGCAGTGAAATGGTGTCAGGCTGGGATGTTTTTTCCACTGAATGTGATTTACCCTTTGGAATTCTGTTTTCCAGGTGGATTTTGCAAACCGGGAAAGTCAGTTGGCATTTTATCATTCCATGGAGAAAACGGGTCAAGATATCAGAGACTTCTATGAAATGCTGGCTGAGAGAAGGCATGTGTCTAATATCTTTATTCCATTCTCTTTACTTTGCTAGCATCATTTTAAGTGTAATTACATTTTCTTTGGGTCATAAATATTAAACAAGCACTTACATTTATTTAAGTATTTATTAAACTGCGCAGGTTAGTACAGAGTATCGTATATCTGAATTATTGTCAATTAACTAAGAATTCAGACTCAGGTGGAGCTGTGCATCAGTATCCAGTTAATGTGCTGGTCACCTCCACATAGTTGTGAGTCATTYGTTGTTGCTTAAAACTACAAGGAGTGTTTTATCTGTATTGGCTCCCCACGTCCTCCAAGTAAAGTATATGTTAGCAGACTGTATACATATTATAGCAGGCTGCTGCTACTACTAGTCTGTAGAGCTGGAAGTGAAATCTAGCCTTTCACCTATCCATTCTCAACAGACCAGTTCCTTAGCTTGTAAAGATCATAGAATAAAGTCTGGTAATAATAATGAAGATAATAAAGTCTGCATGCAGTTGCATTTTTATTTTTTTTTGCTATTTGACTTAAGTGTATCCTGTGAAGATGCCCATCCACAGCATCGGCGTGACGGGCTCTGGCCGGTGGCTGCAAAGAGGCTCTGTGCTCGGCGTGGGTCGCTTAGCTCTATAGACCCCGTCTGAATGCAGCCGGGTACAGAGCTTCCATTCTCCTCCTCTGCCCCCTTCCCGGAGCTCAGCAAAACGTCACTGTTTTCCCAGCTAATGACTCTGGCAAAGGCTGCAAAGAAGCCTTTTCTTTTTGCACAGGTGCATTTTTATCGCCTTTGGAGATTGGTTTGGATGTTAGGTTCCACTCTGCTGTAAACTAGTGTCAAGCCCAGTGTTCCATTAGTTATACTTGTGCACTAGATAAGTTCAGAGCGAAATAGGGTGGAATAACATGGATGCAAAATCCCCAGTTCTAAAAGGGAAGAGGAGTTGGGAAAGCGGGATTTGCACAATGGCAGTGAATCTGTGCACGCCCTCACATTGCCAAAGGCTATATCGTGCCAGCAAGGAGTCGGTTACAATTTCCTGTGAACTATACCAAATTCAGGAGAAAAAAGGAAAGAGGAACACATTCATCACACGTCTCTTCTTGCCCTGCAGTCAGCTGGGCTCATTGGTGACCCAGTCCTGAGCGGAGCGCTGGTTTTCTGGGGCAGGATGGTGCTTGGGTCCATGCTGGTCTGGTGTCTTCTGTCGTTGCTTCCCACATTCGTCGTGAGTGGTGCAAGGGCAGAGCAGGCTCTGTGGTGGCCCTTGTAATTCTGCACCTCCTCRTCCCGTGCCAACTGCTTTGGGCAGTTCAGGAGCCCCAGCTGCAACGCAAGGAGCAACCGCGCTAACCAGCCTCTCTTAGGCTGCAGTTTTAACACCTAAAATAAAACARACATTAGATGTATGTATATATTTGTACACATGTAAAAACTTAAAAAAATGCATTGCTACATAATGCCACCAGGTTAATGTGGTGGGGATCTTAGATCTCTCCAAAACCAGAGGAAGAGCCATGCACCCCTTAGGAAAACCCACAAACYTTTTCAATTTGCAGCACTAGCTTTCTATTTCCAGGTTAGGAAAACCTATTACATGCAGTGAAAGAGCTAATTTTGAAGTTAAATGATCATTTGAAGGGTTAGGATTAAAAACACCCAAAAGGGAACCCCCGTTCCCTACTCGGTAATGGAGAGGTGCTCGCCTCCCATGTTGATCTCCTCATGTGGYTGCAGCGCGCGGTGAGGCTGGCGATGGGCTGTGCTGCACATCTGCACGGATGCGAGTGCCTGTGCACTCCCTAGGCTTTACCTTCATTTCACACAGTGTTGGAATTTGGCAAAAAAAAAAACAAAAAAAAAAACAAGCAGGAAAGCTTGCTTAAAAAATCCTCAGCCAGGCTGTCACTAGCAAAATGACCCGTTAGCTCCGTGCAGCGGGTGAGGCGAGCGGAGCGGCTAATCCGCTCTGCGCCGATTCATTCTTGTCAAATCTCTCTGTGCTGCCGTGCGTAGTTGCCCTGATGTGCATATAAAGAAACTGTCCTATAACAATTCCCCTACGCAGAAGAGAGTCGTGTAATACCATACGTTGAGTCAGAGGGGAAATTAATCGCCCTGTTGTTGTTGTTTTTGGCAGAGATGAAAGAAGAGGCTCTTATGAATATGCCCCTGATCGTACTTACTATGAGACTGTGAGGACTCCAGGAACGTACCCGGAAGATCCTCGTCGAGAATACCCGGCTCGAGGCAGAGAATTTTATGCAGAATGGGATCCCTACCAAGGCGATTACTACGATCCACGATACTACGATGACCCTCGTGAATACAGGGATTACCGAGGTGATCCGTATGAGCAGGACATAAGGGAGTACAGTTACAGACAGCGGGAGCGAGAGAGGGAGAGAGAGCGCTTCGAATCCGATCGGGACCGAGATCACGAGAGGAGACCCATTGAGCGGAGCCAGAGCCCAACTCACTCCAGGCGCCCGCAGAGTCCCGGCGCGTCTCCCTCGCAGTCGGAAAGGCTGCAGAGCGATTCCGAGAGGCGGATCTACAGCAGGTCGTCCGATCGCAGCGGAAGCTGCAGCTCCCTGTCCCCTCCTCGATACGACAAGCTCGACAAAGCCCGCGTGGAGCGCTACGCCAAAAACGAGAAGACGGAGAAGGAGCGGGGGTTYGAGCAGGAGAGAGCCGACAAGGACAAACGCTTGGTGAGGAAGGAGAAGCCAGAAAAGCTGGAAAAGGACAAGGCCGACAAGCAGAAACGAAAAGCAAAAATCCACTCGCCCAGCTCTCAGTCTTCAGAAACGGATCAAGAGAACGAGAGAGAGCCCAGCCCTGAAAAACTGAAGGGCAACAGTAAACAGAGTAAAGAGAGAGGTGACAAAGAAGGGGCAGCAAAAAACCGCCTGGAACTCATGCCCTGTGTGGTGTTGACACGAGTGAAGGAGAAGGAAGGGAAAGTTATTGATCAGTCTGCTTTGGAGAAGCTGAGAGCGAAGCTCGATAATGACACTATGAAGTCTCCACTTCTCGAACAGAAAACACAGACATCTCAAGCTGAGCAAACAGCCAAGTCTGATCAGTCAAAACTGGAACCTGTCAGACCTAAGGTACAAAAAGAGAAAGCCCTTGCCAGTCATGTAGAAGTGGTTGATAAGGAGGGGAAAATAAAACCCAAAAAGCACTTGAAGGCGGAGCAAGCTTCTGAGGGGGCCAACGCGGTGGATTTGGATAAGCTGGAGGCTCGCAAAAGGCGCTTTGCCGATGCAAACTTGAAGGCTGAAAGGCAAAAACTGGAAGCCAAAAGAAGCAGTCAGGATGAGGAAGATTCGCGCGCAGTTTTGAAGAAACAACTTGATGCGACAGCTTCATCTCGAGAAGCTGGAATGTTACGGGAAGGTGAATTGGAAAGAAAACCCCTGAGAAAAGAGCTGCTTAAAAGGGAATCTAAAAAGCTCAAACTGGAAAGACTCATTCCTGTTACTAGTCCCAAAGAAGTTCAGGAGACTCTTAATGTTGCTGGGATTGGCTTGCGTCCCACTCCAGATCTGCAGGCTCGGCTTATGGACACAGCCGATGAACCTGTGGAGATCCAAGAACTCCCTCCTAAAAAAATGAATCCAGGAAAAGCCCAGCATAAACAAATCCAGCTACTAGATGACCAAGGAGTGGAGAGGGAGGACACGAGGAAGAATTACTGCGGTCTGCCTGAAGACGCACCTGACCATAAACTCAGCCAAGAAAAAGCTCAGTCAGCTGATACAGAGGAGAAAATTGGCATTGACATTGACCATACTCAGAGTTACAGAAAACAAATGGAGCAGAGCCGTAGATTGAAGCAGCAGCTGGAGATGGAGATCGCCAAGTCAGAGAAGTTTGGCAGTCCAAAGAAAGATGTAGACGAATACGAGAGACGGAGCTTGGTCCATGAGGTGGGGAAACCTCCGCAGGACGTCACCGATGACTCTCCGCCCAGTAAGAGGAAAAAGACCGACCAGTTTGATTTTGAAATCAGCACTAAAAGAGAAAGAAACTACAGGAGTTCTCGCCAGGTGAGCGAAGATTCTGAAAGGACGTCCTGTTCCCCGAGTATCCGACACTTTCCTTTTCAYGAGGACGATGACACGCTCGATTCTCCCAGGCTAATGCCATTAAAGGAAACCAAAGAGTCGCCTAAAATAGAAGAAAAGGGTCTTTCATACCCCAACATGACGGTAAGGGAGGACTCTCTGAAATTCAATCCKTACGATTCCAGCAGAAGGGAGCAGATGGCAGAAATGGCTAAAATAAAACTCTCCGTGCTGAGTTCCGAAGATGACCCCAATAGATGGGAAACACAAGTGAAACAAGAGCCCAGCAGAGTAGATATTAGCTTTCCAAGCAGCATTGTGAAAAGAGACAGCATCCGAAAGCGCTCCCTGCGAGACCTGGAGCCGGGGGAAGTGCCTTCGGACTCTGATGAAGACAGCGAACACAAGTCCCATTCTCCTAAAGCCTCCTCCTTATTAGAGAGTTCCAGATTATCTTTTTTATTAAGGGACAGAGAGGAGAAGTTACGTGAGAGAGAGGAAAGACTGTCAACTTCTTTAGAAAGGAACAAATTCTACTCTTTTGCATTGGACAAGACAATCACACCGGACACGAAAGCCTTGCTTGAAAGAGCGAAATCTCTGTCATCCTCCCGAGAGGAAAACTGGTCTTTTCTAGACTGGGATTCAAGGTTTGCTAGTTTTAGAAACAATAAAGACAAAGAGAAGGTTGACTCAGCTCCGCGACCTATTCCATCTTGGTATATGAAAAAGAAAAAAATCAGGACTGATTCAGAAGGTGGAAAACTGGATGATAAGAAAGAAGATCATAAAGAAGAGGAACAGGAGAGACAGGAACTGTTTGCTTCCCGATTTTTGCATAGCTCCATCTTTGAACAGGACTCTAAGCGCTTGCAGCATTTAGAGAGGAAAGATGACGACCTTGACTTCATTTCTGGTAGGTTGTACGGGAGACAGTCTTCCTCGGATGGGACTAACAGCGCGTCTGATCTGGTGCAAGAACCGGTTGTTCTTTTCCACAGTCGATTTATTGAACTGACAMGAATGCAGCAAAAGGAAAAGGAGAAGGATCAAAAACCGAAAGAAGTGGAAAAGCAGGAAGAGAAAGAAAATCGGCCAAAGACCCCCGAAGTGGTTCCTGATAGCAAAGAGTCGGAACATAAAACTTCCTCGGTGGTTGGTCCTTCTTCGGTCASTGTAACGTCGCAGGAACCAGTGCCACTTGCTTCTGAGAAGGCTGCAAGTGAAAAAATCGTAGCAGATACAGCTTCTGTAAAAGAAGAGAAGGCTCCCGACCCTGTTTCTACAGCAGAAGAACAAAAACCAGTTCCTGAAATTGCTGTTCCTCTCAAACTTGAACCACCTGAGCAAACAGAACCCGCGGCAGCTGTAGACGTTAGTAAGGAAGTTGTTCCTGCAACTCTGGTGTCGGAGGAAGACGCCGCGTCCACGGAGCACCCTTCGTACTTGGACACAAAACCTCCCACGCCAGGAGCGTCGTTTTCCCACACGGATATCAACGTAGATCCGGAACCTGAAGGGACCCCGTTGATTTCGCCTCCTCTTAAACTCGCTCAGAAGTCCGAAGAGATCATTGAACCTAAAGAAGAAAATCCTCTACTTTCTGACAACGCCGATGCTAGCGCAGGTCAGAAGGCAGAGGCGGCTGCTGAGGTCCTGCCACCGGTTTCTGACAACGACATGGAAGTTGAACCTCCAGTTGTTGTGAAAGACAAGAAGTCTTACAAGAGCAAACGCTCCAAGACTCCTGTCCAGGCAGCTGCGGCTGCTGTCACGGAAAAGCCCGTGACAAGGAAAAGCGAACGGATTGACCGGGAAAAGCTCAAACGATCGAGCTCTCCTCGTGGGGAAACGCAGAAACTCGCAGAACTGAAAGTGGAGGCAGAGAAGGTTTCGAGGAACGCTGCTAAATCCCCCAGTTCTGCTGCAGAGCCGGAGAACGTGGAGCCGAGTTTGCCGATAGGCCGAACGAGGCGCAGGAACGTGAGGTCTGTTTATGCTACCACGGGGGACAACGAGGGTCCGTCTCCCATCAAGGACTCGGTGGAGGTCACGAGATCCACCAGGAAGAGAGGGGAAAAGGAACCCCAGGAAACGGTGACGACCGTTCCTACTACCCCGAGAAGAGGGAGACCGCCCAAAACACGCCGCAAGCCGGAGGAGGACATCTCTCCGATAAAGGCAGAAGCGGCGCAACCGGAACCCGAGGAGCCCGAAGCTAAAGAAGCTGTGGAGACCCCCAAGCCCGCGGAGGGGTGGAGGTCTCCTCGATCCCAGAAGGTAACRCACAGCCACTCGTCAGCTGCTACCAGCCAGCAGGGAAAGAAGGGGAAAAACGAACCGAAAGCCGAGGCTGCGCTGGAATCGGAAGATGCTGCTGAACGAGCCGCGCAGGAGTCGAGCGGTGGCGAAAGCAGCAATAAAGCCAAAACAGCCGAGAAGGAGGCGGCCGCCAGCGAGCAGAAACGAGAGAAGAAGGAGCTCGATGCAGAGAAGAACCAGCTAGAAATGCCCGTGATTGAGGTCATCGAGAAGAAGCCGGCGCCAGAAAAGGTGACAAAATCCAAAAGGGGAAGATACAAAAACACCAAGACTGTTGTAGATAAGGCCTCCTTATGTCTAAAAAACGTGGAAATACGGCTCAACGTCGACGAGGTGAAGGGCGCCTTGCGGCCAAGTGAGGAGGAATCAGAGCCTGTGGCAGTGTCACCGGCCAAAATCAAAAGCCCCCCAAAAGAGGACGTGTTGCCTCCGCATTTTGCGAAGGCTGAGGTGGAGGATCCATTCCAAGAAACGGAAAAAGAAGCGCTGCGGGAAGCGAAGCAGTGCCCGGAGGCCGCCCAGCTGGCCAAGCAGATAGAACTCGAGCAGGCCGTGGAGAACATTGCCAAGCTCACGGAGACGCCCCCGGCAATCCCTGCCTACAAGGAGCCCCCGGCGGACGTGGCCGAAGTCCGCCCGGAGGAGGAGGGGGACAAACCTGCGCACCAGGCCAGCGAGACGGAGCTGGCCGCCGCCATCGGCTCCATCATCAACGATATTTCCGGGGAGACGGAAACTTTTCCTGCGCCCCCRACTTACCCCGCCGAGTCGGAAGCGGAAATCCCTACGGAGCCGCTGGTGTTGCCGTCGCCGCGGGAGGAAATGGAGCCGGAAACGGACCAGGCAGTTAACAACATCTTGGAAACAGAAGCGGCGGTGGAGGCCGCGGTGCAGCCGGGCGCYGCGGCGGAGGCTGAGGGCAAGGAGGCCGACGTCAGCTTCAGCGAGTCCTCCAACTCGGCCCAGGAGACGGAAACCTTGCAGGAAGCAGAAGTTGCTCGGAAGGAAAAGGGCCGCCAAAAGAGCACCCGGCAGAGGCGTAAGAGGAGCATGGGCAGGAAAGGAGACGCCGCCGAGGTCAGCGCGTTTGAGCCTGAGAGGGTGCAGAGCAAGTCCCCCGCTTCCAGCGAAGCGAAGGCGAAACCCGAGGAAGCCTTGAAGGAYGACAGGCCAACCAAGAGCTCTGCTCAGATGTCTCCGGAGGCGAGTCCTGCCGATGGCAGCAAGGGCGCTGACGCTGCGGCTGCGCACGAGGCCGTGCTCGAGGGCAGCGCGTCTCCAACAGCACCGGCACCGGCTCCTCTGGAGCTGGCGGCACCGGCAGCTCCCGCCGACGAGGGCAGCCAGGCGGAGTTCAAGGTACGGTCGCCTGTGGAGAATGCGCCCGTCACCCCGCCGGGCGCTCCCGCTGCAGCCCTTCCYGCTGCCCCTTCGGCTGCCGCCGCCAAGCTGCCCGCCCCGGTGCCACCCGCCTTCGTCCCCCTGCATTCCGGTGCCGCCAAGGTGCCCGAGTGGATGGTGCGGCACGAGGAGCCGCGCACCCGCTCCACGCCTCCGCCCGCCCTCCCGCCGGATACAAAAGCGTCCGATATCGACAGCAACTCGAGCACGTTGAGGAAGATTCTCATGGAGCCCAAGTACGTCTCGGCGACGAGCATCGCTTCCACGCACGTGACGACGACGCACGCGGAGCCGGTGAGCGCGCCGCGCCTGGAGGAGGCGCCTCCGCACCCCGCCGCGGAGGCCACCAAGCCCGTTTCGGAGGAGAAGCCGGCGGTGCCCGTGGCCAACGCGCTGGACCCGCCGGCGGCCGAAGCCCCGCTCTTCGGCGAGAAGGAGAAGCTGAGCACCGTCATCGCCCCCAAGGCTACCTCCGTCATAAGCAGGATGCCACACAGCGTGGAGCTGGAGGAGGCCCCGAGGATCACCTTGGTGAAGCAAGCGCCCCAGGGCCAGAGCTGTCTCGTTAACGCTCCCTCGCCGAAATTTAAGCAGAGGTCAAGCGCGAACGATAACAGTCGGTTTCATCCGGGCTCTATGTCTGTCATTGAAGATAGGCCTGTAGAGACTGGCTCCAGCCCGGGCCTGCGGGTGAACACCTCGGAGGGTGTGGTGCTGCTCAGCTACTCGGGGCAGAAGACGGAGGGTCCCCAGCGCATCAGTGCCAAGATCAGTCAGATCCCCCCCGCCAGCGCCGTGGACATCGAGTTCCAGCAGTCTGTGTCCAAATCGCAGATTAAACAGGAGCCCATCGCGCCAGCGCAGGCGGCGCCGAAGGGCTCCCAGGCTTCCGCGGGCTACGGGACCGTTTCCACGCATTCCTCGCTGGTCCTGGGCACGCAGCCCTACAACACGTCGCCCGTGATCTCCTCCATTAAGCAGGAGCGCGTGGCCTTGGAGAAGGCCGACGCGTCGCACCTGGCTGCGCMGCCGCCGGCGGCGCAGCCGGGGGCCGGGAAGGTCCTCGCGCAGCCTGGGAACACTCCGCCCGTGCTCGTCCACAGCCAGATGGTTGTGAACAAGAAACTGCCCGATGCCGCCGCGCTCAAAGCGGAGAGCAAGACTCTGCAGCCCTCCAGCTTGAGTCCCGGCGTGAGCCCCCATCACCCGTCGCTGTCGGGGAAGATGCACTCGGAGGCCAACCACGTGAGCTCGGGGCCCGGCACCCCCACGGAGCGGGCCATTTCCCACCTGGGCGTCGCGAAGCAGGAGCCGCACTCGCCGCGCACCAGCGGCCACTCGCCGTCGCCCTTCCCGCGTGCCTGCCATCCCGGCAGCACGGCGGCGCCGGCCTTGCCGAGCAGCACGCCGGTGATGCTGGCGCCGGGCCTCTCCGTGCCGCCCTACATCTCGGGCATGCACCCGGAGCAGTCGGTCATCATGCCGCCGCACAGCGTCACGCAGACCGTGTCGCTGGGCCACCTGGCGCAGGGCGAGGTGCGCATGAGCACGCCTCCTCTCTCGGGCATTGCCTACGGCATGCGCCCTGAGGCGCTGCACTCGCCCCGGACGGCCCTGCAGCCGCAGATGGAGATGAAGCCGCAGCGGTCGAGCACGCCGCAGCCGGCCCCCATGCGGGACATGGTGATGGCGCCGCTGCCGGCGCAGCACCCGCCCGAGGAGGAGCTGCACTTCCACCACGGCGCCGTGTGCCGCGCGCCGGCGCCCGGCCAGTCCGACGTGCTGGTCATGCAGCCCGACTACCGGCTGCACGCGCCGGGCATGCGGCTCGAGCAGTACAACGTGGCGCGCGACGTGCGCATGATGATGCACCCCCACATGGCGCCCGTGGGCGAGCACCACGCGGACGGCAGGCAGGCCCGCACGCCCGACGGCGCCGGCAAGACGCCCCCCGCCAGCAAGACGCCGCAGCCGGGCAAGGAGGCGCCCAAAGCCGCCGAGGGCAAGATGGCCCCGGCGCCGCACGGCGAGACGCGGCTGCTGAGCGTCGCAGCGGGCGGCCAGCTGCCCGCGCTGCCGCTCGCGCAGCCCGTGGTGGTGCCGCACGGCGTGCAGCTCATGCACCCCGCGGGCGGCTCCTTCCACGACTACCGCTCCGTGTACGGGGACATGAGGAACTACCACGCGGCGGCGCAGCTCGGGCACCCGCAGTTCGCCGGCGCRGCGCCCATGGGGCTGCCCTCGCGCAGCATGACGCCCTCGCAGGTGAGCAGCCCAACGCGCCTCCCTCCCTGCACCCGCTCCCCAGAGCGGCCTGAGCTCGGGCTCAGGCTCTGCACACCCCGGGGGTCACGGCTGCGAGCGCTACAGCAGCTGCYCTTGTTGGGGTGGTGCAGGTTGGATCCGTTCAGTGTTAGTGGGGAGAGACCGAAGAAATCCCTCTTGGCGGTGCCCACAGAGGTCTCCAAGGGGAGATGGGAAGGGTGCCCCTGGGTTTCTGGACGTAGGGATGTCTTTGGGAATTTCRAGGCAGCCTGGAAAGCCTGTCGGGGTGGCCGCCGCGGGTCGGGGTGGCCTCGGGGCGGTTTCGGGAGCTGGTGTCGGGGCCGCTGCCAGGGCTGACGCGCTCACACTCTGCCCGTTCCACAGAGCCTGCCCGAGGGTGAGCACGCACCGGGCCGCAGCAAGACGCCGCAGGAGCCCAAGGGCCCGGCGGCAGCACCGGCGCCCGAGCAGAGCCACCACGCGCCCGTGAGCCGGCACGCGGCGCCCATGGAGCCCCACGTGCACCTGCAGCGGGCGCCGGCGGACGCRGGCCAGACCTCGTACCCTTCACCCGTCGCTGTCTCCGTAAAGCAGGAGCTGCCGTCGCCGCACCAGCCCCCGGCGGTGCCCAAGCAGTCGCTGTTCATCCCCACGACGTCCGGCGCCGGGGCCCTCGCCCTGAACCGCCCTGAGGCCCAGTCTGCTCTCAAACAGGAGCCGTCTCCTCACCCTGTTGCGCAGAGACCCGTGGAYATGGTTCAGCTCCTGACAGTAAGTGCTGCTCCGTCCGCTTCCTTCTCCAGGAAGCTTCTTTAGTCTGGGGAGGRGAAAATCAGTGCATTTTGCTCAGCTCCTCTCACTGGCAGCAACAGAACAGGAGGCCTCTTGCAGCAAATGCCTCGGAGGTGGCAGAGCTCCCGYGCGTTGTCCCTGGGGCTTCTCGGCCGCGGCCCCGTTGGCGCGGCGCGGGCTCGAGCCCCGAGGTGGGCAGCAGAAGGCCGCAGAGCCCCCGTGTGTCGCGTTTGCTGCTTCAGGCTGCACCCTTGTGGACAGTCTGGCTGCTGCTGGGAAGAGTGTGGGTGTGTTTAATGAAAAAAAACACCCGCCCGCCTCCTGAAGGCCTAAACCCTGTGACCGAGGACGAAACAAGGGGGACCTGGCTGAGGAGCAGGCTTGAGTGGGAAAGCTCTCCACCTTCAGCTTTCTTCTCGCGTTGCTTTCCAGAAATACCCCATCGTGTGGCAGGGCCTCCTGGCGCTGAAGAACGACACGGCCGCCGTCCAGCTGCACTTCGTCTCCGGCAACAACGTGCTGGCGCACCGCTCRCTGCCCGCGCCCGAGGGCGGCCCGCCGCTGCGCATCGCCCAGCGCATGCGCCTCGAGGCCTCGCAGCTCGAGGGCGTCGCGCGCAGGATGATGGTGAGGGCGGCCCTGGGGGGCAGAGCTCGCGCGGGGCACCCTCGAGCTGACACCTGGGCGCCCAAAGCGGCTCTGTTCCGCCCCGCCGGTGGCYTCGGGGTGGCCTGAGGGAAACGGCGCCTCTGCCGCTGGGTGGGATGGGTTTCCTTCCACGGGGGCACCCAGCGTGYGAGTGAAACGCGCGGTAATTTGGCACTCGGATGGATTTCGGAGTCGGGGAAGGCTCCTCTCGAGGTTCCCRCGCCCCAGCCGTGCAGCTCTGACACGGCAAAACAAGGTGGCAGGTGGCAGGCCAGGGAAGCCCAGCGTTCTCAGTCCTCCTCCCAGCCCCCTAGGCCGGGCTTACATTCAGTGCGTGGCTTTTGTAACACCCGCAGTTGCTTTTCGAAGGAGTTCAGAAAGAGCAGTTGCCAGCGAGGGCTTGAAGATAACGAATGTGTGTCAGRAACGGGCCTGTTCCCAGCAGACATTTCACCCAGTTGCTCTTACGTTCCTTCCAGGTGGAGAGCGATTACTGCCTTTTACTGGCCTTGCCTTGCGGACGAGACCAGGAAGACGTCGTGAATCAGACAGAGTCWCTTAAGGCTGCGTTCATCAGCTACCTGCAGGCCAAACAGGCTGCAGGGATCATCAACGTTCCCAACCCTGGCTCTAATCAGGTATGTGGYAGGGAAGCTTTTGGTAGATAAAATAAATAGAAGTTGTACCTTGATAAGGGAACCTGAGSCCCTCCACCCCCAGGGTCTCTGCTCAGGGTTGCAGTTAAGGGGCATGTTTGTAGCTCTGAAACAAAACCCATGAGTTGTTGCATCACTGGGGAAAAATGTGGTGCACGAAATCAGTATAATTACCAAAGGCAATTACCATTGCCAAGAAACACCCCAAAACCAGGTTCATTTTGTTTTTTTGCAGCCCTGACTCTTTGGTTGGGAAAAAAAAATGAAAAAAGAAATCTTTTCCACCTTTTCTCTTGTGTTGGAAGGAGAGTCCTTACTTGCCCTGGTTCCTTCTGTGCTTTATCCCTTTTTTTTTTTTTCCAGAACATCTGATTTTTTTTTTCGTTCTTTGTCAGATAAAGACAAAATATTTGGGCTTGGTAATCCCAAGTATTTATACCAGCTGTGTTGCTCCATTGCRCTAGATTTAATCTGTTGCCCTCAATAACAGTCTTGTGAGACTGAGAGCAACCACTGCGAGCTGCCACTTGAAACAGTGGCCCTTTTTTTTTTTGGCATTTCGGGGCAAAATCAGCCAGCTCTGAAGGAYGAGCGCGAGGATTCCCCTTCCTAGTTCAACTGCTGACTTGCTTGGATGCCGTTGTGGGCAGCTCTGCAAAACCCGGCCCAGGGCAAGCAGGGAGGGTCGGTCAGCTCCTCTCCCTTCCTTGTGCTCACGTCTCCGTTGTCCTTTCCCTCCGCAGCCAGCCTACGTTCTGCAGATATTCCCACCCTGTGAATTCTCGGAGAGCCACCTGTCCCGTCTCGCCCCAGACCTCCTCGCCAGCATCTCGAACATCTCTCCTCACCTGATGATTGTCATCGCGTCCGTATGAGCTGTTTACCGGTTACAGACTTTTCCAAGGCCCTGCAGCAAAAAAAAAAAGATATATATATATATATATATATATAAAAAAACAATTAAATAAAAAATAAATAAAAAAGAGAGAGAGAAAGTAATGAAACAAGAAAATGCTGCCAGACTACCAGCCTCCTGCCCTAACAGGCCTCGATCAAACTGTTGCTGGGTAGTGGTTCCTGCTACCTTGTATGTTTACATATTGCTTTAGCTTATGGACAACTGATGCACTCAACAGGCGGACTGGTATTGGGTTTCTGTGCCTCCTTTTGGGGAAAATAAAGGATGGCTATTTTTTTTAACAAAAAAAAAAATAAATAAAAAAGAACCTGAACTGCCTTTGCACTAAATTAGTGACTCGGACCTTTGCACAGTTGGAGACATGCTGTGACGTTATGGATGTCTTGACACACAGTTAACGTTGCGTTGTGGACTAAACGCAGGACCTGGGAACTTCTGCTGAGATTTGTGGGTCAAGGATCATTTCACACATTT